>NW_026694593.1:0-547500 GCF_021218885.2 Marmota monax | reverse complement strand
CAGTATATCTCAAGACTCCTTCATATTAGTATATAAACATTTAATAAATTAATTAATCCTTGTAGTACTGAAGATTGAATTCGGGGGTACTCTACCACTGAGCCAGCCCAGTCATTTCCTGTTTTTTTTACTTTTCACACAGGGTCTTGCTAAGTGCCCAGGCTGGCCTTGAAACTCGGGATCCTACCGCTTCAGCCCTTCTCCAGAGTCGCTGGAATTACAGGTGTGGGACAGTCGTGCCCGCCCGCCCACTGGTTTCACTGGTAATAGTTCTCAGTATTTCTGTGTCCCAAATCCTTTCACTGGCTCCACCTAATGGGTAATTAGGTTGCTTTCTTTCTTTTGATCAAGCAAATAATGCTGTAGGAATGATACTGTATACATTTCCTCATTCGGGAGTAAGGATCTCACACCACTTTGCAAAACAAAAAAAAGGTACAAGGCCATTCACAGGAGCTGGAGTAGCTTCTGTCCACCCACCAGGGTGCCCCAGGGTGCGTAAGAAGGCCAGGCCGCCATTCTGCACAGCCACAAACCAAGATTCATCCGCTCTTTTTTTTTGGTCCCTGGGAATTAAACTAAAAAGGTTTGGGGCCAGAACCAGGTGGACAGACTTGTGGTGACTCTGAACATATCTGGCTGCACCCTTCAGCCCTCGGGGAGGAGGGCTCTGGGGGTTGCTGGGTGAGGAGAGGTCGGGTCCCCCTTTCTGTACTGATAAGATTGGGCCATAGTGGGCTCTCTGCCCTCCAGCTCAGGGGAGAGCGAGCCTCCACCCATGTTGGGGGGCAGGTCTGTGCTTGCTGGAGGAGGCTGATAATCGTGGTTTCTGTTGAGGACAGATGGCAGTGGGAGGACTGAAGGCCCACTTTTTTATATATTTATTTTTTAATTATAGTTGGACACAATACCTTTATTTATTTATTTTTATGTGATGCTGAGGATCGAACCCAGGGCCTCGCACGTGCTAAGCAAGTGCTCTACCGCTGAGCCACAACCCCAGCCCCTGAAGGGCCATTTTAACCCGGGGGCTCAGGACTTCATCCATTCCCCTCGTCACTCATGTGTCCCCACCCCTCATATTCCCAGTGAATGTTGGGGTCTGAGGTTTCTAAATATGAAAGTGACTGTCGAGGCCTGGGGATGTGGCCCAGTGGTCAAGCACATGCTTAGCTTGTTCAATCCCCAACACTCCAGAAAAATCCAGAAAAGGGCAGGTGGCTGGCCAGGACTGTTAAGAGGCCCATCCATGCCTGGTGCTGCGGCGGCCCACACCTGGGATCCCAGAGGCTCTGGAGGCTGAGGCAGGAGGATTGCAAGTTCAATAGCAGCCTCAGCAACTCAGTGAGGCCCTACGCAACTCAGTAAGACCCTGTCTCTAAATAGAATACAAAAACGGGCTGAGGATGGATGTGTCTTGGTGGGTTCAATCCTCAGTGCCAAAAAAAAAAAAATAGGCTTACCTATGAGATGGCTGGTCTCCAGCTTTGGGTTCTGTTGGGCAACCTGGGCACACCCTGCCCTTTCGCTGACCTCAGTGCTCCAGTTTGGATGCTTCCATTTTTCCATGTTTATTTATTTATTTATTTTTATGCTGCTTGGGATTGAACCCAGGACCTTGTGCTCTGACACTAGCAATTTTATTTTATTTTGAATTTTTATGTTATTTTGAGAGAGGGTCGTGATATTTTGCCCAGGTTGGCCTCAAAATACTGAGCACACAGAGGGAGCTCTGTGGAGTAGAGGAAAGGAACGGTGGAGGGGAGGACTGGGGAGTGATATTGGCCAAATAATATTGTTATATCGCATGCATGTGTGACTGGGTGACAACAGATCCCACCATTATGTACGACTATAATGCACCCATTTTAAAAATGTGGAAAAAAATGAAGAAATCCTGGGCACAAGGGATCCGCCTGCCTCAGCCTTTCAAATCTGGAGATTATGGGCATGTACCACTGGGGCCCAGTTCTTTTTTTAAATTTTTTTAATAGTTGTAGATGGACAGCGTGCCTTTATTTTATTCATTTGTATGTGGTGCTGAGGATCGAACCCAGTGCCTCATGCATGCTAGGCAAGTGCTCTGCCACTGAGCTATAGCCCCAGCCCATGAGGCCCAGTACTTGCTTTGCTTGTTTGCTTGTTTGTTTGTTTTGATACCAGGGATTAAACCCAGGGGTGCTCAACCACTGAGCTATATCCCAGACCCTTTTTATATTTTATTTATATACAGAGTCTCACTAAGTTGCTCAGGGCCTCCCTAAGTTGCTGAGGCTGGCTTTGAACTCATGATCGTCCTGCCTCAGCCTCCCAAGCCACTGGGACTACAGGGGTGCACCACTGTACCAAGTTGTCTATTTCCTTATTTAGTGAAACTGGGGAGTGAACCCAAGAGCATCTTACCACTAAATATACCCCCAACCCTTATAGTTTTTGTTTTGAGACAGGATCTCATTATTATTGCCCCGTCTGGTGTTGAACTTTGCAATGGTAATGCCTCAGCCTCCCAAGTTGCTGGTCTTCTTCTGTGCTGGGATCAAACTCAGGGCCTCACACAGGCTGGGCAAGCATTCTACTGCTGAGCCACATCCCTAGCCCCACATATGAGCTTATTTAAAGAAGCAGAGTTCTACAACATTTTAATGATAAACAGTAATCTCAGCCTCTATTTCCTCTCTCCTGAGAAGACAACATTCCACATTCAAACCATCTTAACTTTCTGAGTGGGGTGGCTCAGTCCTGTAATTCCAGATACTCCAGAGGCTGAGGCAGGAGGATCCAAGTTCAAGGACAGCCTCAGCAATTCAGTGAGACTCTGCCTCAAAATTAAAAGTAAAAATGGCTGGAGATGTAGCTTCATGGTAGAGTGCCCCTGGGTTTGATCTTCTGTACAAGGAAACTATAAAACCTAAACCATCTTAATTGATTTGGGGGAATTTATCTCCATATATCTGTAAACGACATGCTTTTGTATGGTTCCTTCTTGATTTATTTCGTTTTGGGCATTACCTGTTCATGGAACCTGTGGCACATAAGTCTTAGTTCTTTTCTGACTCCCTTGTAGACTCTTCCTGTTCCCCAGTTCCCACTGTCCCAATAGTGTTAGGTCATTATTTTTTTGTGTGTGTGGTGCTGGGGATTGAACCCAGGGCCTTGTGCATGCGAGGCAAGCACTGTACCAACTGAGCTATATCCCCAGCCCCTAGGTCATGATTTTTCTGGTACAGATATTTGGTGTTCACATTATCAATCACATCTGAGTCATGTAGTGAACCAGGATTATTATTCTTTTCATGAACATTTTATTTTCCCTAAATTGCTAATTTTTGTTTTTTCATTGCTTAAATTTCTAGGCTATTTTTCACTAGTTCAGCCATGAAACCTCCACTATTTCAGTCTCAAATATTTATTTGTTTATTATTGGTACTGGGGATTGAACCTGGGACACTTAACCACTGAGCCACATCCTCAGCTCTTTTTATACTTTATTTAGAGACAAGGTCTTGCTAAATTGCTTAGGGCCTTGCTAAGTTGCTGAGGCTGGCTTTGAACCTGAGATCCTCCTGCCTCAGCCTCCTGAGTCACTGGGATTGTAGGTGTGCACCTGGCCCTTTTAAATTTTTGTTTTGAAACAAGGTCTCATTAAGTTGGTTAGGGCCTCACTATGTTGCTGAAGCTGGCCTCAAACTTACCACCTCCAGGTAACTGTATGACTGGGTCCACTTTGTCTATGGCCTACATCTGGGGGCACAACTGTCCTTTTGGAATCTCCCTTGCCCATAATTCTGGGGATTCCCCTTCACCCTTTATCCTGTGGTGCAGATTATGTTTCCTAAATACTAGGCGTTTCTCTTTCATGGTTCATTTTCTTTTTCTTTTCTTCCTTTTTTTTTTTTTTTTGGTCCTGGAGATTGAAGCCAGGGCCTTCCGCATGCTAAGCATGCACTCTACCTCTGAGATATAATCCCAGCCTTTCATCATTTTTTTTTAAGGAGCATATCCTGTAGTAACTTGGGGGGGGGTGTGCTTAGAACACAGAATTTACGAGTCTGAAATCATCTGTATTCTATCCTTATACTTATTTGACTCTTTGGCTCTGTCTTAGCCCGTTTTCAGTTGCTATAACTGAATACCACAGGTTGGATAATTTGTAAGGAATCAAGGTTTATTCAGCTCATGGTTCTGGAGGTTGTGAAACTCAAGTTCTGGGACGTCAGCTAGGAGAAACCTTCTTGCTGGCAGACACTCTGCAGACTGCAGGCGGCACAGGGCATCGTGCGGTGAGAACAGGGCATGGACCACCCAGAGACAAACTGGCTTTTAGAGCACACCCACTCTCAAGATAGCCCACTAACCCATTAACCCATGAAGGCATTAATCCTTCCATGAGGACAGATCCCTCACGACCTAAGCAGTCTTTAAAGGTCTCACCTAGTCCTACCTCTTAATACCTTATAATAGGGATTAAATCTCAACATTAAGAGCCAGGAGCTTCGGGGCAGGCCTGAAATACCAGCGACTCGGGAAGCTGAGGCAGAAGGATCACAAGTTCAGGCCCTCCTTACCAGGTGAGTGAGACTGTCTCAGAAAAATAAAATAATAAAAACAAAAATAATAAAAAGTGCTGGGAATGTGGCTCAATAGTAGAGTGCCCCTGGGTTCAATCCCCAATAACAAAAAATAAATAAATTAAATAAACCAAATAAATTTCAACACGAGACCTTTAAACCATAGCAGGCCCCGTGTAGAATTTTAGGCTGAAAATGTTTTGCTTTCAGAGTTCTCTCTCTCTCTCTCTCTCTCTCTCTCTCTCTCTCTTTTTCTTTTGTCTTCTCAGTGCTGGGGTGGAACCCGGGGTCTACAAGTGTGCGAGGCAGGTGCTCTACCACGGAGCCCATCCCTACCCCTCCCTTTACCTTTAGATCTGTGAGGCCCCGGCTGGCTTCATTGTCACCTATCTTCCAGGGTGGCTGTTATGAAGTTCAAAGCCACTGGGTCCTAATCCATTTTGAGACATTTTGTTGGTTTGTTTCTGGTTTCCCGTTGAGACATTGTGGGATCTTCTCTTTGGCTCTAGTGCTCTGAAATTTCTTAAGGGTGTGGAGCATTTTTATTAATTACACTTGATAGTTGGTGGGTCCTTTCTATCTTACAATTCTTTTTTTTTTTTTTTTTTGTGATACTGGGGATTGAACCCAGGGCCTTGCACATGCTAGGTGAGTACTCTACCATTGAACTACAGCCTCAGCTCTTTATTTTTTATCTTGAGACAGGGTCTTGCAAAGTTGCCCAGGCTGATCTTGAACCTGAGATCCTCCTGCCTCAGCCTCCTGAGCCTCTTGGATTACGGGCCTGTGCCACTGCACCTGGCAGCTCACTGTTTCTTAAACGGCTTTTAACCAGTTCTTATTTTTATTCCTCTCCCTTCTCATTCCCTTCCAGGCCCACTTGATGACACCATCCCTGAGCATTTTGAGGTTCTATAATATTGATCCAGATTGATTCTTACCATTCCCTGAGGCCACTGTGGTTCTCATCTCTCTTGGATGTGCCAAGTCATAACCTCTGGTACATCGACCCTCTACCCTCCATAATGTTGTCACTGTTCTTTCTCTTCTTCTGAATGCCCATCTTTTGGGTCTGTCTTTTCAAAATTATATTTAATGCCTTTTTGGAAAAATTACCTTTAAATGGGCATGGTGGCACATACCTATGATCCCAGTAACTTAGGAGGCTGAAGCAGGAGGATTGAAAGTTTGAGGCCATCTGGGCAACTTAGAGAGAGGTCTTATCTCAAAACAAAAACCAAAAAAAAAAAAAAGAAAAAAAAAAAATCCAAACAGCTGGGGGTGTAGTAAGGCCCTGAGTGCAATCCCCAGAACTATGCAAAACAACAACAACAACAACAACAACAACAACAAACACCACCACCACCAACAACAAAACAAACAAAAAAACCCCAAATCTTTTAAGCTGGACAGGTGGCACACAAATGTTATCCCAGTGATTCCAGAGGCTAAGGAGGCCCAGGTCACATGAGCTCAGAGTTCTAGACCAGCCTGGGCAACATCTTTTTTTTTTTTTTTTTTTAAATATTTATTTTTAGTTTTTTTAGGTGGACATGATATCTTTATTTCATTTTTATGTGGTGCTGAGAATGGAACCCAGTGCCTCACACATGCTAGGTGAGTGCTCTACCACTTTTGAGCCACAACCCCAGCCCCTGGGCAATATCTTAAACAAAAAAAAACCCCTTTATTGAAATTTTAGTAGAGAAAACTTTAGTAGATATGTCTATTCATTTTACTCCTTTACTGGAAGACTTTATTATTGTTGTTATTTTTAAGTAATGTTACATATTTCTCTTTTTCTTGCTTTTATTACAATACTGGGAATCCAAGGCAAGGGCTCCTGCATGCTAGACAAGTGCTCTACCACTGAGCCACATCCCCAGCCTTTTTTTTTTTTTTTTTTGATTCAGGGTTTTGCTAAGTTACCCAGGCTGGCCTTGAACTTGTGTTCCTCCTGTCTCAGCCTCCCAAGTCGCTGGGAATAGAGGTGCCTGGTTAGAAAATATTTCTTAAACAAAGACAGGTCCCTGCTCTGTGGGGCTTCTTGTCTGCAGGTATGTTGACAAATAGCAAGGACAATCACTTTTTTAGTTTTATACCATTTTTGAGGGGGAGGTGGGTACCAGAGATTGAACTCAGGGGCACTTGACCACTGAGCCACATCACTAGCCCTATTTTGTATTTTATTTAGGGACAGAGTCTCACAGAGTTGATTAGGGCTTCGCTTTGGCTGAGGATTTTTTTAATATTTATTTTTTAGTTGTAGGTGGTCACAATATCTTTATTTTATTTATTTTTATGTGGTGCTGAGGATGGAACTCAGGGCCTTGCGCGTGCTAGGCGAACACTCTACCACTGAGCCACAACCCCAGCCCACTGAGGCTGGTTTTGAACTCAGCAATCCTCCTGCCTCAGTCTCCGGAGCTGCTGGGATTACAGGCATGTGCCATGTTGCCGGCAGTTTTTTACACCATTTTACTGTGTGTTAATATCAGGTATTTCCCCCAGAAGTAGGACAGGGCTCCTTGTACTCCACCCATTTTTCTTTCTTTTTTAAATTTTTGTAGTTGTAGATGGACAGCATGTCCTTTTTATTTGTTTATTTTTATGTGGTGCTGAAGATCGAACTCAGTCCCTCACTCATGCTAGGCAAGTGCTCTGCCACTGAGCCTCAGCCCTCCATCCATTTTTCAAAGGAGGAAAGTGAGACTCAGAAGTGACTGCCCACAGTCACCGGGGAGTAGGTTGGGGAACCTAGATTCCAAAGCAGGTTTTAGAAGTCAGTATTGTGCAAGGCACATCAGCTGCTAGATAGGACTTGATGGTCTAGTTTCTCATGTGGTCCTCGCTATACCTGCTTTGCAATTGACTGAGGCATTTTAAGAAATGTTTTAAGATCCAGACTTCTGGGCCCCACCCCACTCTTACAGAATAGGGGACTCTTCAGCTGGATTCAGACATTTGTAGTTTTTGGAAGCTTTTCTAGTGTACATTTTATGGATGTATGGGGAATCATATTTAAGACTTTGGGCATGCTAGCTAATAACTGAATAACTGAGCTATACAGCTCCACTTATTTTACATATATATATATATATATATATATATATATATATATATATGTATTCTTTTTTCCTTTTTCTTTTCTTTTTTGTTTTTTGGGGGCACTGGGGATTGAATTCAGGAGCATTCTATTACTGAGTTACATCCCAACCTTTTTTAGTGTGTGTGTGTGGAGCTGAGGATTGAACCCAGGGCCTTGTGCATGCGAGGCAAGTACTCTACCAACTGAGCTATATCCCCAGTCCTGTCCCCAACTTTTTTTATTTTGAGACAAGGTCTTGCTAAATTGTCCAGGCTGTCCTTGAATTTGTAATCCTCCTGGCTCAGCCTCTTGAAATGCTGAGATTACAGGCGTGTGCTTCCACAGCTGGCTTTTTTCATTTTTAGGGCTGGGGATCTGACCTACAGCTTCATCATGCCAGGAAGTGCCCCACAGCACCTCTTCACACAGGTGCACAAGTAGATGTTCTGGGCAATACACAGACAAGTGGGCTTTACCGAGAGGGTGGCCCCTAAATTTATGAAGCTGAGTTGAATTTGGGCACATGCAGGGGGTGGGGAGGAGAGCCATATCAGGTTTGTCAGATGGAGAATTGAAGCACAGGCCTTTCACCATCCCTCTTCATTACTGTCCCCATCATTGTTCCCCCTCATCACCCTTCCCATCTTCCTCTTCAGCCTCCTCCCCAAAGCTCAACAGCCTCTTCATGGGCTGAGCACAAGAGAAGGTTCGGGTGTTGTAGCATGTAAAGCACATGCTCAGGGCTGAGAAGCAAAGATGGGATAAACAAGAAAAGGACACGAAGTGACAGGTGACCCGGGAAGGCCAGGTGCAGGGTCCATCATTATGGGCAGACATAAGTGAGCTAGGAAAAGGCCACCCACAAACTTGGGTGAATGTGAAGGTCACTGGAAGAGACAGATGTAAGAAGTTCCCACACGACGGAACAGACTCCATGCACCGACATAAAGGGATGCAAAGGACACCCGCAGGGGACAGGTGAGGGGCACAAGCGGCCAGGGATGGTTGATTTCTCAGAACTGTGAAGAGGCCTGAGCCGCAAGCCGGCCTCTTAACCCTACTTAACCGAGAGGGGACTAACCACAAGTGCCCGACCCTGGCTTCCAGCTCCCTGCCCATTCTCTCTCCCTGGCTGCTGCCCTGGGATCCAGGCCCCAGGGTAACGTGCACTGGACGAGCACTCTGGTGGCAGAGGGCGATCGCTTCCCCCTATGTCGTGTTTATTTCAGCTCTCAGATGTTTAGTATCAGGGCTGCAGTCTCTCCTCCTTCTGGCTTGCAGCCCAAAGTCCTACAGGTCCCTTAGATCCTGGCTCTTCTTGGGGCGTTTCGTTCTAACTTCCAGGCCCAGTTGACTCGCCCCAGGTCACTTTCTCTTTAAAGTACTTTCTCACTCCGCCACCTTCCCAGACTCCCTCTCTTTCCCGACATGGCTTGCAGCTTCTAAGCGCACCACAACTCCCATAAATCTTAGCGCCCAAGGGGCAATCCTAGGGAACTTCAAGTACCGAAATGCTCTCCTTCTGTCTCCTTGACTACCGCGGTGACCGATGGGGTTTGTAGTCACTTAGGAATTGTCAGCCTACCAAAAGAAACTACTCATCCCAGGGGTCCCTGCGACAGAGGCGGGTTTCCCCTCCTGTCTTCATGCGCACCCCTTAATCCGCCCTCGGACTTCAACTCCCGCCGTGCCTTGCGCCGAGATCCCTGCGGGGGAAGAATGGGGCTGTATCCAAAGTGTTCCCTGGGAGTTGTAGTTCCTATGTTGGTGAGGCGAGGAGGAGGCGGAGTGACTCGGCGGCCATTAGCTGTGTGTAGTTGCCTGGGACTGGGAGCATAAGTGAAGAGGGAAGCCTTATTCGGTGGAAATCAACTGTGGCCATGGGCTCCTGCCGGGGCTAGTCCTAGAATACGGAGCAGGCGGGCTTTTCGGTTCTCCGCCCCGCCCCGTGGCGGGGCCTACTAGGCCTCCGGGCATCCCCGGTCTCACGTAGGCCTAGTCTGCCGGCAAGGGCGCTCCAAAGGCGGGAGGCGCCATGTCGCTGGTTGCTTACGCCAGCAGCGATGAGAGTGAGCCAGACGAGGCTGAGCCCGAGCCGGAGGAAGAGGAGGCGGCGGCTCCTGCGTCTGGGCCCACTTTAGGGGGCTTGTTCGCTTCGCTCCCCGCTCCCAAGGGTCCGGCCTTGCTGCCCCCGCCCCCCCAGATGCTGGCCCCAGCCTTCCCCCCGCCGCTGCTGCTGCCCCCGCCCACCGGAGACCCCCGGCTCCAGCCTCCTCCCCCCCTGCCCTTCGGCCTGGGAGGCTTCCCCCCACCTCCAGGCGTGAGCCCGGCTGAAGCGGCGGGAGTTGGGGAGGGGCTGGGATTGGGGCTGCCGTCGCCCCGAGGCCCTGGCCTCAGTCTGCCCCCCCCCATCGGCGGCGCCGGGCCCCCCCTGGGGCTTCCCAAGCCAAAGAAGAGGACGGAGCCGGTGAAGATCGCGGCGCCGGAGCTGCAGAAGGGGGATGTGAGTATCCGGGGAGGGCGCCCAGCCCGCGCCTAGGTGACGGTGGCGACGACGGGACCCTTGTTAGAAACCCCTCCGTTGGCTCGAAGCCACCGGGACCTTCGAACCGGGCGAACCGCTGAGCCGAAGTCCGTCAGCTTTGGGGGGTGAGGCGTTCGGCCAGGCGGGTGTTCAGAGCTGGGCTGTCTGCACAGGGCCACTGTCGTCATCGCCTGGCACTGACAGGTCCAGGTTCTTGCCTGGGGACCCTCCGTCCCCAGTCGGTGGCTTCATCCCGCGCTCACTTTTCCCACATTCCTGTGCTGAGGGACAGGAAGAAGTCTGGCCCCTGAAGACACTGAATGTCCAGGCCTTTTCTTTGCCGCCAAACTCAATCATGAGGGCCTGGGGGAAAGTGGGTCCCCGACACTGAGTTTGAGGCAGTTCGAGAAGAAATGGAGTCTTTGTTGATGGCAGGCACTGGCCCTTTCCTTCAGTGGCTGTGGAACGCTGGAGACAGAAGCAGGAGGTTTAGCCGGCAGGGTCCTACCTGGTGGAGGGGGCGGGTCCTACCTGGTGGAGGGGGCAGGTCCTACCTGGTGGAGGGGGCAGGGTCCTACCTGGTGGAGGGGGCAGGTCCTACCTGGTGGAGGGGGCAGGGTCCTACCTGGTGGAGGGGGCAGGTCCTACCTGGTGGAGGGGGCAGGTCCTACCTGGTGGAGGGGGCAGGGTCCTACCTGGTGGAGGGGGCAGGTCCTACCTGGTGGAGGCAGGTCCTACCTGGTGGAGGGCCGAGTGGGGATAAAGGCTGAGTCTCTGGGAGTCTCAGACCTGTGCCTGGGTTGCACCATTTTGGCATTTTCAGCCTTTGGCGGTTAGGATGCTCGCATACTATTTCTAGAACAGGCAGTCATGCTTATCTTGTTTCTAGATGTTGGAGCAGAAAAATAGCACAAAACCTGGGGCCTTGAGGGTAAAGGTGATTGGAAGTCAAGGGCAGGGACAGGTTTAGCCAGGGAGCTCTTTCTTTATCTTCTTTGAGAAGTTTATTGGTCAATCCTTGGCTCACCTTTGATAACCTTTTTTCTGTACTAAGGATTGAACACAGGGATGCTGTACCACTGAGCTACACCCCGGTCCACGTTGTATTTTGAGACAGTCTAGCTACCTTGCCCAGGCTGGCCTTGAACTTGGGATCCTCCTGCCTCAGCTTCCCTAGCTCCTGGGATTATAGGCAGGGGACATTAATCTTAGCTGATCTTGGTCTTGTAATTTTTGTATCTTTCCAACTCTGCCTGCAGTCATTTCTATTTTTGCATTTGTGGTTTCTTCCCCCAAATACCTTAATGTTTTATCCTCCTTCATGTAAAAGTCTTGGCATAAAAATATGGTTCTGCTGGGTGCATTGGTACACACCTGTAATCCCAGTGACTCAAGAGGCCAAGACAGGAGGATCCCAAGTCTGAGGCCAGTTTTAGCAATTTATTCAGGCCCTGAGCAACTTAGTGAGACCCTGTCTCAAAATAAGAAAATACAAAGTGATGAGGATACAGCCCCTGGGTTTAATCCTCATACCAAAAACCCCCCAAAACCTATGTTTCTTAGGACTTTACCTGTCTACCTCATTAACCTATTTTGCCCTATTGTCCCAAATGGGGAATACCCATAAAAACTTACATATAGTACAAAATATATAATATAATTATATAATAATAATAATTACATAATTATATAACTATTAGTATTAATATGATATTATAATGCACAAGCTCTAGATTATGATTTCAGCCTATTTTTTTGGTACTGGAGATTGAACCCAGGGACACTTAACTACTGAGTCACCTCCCCAGCCCTTTTCATATTTTATTTAGAGACAGGGTCTCACTGAATTTTTTAGGGCCTTGCTAAGTTGCCGAGGCTGGTTTTGAACTTGTGATCCTCCCATCTCAGCCTCCTGAGTCCAGTTGCTGGGATTACAGGCATGGGCCATCATGCCTGACCTTTTTTTTTTTTTTTTTTAGTTGTAGATGGACACGTACCTTTATTTTATCTTTTTTTGTGTGTGAAATGCTGAGGATCAAATCCATTGCCTCACACGTGCTAGGCAAGCGCTGTACCACTGAGCCCCAGGAATGGGGATCTTTTGGGGACCTGTGCAGCTGCTCTTTGCACACTCAAGTCACACTTTTAGATCCCCCTCCCTCCCTCTTTTAAATTTATTTTTTCGTTGTACACAATACCTTTATTTTGTTTATTTGTTTTTATGTGGTGCTGAGGATGGAACCCAGGTCCTTGCACGTGTTAGGTGAGTGCTCTGCCACTGAGCCACCACCCCAGCCCATCCTTTTTTTTTTTTTTGATATTAGGACTTGCACATCTAGGGACTCTTTAACACTGAGTCAAATCCCCACCGCTTTTCTTTTTTATTTTGGGTCAGGGTCTCACTAAGCTGCTGAGGCTGACCTTAAACTAGAGATCCTCCTGCCTTCGCTTCCTGAGTCCTGTGATTACAGGTGTGCTGCACCATGCTCAGCCCTTGAAGGTTTTTATTGTTTCCTTTTACAGATCCCCAGATTAACTATCTCTAGTCCCAATTCTGGTTTTCTGGAGAATTTGATTGATTTGATTTGGGTTAGTTTATTGGATCATCAGTTGTCCAGGTAGTACCAAATTCTTGCAGATGCATTCCTACATCAACTTCAGTCAGCTTGATGTTTTTATTTTTTTGGTGGTGGGAGGGTACTGGGGATTGAACTCAGGGGCACTCAACCACTGAGCCACATCCCCAGCCCTGTTTTTTATTTGATTGAGAGACAGGGTCTCACTGAGTTGCTTAGCACCTCGCTTTTTGCTGAGGCTGGCTTTGGACTCGTAATCCTCCTGTCTCAGCCTCCCAAGCCACTGGGATTACAGGTGAGCGCCACCACGCCTGGCCAGTCAGCTTGATTTAATTGGGGAATTAGAAATGATCCATAGAATAGATAATCTTTCTTTTTCTCTTTTCCCTTGTTACCCTTGTTGCATTGGTTGATTTCGTGTGTTCATGGGATGCAGATTTCTGAAATCAGGATTACCTTCCCCCTCCAAAAAAAAAAAAAAAATTAGAGTAATTCTGCTAGAATAGTCCACTCACATAGTGTATATTCCAAAGCAAATAGAAATTTTAGGATTGGGACTGGGAGTGTAGCTCATGGGTAGTATGCACAAGAAGACCCTGGGTTCAGTCCCCAACACTGCAAGAGGAAAAATGATAAGAAAGAATGAAAGAAATTTTTGAATTATCTGGGTTAGTGTTACTACTACTTTTAGACTATTTACTTTCATAGTGGAAGTTTGAAACTCTTGAGACTGAAATTTCTTTAATTTTTGTCCTTTTTTTTTACTCCCTCCCTAATTTTTGTCATTTGAAGTAACCAAGTAGTCAGGTTACCTGCAGCTGACTTAGCTGAAGTTTTGGTCCTAGTCTGAACGGAAGGGTGAGTGAGTGTGCTGATATTTTGGGTACCTGCTGAGTGTTGCCACTGTGTTGGGCTCTTTCCTTTAGTTTACTGAGAAGGAAGGGGTTTAAGGAACAGGCAGTGTAGGAGTGGCAGAGGTTGATTTGAACCTAGAGGTGTTCTGTTCTTGGTGTCTACTGAAAAGATGGGTGGAAGAGCCACAGGCAGCCAGAAATGAGAAAGCAGGACAAGCAAGTAAGACAAAATTGGGAGAGAAAACAAAATCCTAACTGAAGGGCAGGTGTAAGCAGAAGATACTTGAGACCAGAGAGTTAAAAAGTTGATGAATCCAGCTAATCAGGATAATAGTAGTGATTAGAACTTGGAGCCTCTGGAGGGTGGAGTGTCTGTTCTTGGACCCTTATTTCCTCCTGGCTCCTGGCCCTGGCAGCGAATGATTGCTTTTTGGAGAGGGAGTCTCTGAACAGAGCCTGGGAAGATAAGAGGGAGGCTGCCATGGGGAATGAGGCTCTGATGGATGAGCAGATCCCACCGGACCCTGCTTAATGGAATATGTCTGTTTCCGTTCTTGCTCAGCAGTCTGGGGTGTGTGTGTCTTGTCACTCTTGGCAGATTGAGCAGAGAGGACAGTGGTGGCCATGAGGCTCAGGTTCTTGTGAGGCCAAGAAGAAATATAATATGTTCCTAAGAGACACGATCAGTTTGTGTCTCTAAAACCAAGTGGGCCTGTTCTGGCCCGGCACACTTGAGCCCCTGGGGCTCCGGTGTTTCCAGCACTGCCTTCTTTTTTGGACTGACGCACACCCTCTTAGCTCACTTGAGTACCTTTAGGAGTTAAGTCCACAGTCTCTGTATAATGTACTCCTGAGAATAGCAGGTTGGAGATGCTTCACTGTTTTAACTTTTCACCACTGTGACCAAAATACCTGACAAGGACAATGTAGAGGGGGACAAATTACTTGGGGCTCATGGTTTCAGAGGTCTCAGTCCTTGGTCGGCAGACCCCAAGGCAGAATCTCATGGCAGAAGGGAGTGGCCAAGGAAAACTGCTTGGCTTATGGCTGGAGGCCGAGAGAAAGAAAGGACCTTGGACATGTATCTCTAGGCCACTTCCCCATTGACCTACCTCTTCCCCAGCCCCACCTGCCTGCAGTTACCACCCAGGAGTCCATTCACAGTTTTAGTCTGTCAGGAGGTGTGGTGGCGGGTGCCAGTTATCTCAGCAACCCTGGGGGCTATGGGGGGGGGCTATGGGGGGGGCTATGCGGGAAGATCCGGGAGTTTGAGGCCAGCCCAGGCAACTTAGCAAGACCCTGTCTCAAAATAATAAATAAATAGATAAATAAATAAATAAAAAAGGACAGGGGATGTAGCTCAGTGGTAGAGTGCCCCTGGATTCAGTCCCCAGTATCAGGGGAAAAAAATTAATCCATCAAAGGATTATTGCAATTCTCTTAAAATATCATTTCACCTCTTGTGTTGCCTACCATGAGCTTTTTGGGGAACATTAAAGATCCAAACTGTAACACAAAGTGAAACAGAATTACCATGTGATCCACCACTATACTCGCAGGCGTAAAGAACTGAAAGCAGGAACGCAGACACATCAGAACCCCAGTGTTGATAGCAGTGCCGCTCTCAGGAGCCGACAGTGCCAGCAACCAAGTGGGCATCAAGGAAAATGGACAAAGTGTGGCGTGTACACCCACCAGAATATTATTCAGCCCTTGAAAGAGATTAAATTCTGATAGAACTGTAACATGGGCTATGGAGACATTATGCTGAGTAAAATAATCCAATAAAAAAGGAGAGGTGTCAGCAGGGCGTGGTGGCGCACATCGGAGATCCCAGTGGCTGGGGAGGCTGAGGCAGGAGAATCTCAAGTTCAAAGCCAGCCTCAGCAATTTAGAGGCCCTAAGGAACTCGGTGAGACCCTGTCTCTAAATAAAATATATATTAAAAGAAGAAAGGGCTGGGGATGTGGCTCAGTGGTCAGGTGCCCCTGGGTTCAGTCTCAAAAAAAGGAGAAATGTTATGATTTCTTTTTTTTTTTTTAATTTTTTTTTTAGTTTTAGGTGGATACAACATCTTTATTTTTGTTTTTATGTGGTGCTGAGGATCGAACTTGGTGCCTCATGTGTGCTAGGCGAGCGCTCTACCACTTGAGCCACAACTCAGCCCCAAATATTATGATTTCACTTATAGAGATGCCCAGAAGATACAGATTCATGGAGACAGGTCACCAGGAGCTGAGGGAGTAGGGATGGGGAGTTTGTGCTTAACAGGTACAGAATGTCGAGATTTTTTCGACATTCTTTTTCGGGATGATGAAAAAGTTCTGAAAATAGATGGTGATGATGGTTGCCCAGCACTGACAATGGACCCAGTGCCTGCAGACTGTGCCGTTGGACATGGTTAAAGCTGGGCCTGGTAGCACATGGCTGTGATCCAGTGACTCCCGAGGATGAGGCCGGAGGAGTGCATGTTTGAGGTCCACCTGGTCAATTAAGTTAGCCTCTGTCTCCAAAAATAAAGGCTTGGGATGTAGCTCTGTGGTAAACCCCCCTTGGATCCAATCTCCAGTGCCAAAAAAAGTTTGGTAAACTTTATGTATATGTATTTTACCATGACAAAGCAAGAAAACTTTTTAGAAATGTTCCTATACTACTCATCACCAAAGATGTCTCCTCTGTGTCTAAATTAAATCTGTGTGCTTAGGGTAAGCCTGGTGCCTCTAGCCCAGTTCACGATAGCAGCTGAATTGATTTCCTTTCAAATGCTCTAAGACAACTGTATTCCTCCAGGACGATTGGAAAATATCACACATGACATATCTTTTAGCATTTGGATTTTGCTCTACACTGAAATTTCTTTTCTGTTTTTTTTTTTTTTTTTTTTGGTACCAGGGATTAAACTCGGGCACTCGACCACTGAGCCACATCCCCAGCCCTATTTTTTGTATTTTATCTAGAGACAGGGTCTCACTGAGTTTAGCATCTCGTTTTTTGCTGAGGCTGGCTTTGAACTCATGATCCTCCTGCCTCAGCCTCCCAGGCTGCTGGGATTACAGGTGTGCGCCACCGCGTCCATTTTTTTCTGTTTTTTGTTTGTTTTTGGTATTGGGGATTGAGCCCTGGGGTGCTTTACCACCGAGCTGTATCCCAGCCCTTTTTGTTTTTTATTTTGGGACAGGGTTTCACTAAGTTACTTAAGGCTTTGCCAAGTTTCTGAGGCCTCATGCCTCAGCCTCCCTAGTGACTGGAATTCAGGTGTGTGCCACAACACTTGGCTGAAATTTATTTTCTTTTGTGAAGTGTTAAGATAATTCTTTGCTGTATTTCTGTTTCCTGTTAGTTTCTGTCTGGTCCCTGAATGCTTAGAAGTGCTTAGAAGTGCTCTGAGTGGCATTTAAACATCTTTCTGCAGGGAACCCATCTACCCGTGTTAGCATCCTCTTGAGGGTGGAACACGTGTGCTGGGGTTAGTGCAGGGCAAGCAGTAGGTCCTCATTCTGTTTTCCTGTCTTGTCGGTTCCCTGGGCTTCACCTTGGCTGTGAGTAGGTTTTCTGGAGGGTGGGGTGGGGATACTGGGGATTGAACCCAGGGGTGTTTAACCACTGAGCCATATATCCAGTCCCTTTTTATAATTTATTTTGAGACAGGGTCTTGCCAAGTTGCTTAGGGCCTCCCTAAGTTGCTGAGGCTGGCTTTGAACTTGAGTGACTCCTGCCTCAGCCTCCTGAGTCGCTGGGATTACAGGAGTGCACCACCGTGCCCAGGCTGAGTGGGTTATTGAATCTCTCTAAGGACTGTCAGCTGTTAGAGGTAAATGTTTATTTTACCACCCCCTCAAAGGTGAGTAACCATGATTTAGCTAGCACATTAGGGACTCAGCACACTTCTGAGGTTTTTATTTTTGTGTTTTGTTTCGGGGTGGGGGAGGCGTCTGCCACAGTGAGTGTAGTGAGTGTAATGCAGTGGCCTATGACAGGGTTCAATAGAAGTTTACAATAAGATGCTCAAAGAATGATGATTGGGAGCAGCCATAGCAAATCCAAAAATCATAGGGTATTCTAAAGTCTTGTACAGGTTTTATTCTTTTTCTTTTTTGTGCTTTTAGACTTTAAACTCAGTTTGTCAATATAATAAAGACAACCTGTCACATTAAAGTCATATTGAATTTTCTTCCCATAGCTGATCCGGCCTTCAATTCTATTAGCTGTAGGACAGTTTGGCTGAACTCTCACAGTGGCTACTTTTTGTTTGTCTCAGCAAGTGAAAAATAAGAATATGCTTGTGTAATTTTTATAAACAGTCTTAAATTTGGAAAAAAAATGTGTTTATTTTCAGATCATTGCCATTGGATCTATTGCATGTGATGTTAAAGTTTAAATGTGACCCAGGACTCCATGACCAGGACTCCAGGCTTTCTGGTTTGCCAGAAAGCAGATACATAGGTCTTTGGGGTCAAAAGACAAAGGGAGGGGGCTGGGGTTGTGGCTCAGAGGTAGAGTGCCAGGTGAGCAGGCACAAGGCCCTGGGTTCCATCCTCAGCACCACGGTAAATGTAAAATAAAGATATTGTGTCCACCTACAACTAAGAAATAAGTATTAAAAAAAAAGACAAAGGGAATGGGGATGTGGCCCCTAAGAGAGGCAGTGGCCTTTGGAACAGAAAGAAAAGGTAGAACACACTGGGCACATCGGCGCACACCTGCCATCCCAGTGGCTCAGGTGCCTGAGGCAGGAGGATCCTGAGTTCAAAGCCAGACTCTGCAGAAGTGAGGCACTAAGCAACTCAGTGAGACCCCATCTCTAAATCATTAAATACAAAAATAGGGCTACATTTGTGCCCACCCAGGGATGCAAAAAAAAAAAAAATTGAACTCAGTGTTGCTGAGTTCAATTCCCCGTACCAAAAAAAAAAAAAGAAAAAGAAAAAAAGAGTAGAGCATACTTAGGTGATGAGTACTTGAGACTTTCTCCTCAATGAGTTTTGACATCTTGGTAAACTAGAGAGAATAATCCTTGAACTCTGTTTAGAATTTTTATTAAAAATTTTTTTTAATTAAAAAAATTAGTTGTAGATGGACACAATACCTTTATTTTTTTAATTGATTTTCTGTGGTACTGATGATGGAACCCAGTGCCTGATGCAGGCTAGGCAAGCGCTCTGCCACCGAGCCACAAGTGCCAGGAATCTTAGTTTGTATACATTGTCAGGACAGTAGCTCAGGCAGTCTTTTTTTCTTTTCACTTTTTAAAAAATTCTTTTTATATACACATGACAGTAGAGTGTATTTCAACATATTATACATATATGGGGTATGATGATTCCATCCCCCTCCCTTCCCTTCATTCCCCTTTGTCTAATCCCGTGAACTTCCGTTCTCTGCCCCCTTATTGTGTGTTTGCAGCCGCTATCAGAACATTGAGGCTCCATCACCCTGACACGCTGAAGTAATGGTTTTAACTGAGACTTGGGAGATCACATAGCTGGATTCTCGAGCCAATAAGAGGCAGAACTGAGATTGAAACCCATGTCTGATTTTGTGCCATGTGCATCCCAGCTCTACCATGTGGGATCTAACATGACCTTGTCCTTGTGGGTCTCAGGTCTAGACCAGTACAGAGCTCAGTGTGGAGTCACCACAGAAGCATAGGAGCCAGAGTTGGCTCAGATCCTGGTTCTGCCCGTCCTAGCCAGTGTTTAACTGAGTCTTACTTTCCTTCTTTGTAAAACTGAGCATAATGCCTATTTTGAAATGTTACTATGAGGATTACGTGAACAATTGTGAGTAAATTGCCCAACCTGTAGCAGGTATGCTGTGGCCGGCTGTTCTTTCCTTTGCTGCCCCTGTCTTTATTTTCCACGTTGAGGTACCAAGACAGACAGATTTCCTTGTTTGCTTGTTTTTTTTCCACAGTATTGTGAATTGAACCTAGGGATGCTCTACCAGTGAGCCATATCCTAGCTCCTTTGAAAAAATTGTTATCATGAGACAGAGTTTTGCTAAATTGCCCCACCTGACCTTGAACTTGTGATCCTCCTGCCTGAGCCTCCTGGAGTTGCTGGGATTACAGGTGTGCATCACCGCATCCAGCATTTTTTTTTTTTAAATGTATTTGGCAGCAGGCAGCAGTTAGTAATTAAAGTCGTGCCTCCCGACTGCTGGGCTGCAATATTCAACTGTAATATATCCCCTTTGCCATTAGAGTTAGGGTGAGAATACGTCCGTGAGAAGGCCGCTGTGTAGAGCAGGTACCCTGAGCCTCAGGTTACGTGACGTTGTTAATGTGAATGAGGTGGAGACACTGAGTGAAGGAGAGCGGCTGAGGTCACCAGAGAGACTGCTTGGGAGCTGGGAGTCAGGGAGGGCACACAGAGTTCAGATGGAAAGGAGAGAGGTGGTGGCCATAGGACTGCAGCTGGTGGGGGTGACCAGGGGGAGGACGGACAGGAAAAAAGCATAGTTGCAGGGACAGCAGATTTTTGGGAGGGGAATTTCATTTTGATTTTTAAAAATAATATTTTTTAATTTCAATTTGATTTAAAAAAATTTTTTTTTACTTGTAGATGGATACAATACCTTTATTTTGTTTATTTTTATGTGGTGCCGGGGATTGAACCCAGTGCCTCATGCATGCTAGGCAAGTGCTCTACCACTGAGCCACGATCCGGCCCCTCAATTTAATTTAATTTTTTTTTTTTTTTGGTGCTGGGGATTGAACCCAGGGCCTTGGGCTTGTGAGACAAGCACTCTACCAACTGAGCTATGCCCTCAGCCTTTAATTTTTTTAATCTTTTAAATTTATTTTGCAGTGCTGAGTATTGAACCCAGGGGGGCTCCATTGTGCTACACCATTTTTATTTTATTTTTTAATATATATATATTTTTTTAGTTGTAGTTGGATACAATTTCTTTATTTATTTTTATGTGGTGCTGAGGATCGAACCCAGTGTTCACACGTGCGAGGTGGACGCTCTACCACTGAGCTACAGCCCCAGCCCATTATTTTTAGTTAGTTTTAAGATAGGATCTAGCTAAGTTATCCAAACTGGCTTTGACTTGGGATCTTCCTGCCTCAGCCTTCTGAGTCATCGGGATTATAGGCATGTGCCAGTGTACCAGCTTACTACCTTTTATTGCATTTCTTAAGTTCTTTGTACTTCTCATTCTAACTGGATTGTAAGTCTTTTTTATTGATTTATTTATTTTTGGGTACCAGGGGTACTTAGCCACTGAGTCACATATCCAGTCCCGAGCCCTTTTCATTTTTATTTTGAGACAGGGTCTCCTTAAGTTGCTTAGGGCCTCACTAAGTTACTGAGGCTGGCCTTGAACTTTTGATCCTCCTGCCTCAGCCTTCGGAGCCACTGGGATTACAAGTGTGCGTTACCATGTTCAGCTGCATTCTGAGTCTTTGGTGGAGAGGCTACTGACACATGGAAAATTACACATTGGGGTAATAAATGGTCCAGGTTGGACCTCTGGAGAGAGAACTGTCTAGTGGCCAGTGTTCCAGCTGCCTCAAGCCCTGCCTGCGACACCAGCTAGAAGCTGTAGTACTTAGCATAGTGTCTCTTTTTTAATTTCTTTAGTTGTCAACGGACCTTTATTTCATTTATTTGTATGCAGTGCTGAGAATCAAACCCAGTGCCTCACACATAGGAGGCAAGTGCTCTGCCTCTGAGCCGCAACCCCAGCCCTAGGCATAGTGTCTTGATAGTAGGTTCTCAGTAATTATGGTTGAAAGATCCTTGTAGCACACAAATTCAAAAAGGAACTTGGGAGATTTGAAAGTCAGGATTACTGTTTCTTTTTTCAGCAGTAGGGATCAAACCCAAGGAGCTTTACCACTGAGTTATGTCCTCAGCCTTTTTTATTTTGAGATAGAGCCTTTCTGAGTTGCCAAGTCTGGTCTTGAACTTGCAATCCTCCTGCTTCAGCCTCCTGAGCCTCTGAGATTACAGGTGTGCATCCCCATGCCCAGTAAGGATTTGAAGTCTTACAGTGTCTTGAAGATGGAGGGCATTTAAATTCCTGACTAATCACCTTTATTTGCAGATACATTGACTAAGGAACAAATGGAAAGCTTTAAGATTTTTGGTTTGGGGAGTGGTTAAAAAAGTTAAGAGTTTGCTCTTCATATGCCTGCATCCTCCCTCATTTTAAGATGCCGAGGAATTGGTATTGAGCTAATAAAAGTTTAGATATTTTTCAGTGTGACAGCTTGTCTTAGAAACAGTCCTGTTGAGTCAAAGGATGACACAAATGACCTCCTGTCTTGCCCCAGATCTTAACAGTCATCATTTGCCTGCTTTCTTCCTGGACAGGAACAACTCTGTCTGGCAGACAATAGATCATACTTTGGAGAGGGAATGGATTTCTTCGATGGCTTTGACCTTTAATGCCTCATAGAAGAGTAGTTAACACACCACTTAATCCCACTGGACTTCCCTGGCCCTGTGGTTATGTAGTCTATGTAAGTGGTTTTAAAAGTGAAGCTGAGATTGGGTGAGATTGTGGGCCAAATCTCATTCATCTTCTAGTGGACAGATTTATAGGAAGTAGAATGGGTATAGCTTGTTCTTTCTACCACAGACTCAATGGGAGGAAATGGTCTCAATTTAACAGAATAGAAATTGATGCCAAGGCTGGGCACAGTGGTGCATGCCTGTAATCCCAGCAGCTTAGGAGGCTGAGACTGCAGGATCGTGAGTTCAAATCCAGCCTCAGCAACTGCGAGGCATTAAGCAACTCAGTGAGATCCTGTCTCTAAATAAAATACAAAATAGGTCTGGGGATGTGGCTTAGTAGTTGAGTGCCCCTGAGTTCAATCTCTGGTACCAAAAAGAAAAAGAAATTGACTCCAAGAAGGCTGTGCAGCAAGTGTGGGGGGTTTGGGGACTGAGTGACCTAGGGAGTGAAGGTACACCCCATTCTCTGAAGGTTACTGAGATCAACAGGGAAGCTGTGCTTTGGGGCTGGACCTAGGTGGCTCTGCCTCTGTATAGAGGCGGACACCCCGTCAGAGGGTCTTTGTGATGTAACCTTTTATGTATTCATTTAGTATATTCCACTGTCTTAAAACAGCGAGGCCTTATTCCATTTCTTTTTCTCTTAGTCAGATTCTGAGGAAGATGAACCCACCAAGAAGAAAATTGTCCTTCAGGTAAGCTTGGTGACATACTGTAAGCCATTTTTTTCTTTTCCCCACATTGTTTCCTGAAAGACAAGACTTAGCTACCAAGCAGTTTTCAAGGCATGTTTAGCTCAAGCACAAATATTTGAAAACTGTTTAGGTCTGGCTTTGGTTTCCTTTATAGCTTCAGGCCTGGTACATGCCCACCCCTCCCTCCCTCGCTGCTTCCTGGTGTAGCTTGAAGGAGTTAAACTCCTAGATACAGGCAGTGGTAGGGGGTGGATCATAACTCAATTCAGTTCATTACATTTCAGATAAAAGGATTATTTAGGGACGGTGGAATAAATGGATCAGTCAGAATGATGTTAGGGAGCATCTATATTTTAAAATTGTCCATCTTCTCCCTGTCCCATTTTTAACCTGGAAATAAACACTTAAATAGTACTTACCTTATACCAGGCTCCATTCTAAGTGCTTTACCAGCACCTACGGATACCATCCTTCTAATAGTGCCTACACCATAGTGTTGTTATCATCCCTGTTTGACTTAGGGAACCGAGGAACCTGCCTCGGGTCAGCAGCTAGTGGAGGCAGAACTGAGATCACAGTTGAGTCAGGCAGTCTGACTACTAGGGAGCCCATGTGATTGCTGCACTTGGCTGCTTCTCTGTCATCAAGGCCGGGACAACGAGCTCTCTGCTGTTTGCTTGTTTCTCCTGTCCCAGTGTTTACTCTGCCTGCCTCAGAGTTTCTTCCTATTCTTTCCACGCTTGGTGATTTTTACACACTCCGGTCTCATGCGGACACTGTGTCTCAGGGAAAAATATCCTGTCTTTAAAAGGTAGTTGACTAGGGATTCAAATCTATGATGCTGTGGCTGCCTCTTCCCCTGACTGTTAAGGTGTTTCTTTCCCCTCCAGGAGGGCATAGGTCACAGGTTGAAGTGAGGCTGCTGTGGCATCTGTTTTTATAGTAGATGCTAAAGAAGAAGCATGGGCCAGGCGCGGTGGTGCATGCCTGTAATCCCAGCAGCTAGGGAGGCTGAGGCAGGAGGATTGCAAGTTCAAAGCCAGTCTCAGCAACAGTGAGGGCCTATACAACTCAGTGAGGCCCTGTCTCTAGATAAAATACAAACAGAGCTGGGGATGTGGCTCAGTGGTCGAGTGCCCCTGAGTTCAATCCCTGGTACCAAAAGAAAAAGAAGAGGAAGCAGGGAAGAGGCCAGGAAGCTGAGACTCCTGTTATCAGGGTGTTCCTGGAGGAGATGGACTGGCTCGGAAGAACCCCATGATAAAGGGCAGAATTCCAGGTGGCAGAAAGAGATGTGTTGACAGAGGAACTCTGAGCTAATGTTGGAGTGAGGACCCAGCCCTGCAGAGGGATGTAGCCATGATCCCAGATGGTGCTGGAGCCACACATTCCTAAGGTGGCCTGAGGAGGACACTTCAGCATGGTTTCTGTGAACCTGAGCCTCTGGGGGCTGCCACACTGAGTTGATTCAAATCTATAAGCTCAGTGGAAAAGAGCCTCTGTCCATATGAGCGGGTCTCCTGTGGACTGCACTGGTACTCTAGGACACTGACATGGTGACCTCACACCACTTTCCTTTCTCCAGTTGGTCCCTCCCTCAGCCCCGTAGCTAGGCCAAGCTGGCTTTTTGTCATACAGAAAGCGGGATCTGAAAGATTCCTTTTTTTTTTGTATTGGAGTTGAACCACAGTCCTTTTTATTTTGTATTTTGAGACAGGGTCGTACTAAGTTGCTTGGGGGTTCACTAGGTTGCTGAGGCTGACCTTGAACTTGCCATCCTCCTGCCTTAGCCTCCTGAGTTGCTGGGATCACAGGCGTGCACCACTGCGGGATCTGAGAGGTTCTTGGGAGTGGTAGAAACTCTGGATGGCTGAGCCAGTTAGCTTACAAATTGTTAGGTTAAATGCTTGATTCTGGCATTAACAAGCTAATACACCATAAGTATAAGCCTATCCTTGGGCAGGGGTGGGATAGGGTGGACGGAGGGGATTTTTGGCAACAGGTATGAATGTCCCTTTTTTAGACAGAGCCTTATTCTTGGCTTTGGGTAGCAATTCAAAGGAAGGAGAGTTCAGAGTTCAGAACTTGGGGAGAGGTCGAGTGTTTAGCCGGAGGGAGGCTAAGGATGATGTGAGATTAAGAGCAGCGTGTTTGCCAAAGACACAAGAGTGGAGGGGAACTCTGGCAGAGGGCTGTGGAGCCAGGCTGTGATGGAGCTGAGCAGAAGAGGGATGGCACTTCATGTTAGGAGAAGCAGCTGCAGAAGGGTGCGATGCAGGAGTTGATGAGCCCAGGTTGGCCTGAGTGGGTGGAGGTGAGGAGGAGCAAGGGCTGAGGAGGATGTTGGGCCAGAGCACATAACTGTGCTTTTTGTTTTCAGTGTCACCAGTACATGACTTAAAATCTCACTCTTCACCTTTCTTTCCTCTTGGCCCCAACCGCATCTCCCCAGGGATCCAGCGAGGGGACTGGTCTGTCTGCCTTGCTTCCCCAGCCTAAAAACCTGACTGTGAAAGAGACCAACAGGTTGCTCCTGCCCCACGCCTTCTCCCGGAAACCCTCAGACGGCTCCTCCGACACCAAGCCCTCCAGACTGGCTGCAAAGGCCAAGCCTTCCTCTCTCGCTCCTGTCGTGGGCACCACAACCACCACTCCGTCACCCTCTGCCATCAAGGCTGCTGCCAAGAGTGCTGCCCTACAGGTGACAAAGCAGATCACGCAAGAGGAGGATGACAGTGACGAGGAAGTGGCCCCCGAGAACTTTTTCTCCCTCCCTGACAAGGCCGAGCCACCTGGAGTTGAGCCATACCCTTACCCTGTCCCCACGATCCCTGAAGAGCTGCCTCCAGGCACGGAACCAGAGCCGGCTTTCCAGGACGATGCAGCCAATGCCCCCCTTGAGTTCAAGATGGCAGCAGGCTCAAGTGGGGCCCCTTGGATGCCTAAGCCTGGGGACGACTACAGCTACAATCAGTTTTCCACATATGGCGATGCCAATGCTGCTGGTGCTTATTATCAGGTGAGGGCCACACACAGCAGGCCACAGAAGGTTTGAGCCAGTGGTATGACCATAAAAAACACTCCTTTATCCTGAACCTTACGAATCTAAGTCTGACAGAGTTGACAACATAATCAACACCCTTATTCTGTGTTGGCTTTCCATCACTGTGCCAAAATACTTGAGGTAATCAACTTAAAAAAAAAAAAAAAAGGAAGATTTATTTTTGGCTCACAGTTTTAGTCCTTGGTTATTTAAGCCTGTTGCTTTTGAACTTGTGACAGGACAGTACATCATGGTGGGAGTGTGTGGCAGAGGAAGCTGCTCATATCACTGTGGCTGGTGGCTGGGGTCCTGTATTCCTTCCAGGGGCCCACCCCCAGTGACCTAACTTCCTCTCACTAAGCCCCACCTCTTAAAGGCCCCACAACTTCTCAGTAGTGCCATGGAGCTGGCCACCAGGCTTTTTAAAAAAAAACCACAAGGATCTTAAGGGGAAACTTATTCAAATGATTTGCATTCTTTTTTTGTTTTTCCCCTGGTACTTTAGATTGCACCTAGGGGTGCTTTTACCCATCCCCTGCATTTTTCATTTTATTTATTTATTTATTTTTTTTGAGGCAGGGTTTCACTAAGTTGACCAGACTGGCCTTGAACTTGAGATCCTCTTGTGTCAGTCTCTTGAGAACCTGGGATTACAGGTGTGTGCCACTGCACCTGACCCCAAACTGTAGCATTCTGAAAACCAAATCTTATTGTAGGAGTTGGTGAGAGGTTAAGGAGAAGGTAGGAGAGGAGCAGCTTCTCATCTTAGAAAATGGGCTCCTCAAATTTGGAGGATGAGGGTTAGGATTAGTGTACACTTCCAGATGGCAGTCAGGAAGGGTCTCCGGAGGTGTGGCAAATCTTGAGACAACAGGGAAGGCCAGGTGTGGTGAGACAGCCTGTAATTCCAGTGACTCAGGAAGCTGAGGCAAGAGGTTCACAAATGCAAGGCCAGCCTGGGCAACTGAGGCTGTCTCCAAAAAGTGAAAAGGGCTGGGGCTGAATCTTAGTGGTAGAACACCCCTGGGTTCAGTCTCCAGTGCCAGAAAGAGAAATAGGGAAGGAAGACTCCCAGCAGTCAGAACTTCCCAGAAGGGGGGCTGTGGGGGGAGCTCCTAGAGTTGGGCTCAGGTGATGGTTGAGCAGGAGGGTAGCTGGCCCCTGACTGGCAGTTGCAGGAAATTTTACTGCCCACCTGGGATGGTTTGAAGGGGATTTAAGTCCCCCTCGTCCACCGTGATTCTCTGAATTGGTCATTGTTAATCTTATATTCAGTCTGGGTGTGGGTAGGGAAAGAGGGCTTCAGGGGGACCCTGTTCTGACCAAAGACTTTGAAAACAGTTGTGTTCCCTAAATCTTTGCTCCTAAACTTTACTGTATCTTGTAGACAGATCAGAGACTGTGTCTCCCCTCAGGGCTATTATTAGGAGGAAGGAGAAAGATAATAGGAGGGTTTGGGCTTTTTTTTTTTTTTTGCAGTACTAGGGATTGAACTCAGGGTCCTCATGCATGTTAGGCAAGCGTTATATTCCCAGCCCTTTTAAAGTTTTTATTTTGAGACAGGATCTTGATAAGTTGCTGAAACTGGCCTTGAACTTGTGGTCTTTCTGCCTAAGCCTCCCGAGTCCTTGAGGTTACACTGTGTACCACCATGCCTGGTAAAGCACTTTTGAGTATTCTAAGGGACCCTGAAATTGAAATGTATCTTTTTGTGAATGCTACTATAGAAAATCCATAATTCTTAATTGTGCTGGAATTTTTGTATATTCTTGTGTAGTGAAAATTAAACAGTTTTCCATTTAACTCATTAGAAAATGTATGTTCCTAGATGGATAGAAATTTATTGGAGCTTTGGGTAAAAGTGAAAGAATTAGGGAAAATAGTGTAGGCAAGGAGGAAAGAGGAACCCAGTTTCTGGGTTCTCTGGTGGCCTAACTTGGCCAGAGCGGGGCTGGGAGGGGTGTTTCTTCCACCCGTCTTCCTCTGGGGTCTACAGCAACGACTGAGCACCCCAAGTCTGAGGGGAATCATTAGATTCCTGCAGCAAAAATATGGTAACACAAACCTAGTTTGTCCTAGCTTTGTAAGTTCAACAATATTTCAATAGTGATTTATTTAATATCAGAGATCCACAGCCTCCTCCTCCCTGTGGACGGTCTCCTTGTGTCCAGAGGGCCTAAGTGGGGTGAGGAGCAGGGGGCACGGCGCCTGCCTCGTCATGCTGGCGTCACACCATGGCCCAGTGGGTCTCACGAGTTGGGGGAGCTGGGCGAGGGAAGGGTGGGAGTTGCCTCAGGTAGCAATGAGGGAGCAAGGCACAGATTGAAGGAGGAGAGAATGTCTTTATTTCTTGCTGTCCTTCCCTAAAAACCTCCCATCTGTCTGGATAGTTCAGATCAGAAAGTGCAGGAATGTTGGTGGGTTAGCGGGTGGGTCCTTGGATCTGCGTCTTTAGCTGCTTCATCTGAGGGGCCACCTTGTCAGCGCCTGTTTCTGGGCCAACCTTGTCTCATCTCCATGTCTTCACTTGATGTGTTCTTTTCCCCTCCGGCCACAGGACTATTACAGTGGTGGCTACTATCCTGCACAGGACCCGGCTCTGGTTCCCTCCCAGGAAATTGCCCCAGATGCCTCCTTCATCGATGACGAAGCAGTAAGTTAACAAAGCACACATGACTTTTTTTGTGTCCTGCAGCTGTCAGAACCACATTCAAGATTCAAAGCACTATCCTTTTGGTAGGGAAGGCACCGCTTAGTAGAAGGGATCTAGACGCGGGAATCGCCAACCTCTCGGTGGAGGTTCTTAGATGGGCATGGTAGTCTCCCAGCCACTTGGGCGGCTGAGGTAGGTGGATCACAAATTTGAGGTTGGCCTGGGCAACTTAGTGAGACCCTGTCTCAAAATGAAAAAAAAAAAAAAAAAAGTGGGCTGGGGATGTGGCTCAGTGGTGGGGTGCCCCTGGGTTCATCCCCAGTTTCACACACACAGCCTCTACTTACCTTCCTTTAGAAAGGAGTTCGTCGCTTTGCACACTTCTGCCTGTTGTTGATGTTGTGTTCTTCCACAGCCTCTTGGCAAGTGCAGAGTGAGTCATTAGGTCCTATTGCTCCTCAGCCTAGGGGCAGTTGGGTACCCGTTCAGTGGTCACATTCAGTTTTTAGTAGGTAGAGCAAGCTTGGAGGCATCACTAATGTTCAGATCAGGACCTGGGTCTTACTGAAGTTTTGGGGTGCTTTAATTCCCCTTGCTCCACGCTCCCCTCCAGGCACATCTCTGACTCGGGTGACTTGCCATTTTTCTGGAGGAGAAGGAGGAGGAGGAGGAAAGTCTCCTGGAGAATTTGGTGGGCCCTTTTTGTGAGGCTCCCCAACCCAGCTCCACATTCTCCCTTCCATGTCCACTGCTGATTGGTGATATTGAACTAGTGAGTAGTACCAGAGGTGGAAAGAGAACTGAGTTTTAGAGGAGAAATCTTGGATTTTTTTTTTTTTTTTTAATATTTATTTTTTAGTTTTCGGCAGACACAACATCTTTGTTTGTATGTGGTGCTGAGGATTGAACCCGGGCTGCACGCATGCCAGGCGAGCGCACTACCGCCTGAGCCACCTCCCTAGCCCGATTTTTTTTTTTTTAACAACCTGAATTCTTTTTTTTTTTTTTTAAGACGTTGATGGACATTTATTTATATATGGTGCTGAGAATCGCACCCAGTGCCTCACACATACTAGGCAGGTGCTCTGCCACTGAGCCACAACCTCAGCCTCTACTTGTTTGTGTTTGACATGGTCTCTTTATGTTGTTCAGAATGGTCTTGGAGTCTTGGGCTCAAGCAGTTCTCCTGCCTTAGCCTCCCAGATAGCTGGGTGTTTAGGTGTGCAGCACCATACCCAGCTTTCCCTAAATTCTTTTATTTTTTTTCATTTGATTTATTTATTTTGGGTGTGTGTATGGTTCTGGGGATTGAACCCAGGACCTCAAGAATGCTATGCAAGCTCTCTATTACTGAACCACATCCCCAGCCCCTTACCTTAAATTTTTATTGTGCAAATTGTACCCAGTCCTTTTAGGCAGATACAGTTTATACATCATTTGAGTACAGATTTATTCTGCTGGGTCTCTGTACTTGTTCATATTTGGGGACACCTTTTGTCTTCCCTTTCTTGGGGTCCAAGAGACCCTGTGAGAAGCAGGCCTTTCATCTTCTGTCAAGAGAGCTTGGTAGATGGCAGGTGAAAGGACATGTTGCAAAGAGGAATTGAGAGTGTGGTAGGATTGGTGAGTCACAAAGTCATAGCTGGGTATGTGGTACACTCCTGTAACCCCAGTGACTCAGGAGGCTGAGGCAGGAGGATTGAAAGTGCCAAACCAGTCTAGGCAACTTATCAAGACTCTGTCTCAAAATAAAAAATAAATAGGTGCCTGTAATCCCAGGGGCTTGGGAGGCTGAGTTAGGAGGATCAAGAGTGCAAAGCCAGCCTCAGCAAAAGTGAGGCGCTAAGCAACTCAGTGAGACCCTAAGCAACTCAGTGAGACCCTGTCTCCAAATAAAATACAAAATAGGGTTGGGGATGTGGCTCAGTGGTCGAGTGCTCCTGAGTTCAATCCCCAGTACACACCCCTGCCAAAAAAATTATTGGTGGGGATATAGCTTAGTGGTAGACCACCCCTGGGTTCAATCCCAGTACTGCAAATAACAAAGTCATTCCAAAAACTCTAGATCTTTAGTGACATCTCTTGATCTCCTCACCTGGGTTCTTAACTCCTGCATTTTCTTCTTCTTTCCCAGTTTAAACGGCTGCAGGGCAAGAGGAACCGAGGGAGGGAGGAAATCAACTTTGTAGAGATCAAAGGTGATGACCAGCTCAGTGGGGCCCAGCAGTGGATGACCAAGTCATTAACAGAAGAGAAAACCATGAAGTCATTCAGCAAAGTAAGTGGGAAAGGCATATTGGGTGACCAGTTTGGGAAGCTTCAAAACAAAATCTTGTCCTACTCGCTGCCCAGCCCCATATGCACCATTATAGCCACATCATTAACAAACACTTGTTGCACATGGTCCTGGAGTATGAACCAAGCCTCACAGCTATACCTCTGGATTCTAGAACTTTCCAGCATTTTAACTGCACTCTGTCTGGATGGTGGAGTCTGGTTGTGAAGAGTGGTTGGTTGGAGCACTGCTGTGGGAAGATCTCTGATGTGTTGTGGCTTCCTTCCTGGGCTGGTCAGAGCCCGCAGCCACTCTGTGCTCTCCTGTAGTCTCATTTCTGTCCCCCTCCTGGTAAGCTGGGTCCTGTCTCAGCACATCTTTAAGGAGTGGGCTCAACAGAGCCTGAGAGTGCTAGGGTCCCTAGGTCCTGAGAATGCAGCTCGTCCTCGCTCCTTCTCTCCATTATTTATTGTAGCCAGCTGTGGTCTTTCCAAATGCTTTTCTTCCTCACGTTTCCCAGCCCATGCCCGGCCTTCTCTGTGCTAGTTTTCTACAGTGTGATGAACATCTCTTCACCCAGAGCTGAGTAGAGCAACTGTGGACATTTACGAGCTTGCCACAGGGGGGAATATGCGGGGAAGCCCTGGATTTGAGCCCAGCACCAGCGAGGCCAAAGTCAAAGATTTTACCCCTGCTCGCCCATTTGCTTTGCTTTGTTCTGTGGCCACAGATGGCCATCCAAGCCCCAGCCGTTTGTTTTAACTGAATGCTGGCGGTCATACAGGACAGAGCAAAGGATTGTGGTTAGATCAGCATAGATCCATCACTGTTTACTGGAAAAACCACTTAGGAGAGCATGCTCTACTAACTGCGAGCCAAGAAGCATCATCACATAGTAATGGCTGTTGTTGTTAGCACTCACCGTGGGCCAGGAATGGCAGTGATGTTTTATGTATATCATCTTTAACTGTCACATTAAATGACATGCAGTAATAGCGTGGAGTTAGAATATGCTTTTTTCCCAGCTCCTGGTTTTCTCCCCATCATCTCATTGTAGTGAACTAGCTTTTTAAAATGAAGATATGGTCCCCGTCCTTGAGGAGTTGATAGTGTGTAGTTGGGAAGAAGAGATTTAAGGACACTTGAGTGTAAATGATTACAGCGCAAATTGATTACATAAGTGCTGAGGAGACTCTGGAGAGGAGTTTTGAGAGTTGGGTGGGGTTCGCTAGGAAGCTTCTAGCCTGAGACAGCTCAGGCAGAGAATAGAAAAACCACAGAATGAAAGCCCAGGCCAGCATAGACTTTGACAGTAAATCGTTTACATCAAAGTTTGGCTAGGCGTTCAGTGCAGTGGTAGGCAGAGATTGGAGGACTGGAGAGAAGTGGAGTCATTGTGAAATTTCTAATTCCAAGGAAGCTGTTGGTACCTTCTAGAATGGGTGAAGTGGGGTTTCAGCCAGAAATGATTGATGGGAGAGTTTGGTAAGCAGTAGGTAGGAGACAGACTAGACATCTGGCCTGACTGAGGAGAAGGGAACAGAGATGAAGAGATTTTAAGGGGGAGATGGGCACAGGGATTGTGAGGAGTTCTTGGAGGGAGGGCAGAAGATTGTCACCTGTGCCCTGGCACTTAGCTATCAGACAAGCTGCTGGCATAAAGGTGGTCTCGGGTGCCCTGAGCTTAGGGTGGAGGAGGTGGGGGTTACCAAAGAAACAAGATGGTCCTGACCTCAAAGTATTTCCAGCCTAATGGGGATATTAGCAGCCTGTTTCAGCAGTGATTCTGAGCTTGGGCTTTTTGCATAATGACTTTAGTAAAAATAACTGTTTTGTAAGTATATAGACATAAAAACAGCTCTACACTGACTTCTCTCCCATAGGATTTGGGCTGTGTAATTTGTTTTTCAGTCCCCAGCCTGCACAGTATAGGCACTTGAGAAACTTCTGCTTCTCTTCTTGTGGGTTAAGGTCTGTATTTTCTTCCCTTGCAGAAGAAAGGCGAGCAGCCAACAGGCCAGCAGCGGCGGAAACACCAGATCACGTATCTGATTCATCAGGTGAGAAGGCAGGAGGCCTGGGCCAGGCAGGATCCCCTAGACCTGGGAATTGAGATCTGGGTTAAGAGTAAGAAGCCCACATATAGGACCAGCTTCCAGCAGCATCCTCCCCTGTTCTCTGTGTGGCCACCAGGGGGAGATGTGTCCTTCAGTATCATCCTGTTCTACCTCTTATTGCACAGAGGACTGAGTTACAGGTGCTTAGAACAGACTCCAGAAGAGCCTGTCTGGTGGGGTCTGCTTCTAAGCCTAACAGTTCGGGAGGCTGAGTCAGGAGAATTGTGAGTTCAAAGCCAGCCTCAGCAGAGGCAAGGTGAGGCACTAAACAACTCAGTGAGACCCTGTCTCTAAATAAAATACAAAATAGGGCTGGGGATGTGGCTCAGTGGTCAAGTGCCTCTGAGTTCAGTCCCTGATACACACACACAAAAAAGAATAGACTCCAGAAGAGAAAATTCAGATATCCAAAACACAGTTTAAGAGGAGGGTGAAGGGCTGGGGCTATATCTCAGTTGGTACAGTGCTTGCTTTGCATGCACAAGGCTCTGGGTTCGATCCCCAGCACCAAAAAAAAAAAAAAAAAAAAAGGGAGAGTGAAATAGTTTATCATAAGGTCCTTTTAGATAGTAAATTTATCTAATAATTTTTAAAAACCTAAGAAAAAATTGATTCACAAATTTGACCTTTACCTAAAAAGGTCCATTTGTATTTGCCAACACAAATTTTAGAATTCTAGATAATCCAAAAAATGTGTTTGGGAATATGTCTTGGTACTATTTTCAAATCCTTAAACATCCTTTTGAGACCCACAGTACTGAAAGCTGTCAGAGGTACAGACAAGAACATGAGGCGCTTCCTGGCTATGTCCTAAGGGGTGTGCATTCTGGTTGGTGGTTTCAATGGCAAATCTTGCTTTCATGGTCCTTGTCATAGTTTTATCTTCCTTTTCAGGAACTCGTTTGTGCTCTTTCCCCATATTGTAATTTTTAGGGGACGAATTTGAGGGTAGAGTCTTTTCTAAACCCAAACTCTTACTGTCTTCCCCAGCACGTCTAGGAGAAATGAGCAGGCATCAGATAACATTGGGGATTGGGGAGCCCCCTTATCAGGATGGTGCTTGTACATTCCCAGAAGAGCCAGGAGATATTGAGATCAGAAGAGAGAAGTCATTTTTCTAGTACCAGTAGAATTTTTCACAGCTCTAAAAGATTACTTTAAAATGATGTGGTTGGGCGCCTGTAAACCCAGCGACTGGGGAGGCCGAGGCAGGAGGATTGCAAGTTCCAGGCCAGCCTGGACAACTTAGTGAGACCCTCTCTCAAAAACCAAAAAGGACTGAGGAATGTAGCTCAGTGGTAGAGCACCCCTGGGTTTAATCCTCAGTACTGGGGTGGGGCAGGGGGAGGTACGAATTTTTGGAGTGCAACATGTGTTATATTCAACACAACAGCAAACCTCTTTTTTAGACTTAAGTTCTGGTTGTTTGGCATCCTGTGGTGACCTCTCCAAGTCTCTGAGACTGTCCTTTCCTGGTCTGCTGGTTGAGTAACTGAGGTATCTGATTTAGATGCCAGCTTCTAGTTCTCCTTTTTCCATTTCCCACTTGAACGTCTCAGTTTTAATTCTACCAGAGCAAGCACAAGGATTCTTGAGTCCTTGTTCTGCTTGAGCCTTGTTAGCTCTCCAAAGAGATGATTTTTCTTTGCTTTTTTGTGGTCTTCTCCTTTGTGGATAAGAGAAAATGAAGTCTTTCAAGGGATTTGTTCTTTCTTTTTTTTAGTTGCCAATGGATTTTTCGCTTTATTTATTTATTTATATGTGGTGCTGAGGATCGAACCCAGGGCCTCTCACATGCCAGGCGAGTGCTCTACCGCTGAGCGACAGCCCCAGCCCAAGGGATTTGTTCTTTTCCCGTAATTGTTATTATGGGAGAAAGTCTGTGTGTGTACGCGCACACAGGGGTACTGGGGATTGAACTTGGGGCACTACCACTGAGCTACATCCCTAGCCCTTTTATTTTTTATTTTATTTTTTTTTTTAATTTTAAGATAGGGTCCTACTTAGTTGTCCAGGCTGACCTCAAACTTGACATCCTCCTTGCTCTTCCTCCGTAGTGGCTGGAATTACAGGTGTGTGGCACAGTGAAAATCTTGCTGGGAGAAAGATTTTCAGTTGGGAAGCTCACAGAGATGAGAGGAAAATGTCTTTCATGATTCTGGTTTAAGGGCTGGCAGTGTGCTTGCTCAGCATGTATAAGGCCCTGGGTCCAGTTCCTAGCATCGTACGTCTACACAGATGCTATTGTGACAGCCCTCACCCCTTCTTCCTTGCCACAGGCTAAGGAGCGGGAGCTGGAACTGAAGAACACCTGGTCAGAGAACAAGCTCAGCCGCCGGCAGACCCAAGCCAAATACGGATTCTAGGGCTTTGGAACTGATGCTCCCAGGATCTCCTGCCAGCCTAGTTGGCCCAGCCCCCAGCTTCACCTCTGGGACCCCAGCTGCTCTAAGCCCAGGATGTCTTTCCCTGAGGACCCAGCCCTCGCCTCTGCGAGAATGAACATATTTGATAGATTTTTCTTAACAAGTTAGAAAATTGAGCTCCTGTCCGTGTTGGAGCTAGCAGACTGAGTGATGCCGCTGGAGGGGCTCCGAGTTCTCGGGTGGGAGTCTTGCTCCCTGTCAGGTGTGATGAAATGTTGAACTCTCCCCTACCTTTTTTTTTTTTTTTTTTTTTAAGCCAGGGATGTCTGTTGAAATAAAACATTCAGTCTGACAGACGCTGCCCTCCTGCGCCTGGACCTCAGTGTGGTGTCTGTGTGCAGCGTCCCTGCAGAGGGCCTTGAGCTGCCTTGGAAAGTGCGTTGCTTTTTCCCAATGGCCACAACTGGGTTCATGACCTTCGAAGACCCTAGAATTGCAAGGTTTTATCCGGGTCAAGATGATTTTTCAAAGGGGCCTGTGATCCCAAATAGAGAAAATGATGCTGATCTCAAGTGCCTCTGGAGATGGGGGACATCCTGAGGTTCCTTCTGTGGCATGAAAGTGCTAATGATTAGATATGAGATGACATCCAGCAGGCAGTGGTGCAATTCCTCTTCCTAACGGTGAATCACATTTACACTGATGTCATTGACCTGAGCTCTTCCAAAAGCTTAAGGTAAAGCATGAGGGCTGGACACACCTCAGAGACTCCCCAGTTCCCAGCCTCTGTTGGGGAATGGAGGTGGCAGGGCCTACAGGTTTCAGTTAGCTGAGGGGCTCTGCGATGAAGGGACAGGACAGATGGCATGATTTCTTTATCTCAGAGCAAGTTTCAGGTGGGGATGGTCATAAAAACAGTGTGCCACTCGTACTGTGAACCTCCACTGAAACACACTGTCAGGTGCTGGGACTCCAGGAGAACTTAGCTGCCAGGTTTCCGGCAAGAAAGGAGAGCTGAAGAAGGTCAGTCACGCCCTGATGCTCGAGTCCTGTTTCAGGGAAACACAGGGAGAGTTAGCATTCTGCAAGACTAAGGCCAGGGGGCAGTTTGAAGAGGCGCGTGGTGGGTACTTGGGGATGGGAGGGGGAGGCAGAGGGTGGCATCTCGTGCTTCTGGTGTGTGCGCTGGGGTAAGTTGAGGAGGCTGTTTCTCATTAAGCACACTGGAGGGTTCCGTCACTTACAGGAAAACCACCCGCTTATCTGAAATCTGACCTACTTCGGGTAGGAGCCAGACAGGGCTCCTGCGTCCCACAGGGACACTTAGGCTGTACTTGTCCAAATCTTTGAATCCAGCCAGCCTTCAGCTAGGAGCATCAGCCCTCAACACATGCCCACTGTCCACAGAGGAGCTGGGGCCAGGCTGAGATCCGCCCCTGCTAGGTGTCAAAGGTGGGTGAGGTGGCGCAGCAGAGCACAGGAGGCTGAGGTCCTCCTGAGTCATGCTTGCTCTCCTGGGCCCATGCTGTAGTAGAGCCTTTCCTGTCTTGAGTTGCCATGCTCCTGGGATTCAGAAGTCTAACTTCTTTTATTTTATTTAGTATTTTTAGTTGTGCATGGAAGCAGCATCTTTGTTGATCTACTTTTATGTGGTGTTGAGGGTCGAACCCAGTGCCTTAACACATGGGAGGCAAGTGCTTTACCGCTGAGCCATACCCCAGCCCCCCAAAAGTTTAACTTATTTTAGGGGCTGCTCCAAGGTGTGGCAGGAAATGTTCTTTGGGCTGGGATGGAGGGACATGGGAAGAGAAAGTCCCAGTGTCTTTTGGGGATGGGCAGAATCAGACCAGTTCACTCTTAAGGGGCTTCTTGCCTTCCACTCTGAGTTTTTGGTGGTCCTAGGGATTGAAATCATGGTCTCACATATGCTAGGCCGGCGCTCTGCTGCTGAGCTACATTCCTCCTCACCTTCATTTCTCAAGAAGTCTTACGTATATATTTTCAAAGCCGCTTTTTTGTCCTACCAAAGATGGCATTTTATTTAGTGGTTGTAATTTTCTGGTCACAAACAAATGCTAGCAGTGTAGAAGGTGAACAGACTCCATCGCAGGCCTTCTGGAGGTTCTGATAGTGGGAAAGAGGAGACGGGTGAGGGAGAGATAAGGAGCAATAGGACTGATCTTGGATAAACTGTCTTGGCAGCATCAGCCACAGGGCTGGAGGAGGAAGGACTGAGGGTCTTGGTCAGGAGTGGGTCCATGTGGTCCTGGAAGCTGTTGGGGGGACCAGGGCAGAGCCGAGCAAGCAGTGCTGCATTGACTGGGAAGCTGAGGTCTAAGGATCAGCCTTGCACATGGTGGGGACAGCAACGTTGTCCTGTGGAGGGTGTTTCAGTGTTGCTGGCTCCTGGGCAAGGACCCAGCCAGGTCTTCACCCCAGCTGCCTGCTGAGCAGAATGTGAAGTGCTGCGGAAGGGGACAGCTGAGTTTACAAGTTCCGTTTCTCAGTTCCCGTCTGCCAGCGACCCCCAGAGGTCCAGGCGGCCTTAGGAAACATTCTGCATTAACTAAAGGAAAAGATGGAATGAAAGGGGCACCTGGGGAGAAGGGAGCGGGAAGAAGATAATGAGGGCCATCACCGTCAACCATGGTGCTGAAGGGGCCAAAAACTGGACTAGGCAGTGGGAACAATGAACTTGGCTCACAGCAAGGACTTCCACGTGCTCTGGGGGTGAGAGGCTCTCCTGCCGACCTAGGAGTGGGCCGAGTCACATAGGTCCTGCGAGGCAGGAGGGACGTAATGGCCCTGGGAAGATTGAGTCAGCTTAGAGGTGCCCTCCCCCTCCTAGCATTAGTGGTGTCTGACTGGGGACACAGGAACCTGCTCAGCATAATCATCCCGGTTCCCTTTTCCTGTGCAAGTTCCTCACCTTCATCCTGAGGTCTCACTGCAACCCAGGCCTCAGCTTGGTAGGAAAGGCAGGGTTAGAGTCAGCGGTGGGGAGAGTTGTTCACCACCGTGGTCTGCAGGCCTGGCTGCTGCTGGAGCCCTCTAGGACTCGGACCTTGTCCTGCTGCCTGCAAGGCACCTTATGCTGTCAGAATGCTGGTCTGGGATGACAGAATCTGGGCACTGGGCCCGACTGCCTCCAGCTCTGTCACCTCCCATCTCTAGAGCTCCACTTCCTCTCTGGTTGCACCCAAACTCCCATCTTGAAGGCTCCCTGAAGTTCCTCTGTGCCTAGCAGGCCCGCTTCAGATCCTTTCGCTTGCATGGTCTCCGTTTCACAAGAAGTGGTGACAGTACCACCGAACAAGGGCCTAAGGCTGCACAGCTGGTTAGCACAGCACTCCGACAGGCTTCTGATGACTCCTCATTGTCTGCATTCTCCTGCCACCCCTCACCGTGGAAGGGAAAAGGAGGCCATCCGAGGTCCCACCATGCTCGCCTCGTAGAAATATCAAGAGGGCCTCTGGGTTTCCCTATCCCACCCACACCTGCCCATTCGTTATATCCTGAAGTCTGGGGAAGTCTTTGTTTTCTGACCCTGCCTTGCCTAACAAGTGTGAGAGGCCCTGGGTTCAATCCTCAGGACCACTGACCTCTTAACCCCCATCCCCAGAACCACTGACACACACCTGTAATCCCAGAGGTTGAGACAGGAGGATCCCAAGTATGAGGTCAGCCTCAGCAAAGCTTTGTCTCAAAATTATAAAAAAGGGCTGGGTGTGATGGCGAATGCTTGTAATCCTAGGAGTTTTGGAGGCTGAGGCAGGAGGATTGCAAGTTCAAAGCCAGCCTCAGCAATTTAGTGAGGCCCTGAGCAACTTAGTGAGACTCACTCTAAAAATACATATATATATATATATATATATAATATATATATATATATATATAAAAGGGCTGGAGATGTAGCTCAGTGGTAAGGCTCCCCTGGATTCAATTCCCAGTTTCAAAAAACCAAAAAAACAGCCACTCTTTTCTGCCTCCTCCTTCTTCCACAAGGAATCAGCCAGGAGGCCACTCCTTGAGTCTACCCTGAGAGCTTTCTTGCACTTTCAGCCTCCTACCCATCTCAGCAGAGCCATCTGCTCCCCAGGCCCCTCCTCCTTTCGCTCAGGAGGGGTTCAGACCTACAGACAAAGGAAGTGGAACCCCAACTGTTGACTCAGCATTCCTGTTTCTCCTTCAGCTGATTCGCGCTGGAGTGGAAAGGAGGGAACTGGCTAGTCACTGGAGCTGGCGCCTGGGCCAGGCTGGGGGTGGTGTGGCAGCAGTGCCCAGGCCTAGGGAAGGTAGCCGGGGACAGGGGGCTGCAGAGTCACTGTGCCCTGGGGTCTCCCACCCACAGCCATCAGACCTCATCCTCTTGCTCTGCACCCTGGCAGGAAGTGGGACCCTGACAGGCACGACTGCAGAGACAGTGTGTGAGAACAGGCAGTGCGGAGGGGAGGGGCCCAGCATAACCCCGACCCCAGGGGGACCTGGGGACCATCCTGAACAAACAGCCCTTCCTCAGAAAGCCAAGACAAAACTGAAACCCAGGGCAGATGCTTATAGGTGGTTGGAGCCCCAGTGGAGCTTTGCTAGCCCTGAAGTAGGTCTGGACAAAGAAGCTCACAAAAGGAGCCGGGGAGGGAGTGGGGTCCTGAGTGAGGCAAAGGGCCCAAACCCAGGAGGCTCAGGAGACAGAAATGCCCTGGAGCCATTTCAGGGATTCACGGCACATACACAGAGGCTTAAAAGGCACCTTCCTCCTCCCCAGTCCCAAGCTTTGCACAGGGTCTAGGAAGGAGGTGAAGGGGCTACCCTTCAGTCATTCCCATCCCTGCTCATTTCTGTGTGTGTGTGTGTGTGTGTGCACGCGACTGAATCCAGCAGAACACTTTACCACTGAGTTATATCTCCAGCATTTTTTTTTTTTGATGGTGCTGGGGATCGAACCCAGGGCCTTGTGCATGCAAGGCAAGCACTCTACCAACTGAGCTATAGCCCCAGCCCCTATTTCCAGTATTTTTTATTTGGAGTCAGGGTCTCACTAAATTGGTAAGGGTTTCCCTAAATTGCTGAGACTGGCCCTGAATTTGCAATCCTCCTGCCTCAAGCCTTCTGAATAGCAGGGATTACAGGCATGTGCCACTGCACCTGGCTTTGCACCTCTATCTTTACTGGCACTGGCTAGTTCATGCAGCTTCCTCACTCCCCCAGCCCTTAGGACTCAGTCCCCCACCCACTACTTTGGGCAGGGATACTTTGCAGAGAGAGGCCTGCCGCCTGTGCCCTGGGGTGGGGTCTCCCACCCACAGCCAGCAGACCTCATGCTCTTGCCCAGGTGTCTTTCAACTCCTAGATCCCTCTGTCCCTGCAGCATTGGCAGTTCAGCCACAACAAAAGAGACAGAGAGAGAGAGAGAGAGAGAGAGAGAGAGAGAGAGAGAGAGAGAGAGAGAGAGAGAGAAGGAGCCTGGAGAACTTGGATCCCTGTGGGGGGAGGTTGTTGGCGATGATTTATTAGCCAGACAAGAATCAACAAACAAGTTCTAACATCTGTTCTCACCAAACCATTCCTCAGACAACAGCAGCATTGGACTGGGGCCCAGACTCAAAGGCCCAGAGGGCCAAGGAAATTAGACTCCAGGAGGAGAAACCAGGGCAGCAGGAGCCAGAGGGCCCTGGTAGCACACTACTTTGCTGTCTTAGAGGATCACCAAGCATCAAGCCACTGGATTTCTGGTGACTCTCAGCAGTCAGTGTGTGTGTCCCTAAGAGGAGGAGGCAGATTCCACATTTGCTCCTCTGAAGTCCAGTTTTTTTTGTTTTTTTTTAATTGTGTGTGTGAGAGGGCAGACCTGTCAGGGGACAGGGCTAAGTCAGGATCCAGGAGAGGAACCCAGCACTCAGACCCCGACATGGCAGAAGTCTGGAAAAGCAGCCAGGTTTCCTATCTGAGGAAGTCTCTGATGTTTCCTATGGAGAGAGTTAGAGGATAGGGGGTAAGGAATAGACTCTGAACAAGGAAGTCAGGAAACCTGTGTTTTAGTCCTTGACCTTGACCCAGTCACTATCCCTCTCTGGCTTTGCTTCCTTATCTGCACAGGAGGGAGCTGGACTTGATCAGTAAGGGCAGATGAAACACTGCTCCTCCTCCCTCCAGCATCACTAGCAGACATCACTAATCAATCATGGTGCTCCTTTCTGCTGAGTTCAGGTATGACCTTAGCATCCTTTCCAATGCAGCTCGCTAGGCAGCCACGACCAACGGATTGGAGTTGGCATGCAAGATGACACCTCTTTGCCATCCTTGCAATAGATGAAGGCTGAGGTTCTTTCCAGTTTTGATCACCTTTATATACCATCCACATTTCCTGAGAAGGACACCCAGCATGTGTGTGTGAAGGTCTCTGGACCTGATATCCCAAGTTTTCCCCCAACCAGCTCAGACTTACCACTTATAGAGGAGGCCCAACGGGGAGCCATGCCTGTCCTCAGTCCTGAAGCACCTGTCTAGAGAGGTTGTGGGGAAGGGTGTGCCTCCAGGGGAGTGGAGGCTGCTGAGGCAGGGGAGGGCCTTGTCCAGCCCCAGAATTCTCAGAGTGCCTCTGTGGACCACCTGGATTCTGCAGAGAGAAGGACAGTCCTAGGTCACACATCTTAGGCCTAGATGCAGTCTCAAGGGCAAAGTCATCTGGGCTTAACAGACTTGCCCTCCAGAGGGAGAATCTAAAATCCTCTCATTCATTTAGCAAGCAGGATATGGAACACAGAAGGAAACAATTTGAGGGGCAAGGATTGGCAGTGTGGAGTTTGTGGGACACTGGAGAGTGAACCAGACCACAGAGAAGTTTGGATAGTGACATGGACTGGTGACATCAGCTCCTGGCAGGAGTGTGTGTGGGGGTGTGGGCGTGGGCAGGCACAAGGGCTGAGGGGGAGTCTGTGGCTCCAGCAGGGAGGGATGGTGAGCAAGGAGGGAGATGGAGATAGAGGGAGAAGGTGGTCCTGGCCAGTGGGTCTAACACATTATGTGACAATAGGTAACCTAGACAGGGACTTGAACTCATCAGTGGGAGGACGGCGTGGGAGGATGGAAGAGGGAGGCAGGAGTGCGTGTGCCCCTCCCCTGAACGCATCTGAGATGACACACAGGACTGGAGCGCTGACCCCGGAAGAGGAGAGGCGCTAGTTTGGGGCTGGGAAAAGGGGTCAGGCAGTCTGGACCTTTGTGTCCCTCCCCCTCGCCGGGGGTAAAGACCTCGCCCAGCACCCACTCTGAATACCTTCTCCATCCTCCTCAAACTATGGCGCGGGAAGTCCTTCTTGGACTCCTTCTCCCTGCACCCTCATTTACCTGGCCTCCTGGGACAGGCCTGGATAGGCACTTGCGGAGGACGCGGTGCCCAGCGGACGCCGTCGCTGACAGACCTTCCACCTCGGCATAGATGTTGCTGGGGGCCTCCCCAGGGCTGCCCCGGCCCATGGCGTAGAAGGCGATGGGTTCCTCGGGCTCTTGGTAGATGGGGTGGGTGGGTTTGGGGGGTGGGACTGGGCGGGGTCGCGGGGCGGGGCTCGTGTAGAGTTCCGGGGGCAGTTGAGGTTTGGCGGGGACGGGAGGCTTGGTCCTGGGCGGCTGAGTGGGCTAGGAGGGAAGACGAGGCCAGGGAGGAAGGTCGGTGGGCGCAGCTGCCACCAGCCCGGCTCTCCTACCCTCTAGGCCCCTCCTCCTCCCCATGGCTCCTCCCCATGGCTCACCCCTCTCCTACTGGCCCCTCCCTGTGGCTCCACCCCTCCTCCTGGCCCCTCCCCGTGGCTCCACCCTCTCCTGCTGGCTCCTCCCCGTGGCTCCACCCCTCTCCTGCTGGCTCCGCCCTCTCTCAGGCCTCGCTGTCTCCTGCTGGTCCTGTGGCTCAAAGCGGTACCTCCTTGGGCTCCCGGGCCCCCTCTTTGTTTGGTAGGGCTGGAGCCTGCCCCTGTTGCATGTCTGGGTTGTGCTGGGGGCTTGGGTTCTGACTGTGGCTTCCAGAGTCTGACTCTTCAGTCCTGAGGGACAGCCCTGCGGGCTCAGGAGTCTGCTGGGAAATAAGCAGGGCTGAGGGACTTGATGCGGGAGGGGACGGGTGCCAGTGGGCAGGTGATTCAGGAGGACCAAGCAGTCTGGTCCAAGAGGAGGACAGGAGAGGAAAGAGACATAGAAATTTGGCCTGGGCTGGGTTCTCTGGGTGAGGAAGAGGGGATGGACATGGCAAGGAGGCTAGAGGTCAGATGGAGGGGGACAAACTCTGGTCATGGGCTATGTACACATCAAACTTAATTTCATCTGGAACATGGGACCAGGCCAATCTTCATTTGTGCCTGTGGTTGTCAAATACAAGAATGTGAAGTCTTGGTTTTGTGGTACTGGGTTTTCATTTTGAGACAGGGTCTCACTAAATTGCTAAGGGCCTCACTAAGTTGCTGAGGCTGGTCTTGAACTGTCAATACTCTTTCTTCAGTCTCCGGAGAGACTGGGATTATAGGCAAGCACTACCATGCCTGGCCCCAGCTCTTTTTTAGTTTTTTATTTTGAAACAGGTTTTGCTAAGTTGTCCACGTTGGCCTTGACCTTGTGATTCTCCTGCCTCAGCCTCCCCAGTCTCTGAGATTACTGGCACACACTACTGTGCCTGGCATGGCTTTAGAAAAGTCTTTAGCTTCAAAATTATCAGGATGGGAATGGATCTCCATGACAGCTGTGTCTGTGTTTAATTTCTGCATGAGCAATAAGCTTAATTTATGGAGATATAAGCTAAATTTTTAGGGGCAGAGACTGCCTGAAGAGAGATGAGCTTCACAGTGGGAAGGTCACATCCCATGGTAGGTGCTTTTAGCTCTGCATTAACCCTAGCTTCATGAATGTTCTCCGCGTGCCCTCTGCTCCTGGTAAGCTAAAGCCACAGGGACTTTCTTGTGCTCCTGCAATCCACTTTGGTCTTCCTGGATCCAAATCATAATCCTCTTTCTCCTTGTCCTCACGCTCTCCTCTCTTGGAATTCTTTCATAAATAAAAGTGGCAACACAGGGGCTGGGGTTGTGGCTCAGTGGTAGAGCACTCACCTAGCATATGCGAGGCGCTGGGTTTGATTCTCAGCACCACATAAAAATAAATAAAGGTATTGTGTCCAACTACAACTAAAAAAAAAAAAATTAAAAAAAAAAAGTGGCAATGCTACTTTGCTGCCCAAATAGCACCTTAGGGTCAGCCTCAACACCCACTGTCCCCCCACATCAAATCCAATACCCGTCTGCCTCGTCCAATGCCTACATCTTTCTCATCTGCCCACTCGTCTCAAGCCTGCAGCCACCACCCTCATTCAGACTTCTTCATCTCTCTCTGCCTCCTCTTGCCCTCCCAACCTGTTCTGTGTCTCCTTACCCAAACTCCCTAACAACCCTGCAGGGTTGCCTGTTGCCCAGGATAAACCAAACTCCTGAGAGCTTGAGTGGCAAGACCCTGTGTGACCTTGGCTTAGACCTCAGTCCCCGACAGCATGCCTTCAGCTTTCTCAGCTCCATCCAGCTTCCCTTCTCCCCGAGACTTTCCTATATCCTGCTACAGCTGCTTGAGAATCTTGGGGTTCTCCCCTGCCTATTCCTCTCAAAGGCACTGAACCAAATCAAACTCCATGAAACTTCCTGTTGGTCACCAATGACTTCCTTTGGTAAATCCAGTGGTCAATTTATTTATTTTTTTTTTTTTTTAAATTTTAATATTTATTTTTTAGTTATTGGCGGACACAACATCTTTGTTTGTACGTGGTGCTGAGGATCGAACCCGGGCCGCACGCATGGCAGGCGAGCGCGCTACCGCTTGAGCCACATCCCCAGCCCCAGTGGTCAATTTATGTATTCTTTCTCTTCCTCTCTCCCTTTCAGTACTAGAGATTGAACCCCGGGGTGCTCTACCAATGAGCTACATCTCCAGCCCTTTTTATTTTTTGAGACAGGGTCTTGTTAAGTTGCTAAAGCTGGACTTGAACTTGAAATCTTCCCATGTCAGCCTCCCAAACTGTTGGGATTATAGGCACGCACCACTGTGTATGGTGTTGGGTTTTCTTCTTGATGCTTACTTACTGTGAGACATAATCAAGTACTATTTTTTTTTGTGGGGGGGGGTACTGAGAATATAACTCAGCGGCATTTCACTCCTGAGACGCATCCCCAGCCCTGTTTATTTTTTATTTTGAGACACAGCCTTGCTAAGTTGCTGAAGCTGGCCTTGAATTTGTAATCTTCGTGCCTCAGCCTCCCCAGCCGCTGGGATTACCACCATGCCCGGCACTGTGTACTATTTGTTATTTCTATTATTTACTTACTGTCTGTCTCCTTGTACTAGAATGTAACCCTCTTGAGGCTGTGATATTTTGGTCAGTGTTGTTCACTTCTGTCTCCCCAATGCCCAGAAGGATGTCGGGCACACAGTGAGTGGTCTCTCAAAACAGACTGAACCTTTTAAGAGAGGCAATCCCTGGCTCTGCACCTGTTAGGTGAAATGACACTCCCATATTCTCCTGGCACCACAATCTCCATCCCTATCACTTGTCTGTCTTTCCTGCTGAAAAGTAAGGTTTGCAAGTGTAAAACTCGCCTGTCTTGTCCATGAATCTATTCCCAGGGCCTTCCAGTACCTGGTAGGTAGCTTTAGGTACTGAGTAAATGTCTCTTAACTTAAAAAACAGAGGACTGCGCTGGGGAGGTGGTGCATGCCTGTAATCCCAGCAGCTCAGGAGGCTGAGGCAGGAGGATGACCAGTTGAAGGGTAGCCTGGGCAAAGTCAGCAGGCCCTGTCTCAACAAAAGGGGGGGCGGGGAAGGGGAGGATGGGGATGTAGCTTAGTGGTAAAGGGCCCCTAGGTTCAATCCCCAGTAAAGAAAAAAAGAAAAAGACCGTGTGCCTGGGGGCCTCTGCCTGGGGGGCTGTTGGGGTCTCCCAAGGGCTCCTTCCTCCCCCAGCACTCATTTTTCTGGAAGATGTGGGTGAGGACGTCAGGAATGGGTCGTGTGGTCGGGCTGAGAAAGTGCCTGGTGCTGGGTTATGGGCCTGGACTCGGGTGAACAGGTGCTGGCCCGAGTCCCCCGGGGCTCCGGGCATACCTGGCGGGCGAGCGGCCGGGTGAGTGTCTCCCCGTAGGGGCTGAGCGGACACTCGGTGTAGTGCCGCAGCAGGTCCTGCAGCTGCGCGTGGGCGCTGTCCTCGCCCAGCACCACGTGGCGCCCGTCCCTGAGCTGGGCCAGCAGGAAGTGGCGGCAGCAAGTCCGGCTCCTGGAGGGCGCCAATCAGGATCAGATTCGCCATTGCCTCTCCCTGGCCAGGGCCACCAGCCGCGACCCCTACCTCCCAGCTCCAGGGTCTCTGCCCTGAGCCATCAGAGGGAGGAGGGGGAGCCCCCGGAGAAGAGGCTGAGTCAGCCCAGTCCCGTCCAGGTGATTAGCCCGAAGCCCCGCCCTCACCTGTAGGTCAGCACGAAGGTCACGGCGCTCTCGCTGAACCGCACCAAGTAGCATCCCTGAGGCTGGGGCCCCAGCAACCTCTCGGCCTCCCTGAGGGTGATGCAGAGAAGTGGCGGGACCTGGGCCTGACCCTTCTGGCCTCTCTCTGCCCCCGTGATTCTCGTGGGGATGGATCCCCACCTCCCAAGCAAGCATGCGGGAGGGTGGGCAGAGGGAGGATGGGTCGCGGCTCTTCACTGAGGGGGGGGGGGACTGGGTGTGGCCAGGAATAAGACCCCCCCCCCCACCCCCCCCACCCCGCTCCGGACACCCTGCATCCTACCAGGGCAGCAGCTGCAGTAACAGGGATAGAATTAACTTCTAGAGCTCAGAGATCACAGGCTGAGAAATGGAGGAGGGGGCTCTGCAAGTAGGAGTGTGGGCAGGAGAGAGCCAGAGAGAGAGATGGAGGGAGGGAGAGAGGCAGAAAATCTGAGGACTAGAGATCGGAGACGGGAGGTTAAGGCAACCTAGAGAGGAGAAAGAGGCACACACAGGGCTGGGCCTGAGCCTGCCTCTCCAGTGGTCTCCCTCCGGAGAGAGGTTTCAGTGAAAGGTCTGGGAAACTCTAGGAGTTGGAGTCTGGAGTCAGCTTCAATCAACTTTTTCTTTTTTTCTTTCCCTGAGGCATTGGGGATTGAACCTAGAGGTGCTCTGCCACTGAGCTTCATCCCCAGTCCTTTTTATTTTTTATTTTGAGACAGTATCTCACTAAGTTGCCCAGTTGGCCTTTAGCTTGTGATCCTCCTGCCTCAGCCTCCTCAGGAGCTGGGATTATTGGCCTGTGCTTCCACACTGACTGACTGCAGGACCTGGGACCTGCCGCTGCTGCCCTCGGTGACTCACCTCCGGGTGATGAAGCCATGGAACCAGGCTGGTGCTGTCCCTTGCTGCAGGAGCCAGTGAGCCTGGGTCTTCTGGAACCAAGCAAGGATCTCCGCCTGCAGGGACAGGCCATCTTCCCCGGGCACCTCTTCAGCCTTCTCAGTATTCCCTGGGACAGAAGCAGTCTCTGGGGTCCAGGGAGATGCCTGGAGAGAAGAGTTCAGGGAGGTGATTAGGGGGCTTCTCCCACCTGATTCCAAGCCACCACCTTGTTACCCTCACCTTCAGCTGCTCCTATTTTAGGGTAGAATTGACCAGAAAGTCCTTCCCAAGGTTACAGCTTAAATCGCTTCTTCAGCTCCAGCTGTTTGGTTTCCAGAGACCCTCCTCCCCCTTCCCCTGGGTCCTGCCTTTAATCCAGCTGTAGTGAGCTGTTAAATAGTGGGAAGAGAGGCAGCAGGCTCTTCCAGGTGAAAGGCAGGAAGTCACTCCAGAGGACACAGCAGGAAGGGCCCGGCTGGCTCCCAGGCAACTTCATGTCTGGGTGGTGAGAAGGGCTGAGGTGGGGGCGGGGATGCACTGAGCAGAGGAAGGCACAAGATGAGGTGTGTCTTCTGGGACTCTGTGCACGGTAACCTGGTGGCCTGCCTGTGGACCCAGCCTGAGCTTCCCAGGGGCAGAGGAGCAGCAAGGGGTGAGCAGGCAACTCAGCCAGGAAGGAGGGACTGCCCATCTCCTTGCCCCACTGGGGGCTCCCGCCCCGTTGGCAGCCCCCAATCATGCATCCCTGCCCACTCTCGTGGCAACCTTTGCCAGGCGCACATCCTCACCCTTGGGAGGTGGGAGCCGATGAGAGGGTTCTCTCCACCCCCCACATTCCCACTCACCGCAGCGTGGACAGCCAGCGTCCCCGAGCTGGGCGGGGGCTCCTCGGCCTTCAAGGCCTGCGGTCGGGGCTCCTGGGGCAAGCCCGAGCTCGGGCATCTCTTGCGGGTCAAGTCCATGGTCTGGAAAGTGCTGAAGGTTGGGGCAGGCGCTTCATAACTCCCTGTTGGCACAAAGAAGGCTGCTGGGTTCCTCAGAAAGGAGCTGCCTCTATCCCCTTCCGCCCAGGCTTAGAGTGACTCCAAGGCCTCTGGCCAGGGACCTGTGCAACAGGACAGCACCGTCATGACAAGAGAAATGCAAGAGGGACAGCAGCGGGGATTCCTCGGGTCGGGAATAAGCTGCCAAGGTGTCTCAGAGGAGCTGGTGCAGCCAGAGGGCAAGTGGGGTGCCAGGAAGGAGAGGCTGGGAATGAGGCCTGGGGGTCTCACGGAGAGGAGGGCTGCAGGCCAGGCCCCTCTCGGGACCAGGAGCCTCTGCCTGCCACCCCATCCTCCCAGTGTCTCCTTTCTCCTAAGAAGCCTCAGCCCACCGTGACACCTTTGTCCTCTGGGCTTGAGTAGACAGGGACCCCAGAGGGGGCAGGAGTGGCGGGCACTTGGCCAATCTGCCTGCCAGTTGTGGCTTGGTGTGGGCCCCTCACCCCGGAGGTGGGAGCTCAGACCCAGGGCAGCAGGAGTGGTGGGGGTCTTGGTGTCCCCTCCCACCCACATTCTGAAACTTCACACCTACCTGGGGGGCATATCTGGGCCAGGGGCATCTCCATGGGAGCAGGGCCCCAGAGCAGGGCGTGTGTCTGTGCTCTCAACAGGTATGCACACTCAGCAGCTCCCCTCTTACCCAGCCCCCAGGGACAGGAAGTGTCGCTTCACCCACAGACTTAGCCCCAGCAGAATCCCCACGTCATGGAAAGCCGAAAGATCATTGTCCCACCCCGGAAGCCAGGCAGTTGAAGGTGTGGTGGTGGGGAGTATTTATGTCATTCGGTGTTTAGGTGTTGGGAGGTCCTTCCTGCTATTTGACCTTCATCTATTCTGATTCTTTCTCTGCTCCTTTACTTCCAAATAAGATCTCTAAGGTGCTCAGAACTGCTTAGAGATTCACACTCAAGATTATGCTTTGAGGAGATATGAGAAGGGAGGGGATGGTGGCAACAGGAAGGATGTTAGTCAGACTTCTGGAGGAACTTTTTGAGGTCATATGAAATCTGTGAGACAAGGATTTAGGGAGAAGGGGGTCTGGCTTCCATCCTTGAGCAGATAATGGAGGTGAATCAGAGCAAAACCAGGCCATCTTGGAGGAAGGAAGGAGAATTCCTACAAGTAGGTCACTATTAATATCAACAATATTTGCAGTTGTCATCAATAATATCTGTGCTGAAGTTTCTGGGCTCAAGCCTTGGTTCAAGCCATCCTCCTGCCTCAGCCTCCAGAGCAGCTGGAACTACAATCATGTACCACCTGCCCACAGCGTTATCATTTTATTTCCCAAGGCCTGAAAGTGCAGCTCAGTAGCAGGTCAATTAACCCTGGGTTCAATCCCCAGCACTGGAAAGGGAGAAAGGTAGAAAGATTTCCTTTCCTAAGCATGAAAACTCTGGATTCAAAATCTGAAGTGTAGCCCAGTGTGGTAGCGCATGTTTGTAATCCCAGTGGCTTAGGAGGTCGGGGCAGGAGGATCATAAGTTCTAGACCAGCCTGGGAAACTTAGTGAAAAGTTGTCTCAAAATAAAACATAACAGATCTGGGTGTGGTGACGCATGCCTGCAATCCCAGCAACTTGGGAGGCTGAAGTAGGAGTATTGAAAATTTAAGGCCAACCTCAGCAACTTAATGAGAACCTAAGCAACTTAATGAGACTCCATCTCAAAATAAAAAGTAAAAAGGTCTGGGATATAATAGAGCAGTGGTTAAGCACCCCTGGGTTCAATCCCAGTATTAAAAATCAAATAAAATCAGGGCTGGGGTTGTGGCTCAGCGGTAGAGTGCTCACCTAGCATGTGCGAAGCCCTGGGTTCGATCCTTAGCACCACATAAAAATAAATAAATAAAATAAGGATATTGTGTCCAACTGCAACTAGAAAAAATGTTAAAAAAATAAATAAAATAAAATCATAATAGTAATAAAAAGGGCTGGGGATATAGCTCAGTGCTAGGTACTGGATTCAATCCCCTGTACAAGATGATGATGATATTAGTGCTGATGTCTTAGACTTTCAATACCAATCCCATTTTTCACCCATTTGATTTTTAAAAAACATTTGTGTTTTAGTTATAGTTGAACACAATATCTTTATTTTATTTATCTGTGTGGTGCTGAGTATCAAACCCAGGGCCTCGCACTTGTGAGGTGAGCTGTCTACCACTGAGCCACAACCCCAGTCCCTCTTCCATTTGATTTTTACAAACTGAGCAGGAGACAGGAAACATTATTCCCATCTCCCAGGAGTGCAAACTGAAGCTCAGAGAAATTAAACCTTGGCCAGGGTCTTTCAGTGTCTCAGAAGCTGGGACTGACTAGAAACTACGCTTTCTCTAACTAACTCCACTATGATTTAGGCCAAAGGTTCACACACTGTTCTTGGGGTCAACAACCCAGAGAGGAAAAAGGACCTTGTCTCAAGACGTCAGGTCGGGGAGATGGACAGACACTTATTAAAAGGTGTGGCAAACTGAGCCAGTCGTGGTGGTGCATACCTGTAATCCCCGCACCCCTATAATCCTCCGCCTGGGAGGCTGAGGGAGGAGGATTGAGAGTTCAAACCCAGCCTTAGCCACTGAGCAAGGCCCTAAGCAACTCAGCGAGACGCTGTCTCTAAATAAAATATGAAAAGGGCTGGGGGTGTGGCTTGGTGGTTAAGTGTCTCTGGGTTCAATCCCTGATAACACCCCCCAAAAAGTTGTGGCAAATTAATGATGTGGGTTTATGCTAGAGGAGGCCACCTTCAGAGGCCCCTGATTCAGCCTGGGCTGTGTGTGCGTGCACATGCACATTACACACGTATGTAGGGGGTTGGGATGTCAGAAGAGGAAATGGAGCTGAGTGGTGGAGAATCAGTCCAGTTGAAGAGTGGGGACAGATGTTTCTGGAAGAGGAGCCAAGCTCAGAGTGATGAGAGTGAGAAAAGGGAAAGTACCCCAAATAGGCCAATGGGAAGGGTCTTGCCTGGCATGTTCAAGGCCCAGCACCACATATACACACACACACACACACACACTGCTGCAGAACCTTGAGCTGCAAAGAGCAGTAGTTAGGTGTGTGACAGGCACTTTCACTTCGTAAAGATGATTTTTCTCAGAGGGCAAAGTGCAATCACACCTCAGAGTAGTCCACAGAAAGGAGAAAGGGGGCGGAGTTTATCTGCTCAGTTCCTTTCTGCTCTCCTCTCCCATTGGTCAAGGTTATCCCATAGGAACCGACCTCTGAGGCTGTGTCCTCCGCATTCCTAAGCATCCACTCAGGAAACCAGATCCCATCGCCCATGAAGTGGTGTTTGTATTAATCAGAAATGGAGGGGTGACTCAGAGATGGGCTCAACCCGTGGGCTGTGAAAACCATACCTTCTGAAGAATTCAACTTGGACTCCATTCAGATTTAGCTATAAAAAAAAGAAGTGGGGGCCAGACATGGTGTTGCACCCCTATAATCCCAGCAGCTCAGGACGCTGAGACAGGAGGATCTTGAGTTCAAAGCCTCAGCAAAAGTGGGGCGCTAAGTAACTCTGTAAGGCCCTGTCTCTAAATAAAATACAAAATAGGGCTGTGGACATGGCTCAGTGGTCGAGTACCCCTGAGTTCAATCCCTGGTACCCCCGCCCCCCCAAAAAAAAAGGAGTGAGACTCTAATAAAGGTGACAGTGATTTTGGAGCATCCCTTTTGGATATAATCAGTTAAGAGATTCTAGCTGGGACTGAGGTTATGGCTCAAGTGGTAGAGTGCTCGCCTAAGACTCATAAGGTATTTGGTTTGATCCTCAGCACCACATAAAAATAAAATGAAGATATTGTGTCCACCTAAAACTAAAAAATAAATATATTTTTTTTTAAATAAAGAGATTCTAGCCGGGTGTGGTGGGGCACACCTGTAATCCCAGTTACTTGGGAGGCTGAGGCAAGAGAATTGCAAGTTTGAGGTCAGCCTAGGCGATTTACAAAGACCCTGTCTCAAAAATAAAAAACACCAAGGGCTGAAGATGTAGAGGATATAGCTCAGTGGTAGGGCTCCCCTGGGCTCAATCCCTGATACTGCAAAACAAAACAAACAAAAAAGATCCTAAGGGGAATATACGAATGTTGCATTCAACAAGGGCCTACCTTGAACCCTCTCATTCTATCCAGTTCCCATGCCATAGTATTAGGCTTAAATTTGTTCTGTACAAAGACATTACTAATTCTTTTTTTTTTTTTGGTATCAGGATAGCCCTTTTATATACTTTATTTAGAGACAAGGTCTCACTGAATTGCTTAGGGCTTCACCAAGTTGCTGAGGCTGGCTTTGAACTCGCGACCCTCCTGCCTCAGCTTCCCGAGTCATAGGATTACAGGCACGTGCCCCCACGCTCAGCTCTAATTCTTAATTTATCCCCCAAGAAGGGAGCTGTATTACCCAGTTAGTCACGGGTTTCCTTCAAGATGATGGATGGCCAAGTGTTTTTCTCAAAGACTAAGGCAAAAAGATTAGTGGGATAAAAGCCTAATCCTCATAGTTGTAACTGGGCCAGAAGCGCTAATTGATATTCATCTTTTCCTTTCTCCACCTACATTCTAGACACCCCCCACCTCCAGTTAGCACTTCATCTGGTCTGGAAGACAATCCAGGTAGGTTGATCCAGACCTTCATTTCCAAAAGGTATAGACCCTACATCTCCAATCCTTTTTTTTTTTTAAAGAGAGAGAGAATTTTTTAATATTTATTTTTTAGTTTTCGGTGGACACACATCTTTATTTTATTTGTATGTGGTGCTGAGGATCGAATCCAATGCCCTGCGCATGCCAGGCGAGTGCGCTACCGCTTGAGCCACATCCCCAGCCCTCCTTTTTGTGTTTGTTGTTTTGAGACAGGATCTCACCATGCCCTGCCCTGTTGGTTGTTGTAGCTACCCATTACCAACCATCTCTAGACGTGACAGTACTGATAGATGCCCAGAGAGTCCCTGGGTACAAGATGTTTTCCTCCCAAGGTCCTGACCCATGACTGGTCATTTTCCATGGGACTATTGGAAAATAGTCCATGTATATCTTTATTCCAGATGGTCACTCCCTACAGCACACTATGCTCATAACTCTGATTCCTAGTGGGATTTCCCTTTATCACTGTCCTTCAGGGACACATTGACTGGGGCCGTACTGCTTCTGGTGTGAGGTACATCACTCAGGTGGTGAGTTCCCCACCCCGGGATAACCTAAGTGTTGACTGAAGAAGAAGCAGTAGTGTAGTTCAGGCAGGTGGCCTGAGCCACCCTGCTCATGCAGTCGATGTCTGCATTCTGGACCAGCTCAACCCAGTCCAAAGGGCCATTTCCATCACATACTGGTTACTGCTTTTCAACTCCAACATATGACTCAAGTGGCTCTTACAACACTTGGCTTAGGATGGGTAGCTTCCGTTGAATGGCTACTTGGTGCTCACTGGTCAGGCATTCAGTCCCTGTCAGGGCAAAACAGGAGCTGTTTTTGAGAGCGTGGTTCTTTGTTAGAGAGAACATGACTTTGTTCCAGAATCCTAGGGTATGACTGCAATTCTTAATTGAGGTTTGCCAACACAGCACCCGTGTCCACTGCAGATATTTCCAGTACCCATGGCCTGAGAGGCAGGGCAGTATGGATACTCCCTGGACCTGCTCTGGGAGCACTTGAACTGGCAACTTTCTGGTCACCCAAATACTGGGTTGAAGATATTCTTTTTTTAAAAAATACTTTTAGTTGTAGATGGACACATTTATTTTATTTAGTTTTTCCTTTTAATGTGGTGCTGGGGATCAAACCCAATGTCTCACACCTGCTAGGCAAGCTCTCTACCTCTGAGCCACAATCCCAGCTCTGAAACTATAGTCTTTTTTTTTTTTTTTTTTTTGGATACTGGAGATTGAACTCAGGGGCACTCGACCACTAAGCCACATTCCCAGCCCTATTTTGTGTTTTATTTGGAGACAGGGTCTCACTGAGTTGCGCCTGGCTTTTGCTGAGGCTGGCTTTGAACTCGCGATCCTCCTGCCTCAGTTTCTCGAGCTGCTAGGATTACAGGCATATGCCACTGACACAACATCTTTGTTTGTATGTGGTGCTGAGGATTGAACCCGGGCCCCATGCATGCCAGGCAAGCGAGCTACCGCTTGAGCCACATCCCCAGCCCTGAAGCTATATTCTTAAACACACCTTACATTGTCTCCAGGATCAAAGAGGCCACATCAAGGCTTGCTTCTTTATGCTAGGAAATGCAAGGTGCAACATCTTGTCCTTTGTAGTAAGCTCCAAGCCAGGACTTTTGGAAAGAAGGTGGCAAAGGGAATCAGAGATGTGTGTTCAATATGCCAAGGATAGCACAGGCAGGAGCTCATGAGAACTTCCTTCACTTTGTGTCTCTACCCTGTTATGCTTTCAGGGAGAAAAATTGTTGAGTTTTTAAAATTTTTTATTTGTTCTTTTTAGTTATTCATGACAATAGAATGTATTCTGACATATTATATAGAGTATAACTTCCCATTCTTGGGGTTGTACACGATGGGGAGTTACACTGAATATACATTGTGGTATATTCATATATGGACACAGAAAAGTGACATCCGACTCAATCAACTGTTTTTCCTATTCCCATTCCCCTCTGTTTAGTCCAATGAACTCTATCCACCACTGCTCCCTATTGTGGGTTAGCATCCACATGTCAGAGAGAACCTTTGCCCTTTGTTTTTTGGGGTGTTATTTCACTTAGCATGACAGTCTCCAGTTCCATCTGATAAGTTGTTATTTGTATTTTTACCCTCCTGATCTCTGAGTCCATACCATAACAATAGCCCACGATTGCCTTGTACAATCAGTTATTATTTGATAAATAGCTGTCAGGGCCTGGCTTTACCTTATTACCTGGCACTATTATAGAGGTGAGGAAACTGAGATCAAGGTCAAGAGACTTAGTGACAGTCACACAGTGAACCTGGAGCTTCCAGCGTGGGACTTCTGCATTATGGTAGATGGAGAGAGATCCTGGCCTCCTGCCCTGCGTGTTTGCCATTGGCAAGCTCTGTGCTATGAATGTACCCTTATGACAGGCCCACGACAGGACAGTTGTGCCATTGTTATTTTCATTATTGGGGATTGAAGTTGGGGGCACTTTACCACTTAGCTACATCCCCAATCCTTTTTGTTTGTTTGTTTTGAGATAGGATCTCACCAAGCTGTGGAGGCTGGACTTGAACTTGCCATCCTCATGCCTTAGCCTCCTGAGTCTCTGAGATTATAGGTATGCATCACCACACATGGCTAGAGATGCCATTATTAATCTCCCAGCTTTCCAGACAGGGAATCTGAGTCTTAGGGAGATTAAGCAACTTGCCCAAGGTCACACAGGCAGGAAGTAGAGGTTAGAGCCAGGTCATCTGGCTTCAGAACTTGGGATCTCAACCACCAGTCAATACAGCAGCCAAGGAGTTAGGAACACAACTCCCTAAAGATGGATGGGCACCAAGTAGCTGCTTTTCCATGGAATGATTTCATGTTAGAGACACCTGAGGAGGACGGAAACGGAGCAGGACTTTCAGACCTTTAACCATTACTAGAACGAAAGAACCCTGTGGGGAATTTCCCTGGAAAGACTAGTTTCAAGCTCTAAGAAACAAGAATCCTGGACAATTTCCTAACTATCAGCCCAAACTCTACCCATTCAGTAATGTATATTTTGCAGCAGTTTTAACCCAAACATGAACTCAATTGCAGAACTAGAGCTTGTGTGTGTGTGTGTGTGTGTGTGTGTGTAGCAGAAGGTGTTTTGCCAGCCTCATGAATGATCATAACACTCCATAAACTACTGAAAGGAGCAGTGATACTTTAGATTACCCATAATGCCTTTTCTCTGAAAGGCTCTAGGCAACTACAGAATCAGAGCCCTGCCTTGTGCTCTCTTGTGTCTGGTCACCGTGGATGCTGCACCTACACCGCTCTGAGCATGCTGGGCTAGACATGCAAAAGTCAGAAAAAACTTAGCTTCCTATTTTTGTTTTTGAGTTTTCATCTGGGTGAAAAGAAAGACTCATTGCATATTAACTTTTCTTTTGTTTTTGGAGCTGGGGATTGAACCCAGGGCCTTGTGCATGTGAGGCAAGCCCTCTACCAACTGAGCTATGCCCCCAGCCCTGCATATTAACTTTTTAATGCCTCTTGCTTTTTTTTTTTTGGCAATGTTGGGGATGGGTTCATCCTTTGATCCAATCAAATGTTTATCTCTAGCTTCATTAAGTATAAATGGTCTCCTCTGTTGAGGTCTTGTTTCTGCTTTACTACATTCCAGAAAACTTGTAAGGGAAGAGGAAAGTCACAAAATAATTTATGGGCTGTTTAGTGCACTCATACATTTTAGTCCCTAGGGCTCCATTGTCTGGCTCATGAGTTGTCCACAGCCGCTCATTCCCTATTCCAAGGGACACTTTATCTGTTAGAAACTCAGTTCTCTCTCTTTATTCTTAAATTTTCATCTCAGTGTGATATAATGTAAAAGAGTGTGGACAGACCTGACTTTAAGTCCCCACTCTTTATTAGTTGTGGGAATTTTGGCAAGTTACTTCACTTCCTAAGGCCCAGTTTTCTCATCTGTTAAGTGTCACCAGTATAATGAAGCCTACCTGACTGTTTGGTGTATTAAAGTGTATGTCACCAGGCATGGTGTCACACACCTAGAATCCCAGAGACTTGGGGGGCCAAGGCAGGAGGATCTCACGTTTGAGACCAGCCTCGGCAACTTAGCTCAAAAAAACAAAAGAAGGTAGAATAGATAGCTTGCCTATCGCCTACAAGGCCCTGGATTCAATCCCTAGAACTACAAACAATAAAAAATAAATAAATGAAAAATAATAGCCTGGGGCAATGGCATACACCTGTAATCCCAGCAGCTCTGGGGGCTGAGGCAGAGAGGATTGAGAGTTCAAAGCCAGCCACAGGAACTTAGCAAGGCCCTAAGCAACTCAGTGAGACCCTGTCCCTAAATAAAATACAAAAAAAGAGCTGGGGATGTGGATCAGTGGTTAAGTACCCCTGAGTTCAATCCTTTATATAAAATACTAGGAAATAAAGGAAATAAATGAGGGGCTGGGATTGCGGCTCAGAGGTAGAGTGCTCACCTACCATGGGTGAGGCACTGGGTTTAATCCGTAGCACCACATAAAAATAAAATAATAAAATATATATTAAAAAAGAGCATTTTTCTTAAAAAAAAAAGAAATAAATGAAGTGCAGCCATTTTATGTGGCAGCTGATCCTATAGATTGGGAAGCACCTCCCTCACATTTTGTTGACCCTAAAGGTGCGACAGCTGTTAGCCTCCTTGGGGGTGAGCCTAGAATTGCTGGGAATCTCTGAAAACTGTTTGCTTTTCTTTACTTCCACCTGTTTTTGGTCTCCCCAGCTGGAAAACACCATGGGGTTACAAAAACATATGGCCACTCCTGAATTTAAGAAAATGGATTCTGGCCCATGAGAAAACACTGAGGAAATCGGTCGTTGGAGTACCTGAGAGAGCCCTGCGGTACACCATCAGGAGCCCTGCAGGCTCTGTCCCCAGCCATCCTGAGCCACTCACTCTTACCCTTTGGGCAGGAGCTTGACCTTTTAGAAAGAAAACCTGTAGAGCTGGGATGTCGCTCAGCGTTGCACAGGTTTGGCTAGCATGTGAGAGGCCCGGGTACCGCAAAAAGAAGAAAAAAAGACTTCTTGTTTTTCACTCTATAAATAATGTATGTTGTTAAAAAACAAAGAGAAAATACAGGTAAGCAAAAAGAAGAGATAAATCATTCACAATCCCATCACCCAGGTATATATTCATAACTGTGGACACTGTTCTGAGTTTGAACCTGTCAATGTAAAAAATAATGGCATCACTTATAATATCTGCAGCCCCTTTTTCACTCTGCAGTTCATCCTGGCCCTCGCCTCAGATCTCCGAATGGACTTTGGCAGCATCTTTTTAAATGATATCACAAATAGATAACGACGACAATAATTCGTACAGTGCGCCTTCGCTTACCAAGCACTTGGTATCCATTATCTCATTTCAGCCTTGGCCTTCCTGCATGGAGGTCTCCCCTTTAGAAACTTCTGCTTTCAAAAGAGGCCACTGTGCCCCTTCACAGCTGGGCCTCCCACCCTGTGGAAGTCTTTCCACGATCCCACCTCCATCCATCCTGCTTCAGCAGCAGTTGACGGCTGCTCAGCTGCCATTTGCAGAGCTGGAGGGTGGGAGGGCCCCTTCTCCAGCTCCACTTCCTGTGTTGACACAGCTGTCAACCCCTATCCCTTTTCTGTCTCCTTTTCTTGCAGACCCTTCTTTAGAGCCTCAGATTTTCTTGGGGATGCCCACCCCCCGCCCCGTCTTCTCAGCCTGCTCCATCCTTCTCCCTGCATCTCTGCCTCCTCCCTCCTCCCATCCAGTCCTGTGCAAGGACACAGCCTGACACACCCTGAGGGGAGGGGAGTCCTGAGTGTGCCTCTGCTCCTTCGGGAGGGGACCCCCATCCCCAGAAATGACCACATAGAAAGTCACTCTTCTTGTTTCCAAGCCCAGGCAGTGCTGGGGGCCAGACCCACACAGGTTGAAGGGGCAGGGGGGTCAGAGGTCCTGGGTGTCCTCTTCCTGCCCCTCTGGGGGTCTCTCTTCCTCATCCACACTGCCTGCTTCCCCCTCTCTTCTCTCCATCATCCTGAGAACCACTTTGTGCTTGAAGAGCTGGGGGGAAGGGAGGTGGGGAGCGAGCCAGGAAGGGATGCCAGGTGCCCCAGGTTAGCTTGTGCACCCCCTGGTCGTGAGACTTCCGTCTCCATCTTGATCCTGCCAGTGCCTCCCTCCTGCCCTATCCCTCGGGCTCCTCTTCCACTGAGTTGGGGAGAACAAACTCTTTAGATGCTCTGTGATCCCCAGGGTGCAGAGAAGGGCATGTGGAAGCAGGTGAGACTACCTACGCAGTCAGCAAAGCTCCTGGGCAGGGCTGGATCTTCTGGCAAATATCTCAGAGTTAGGGGACTCCAGATAAGCAGGCCCAGTGCTCACCCACCTCCTCATCAGAGACCCTGTGAAACTTGCTTCGTGGCCCTTTGGACCTTTCTTCTTCTCCTCCTCCTCCTCCTCCTCCTCCTCCTCCTCCTCCTCCTCCTCCTCCAGGGATTGAACTCAGGGACACTCGACCACTGAGCCACATCCCCAGCCCTATTTTGTATTTATTTAGAGACATGGTCTCACTGAGTTGCTTAGTGCTTTGTCGTTGCTGAGGCTGGCTTTGAACTCATGATCCTCCTGTCTTGGACTCCCAAGCTGCTGGGATTAGAGGTGTGTGCCACCGTGCCCAGCCAGGCCTCTCTTACTTTGTGTGAGTGGTACTGGGGATTGAACCTGGGCCTCATGCATTCTAGGCAAGTGCTTTACTATGGAGCTATATCCCCAACCCTTTTCATTTTTTGTTTTGAGACAGGGTCTCTTTAAGTTGCCCAGGCTGGCCTTGAACTTGTGTTCTTCCCGCCTCAGCCTCCTGTGTAGCTGGGATTACAGGGGTGTGTCCCCTCACTTGCCTGGGCCCCCTTTTAATAGCAAGAACATCAGCACTCAGCCTTGTGGCCCCTTTGAAGAATTTTGCTTCTGCCAGGCATCAGATGTAGGTGAGGACATGACCTCTGCTCCCGTGAACCTGGGCTCACCAGGAACCCCCTGACCTGACTGCACTAGGGCTCTCCAGGCATCCTCGGTCTGAATCCATCCCCTGCCCACCCACCTGGATTCCTGATTTGGTGTATATTCAATGCCACTTCTTCTACCCTCTTCAGACAGGGACGATGTCACCCTACTGGTCACTCACTAGTGACCCAGAATGGCTCAATTTCATGGTGGATGACCTGGAAATGACTCAGTGTTCAGGCCCCTGACCCCTAAGGAGAAATAAGGGGTTGATGCGGTGCCGGCATCAGCCTATCAACCTTGCAGGGTTGGGGGGACCCTAAATGCCCCTCCATCCCAGGGGCAGGCAGTGTTGCCCTGGGGTTTTGCAGGAACTCCTGACTGAAAGGTGGAAAAGATCTCGGCTGTGGGTTGATGGTCGTTAGGGTCTGGATGTGAGGTGTCCCCCAAAAGCTCATGTGTGAGATGATGCAGAAAGTTCAGAAGACAAATGATTGGGTTATGAGAGCCTTCACCCAGTTAGTGAATTAATTCCCTGATGGAATTCGTTGAGTGGTGGGGTGAGGCTGGAGGAGGTGGGGAATTGGGGGCGTGGCTTTGGGGTACACGTTTGTATCTGGCAAGTGGAGTCTTTCTCTCTGCTTCCTGATCATCATGAGAGCTGCTTCCCTCTGCCACACTCTTCCGCCATGTTGTTCTGTCATCTTGGGCTGTGAGAAATGGAGCTGGCTGTCTATGGTATAGATTGAGACCTCTGAACCTGTGAGCCCCCAAATAAATTTTTCCTCCAATAAAACTGTTCTTGTTGGGTCTTTTAATCACAGCAGCAAAAAAAAAAAAAAAGCTACTAAAACAGTGGCCGTGTACTAAGATCCTTATTGTCCTTAGCTCCCAAGAGAAAGTTGGAGAAGAAGGCAAAACACTTGGAGGGGAGGAACGTCCACAGATGTTGACCTTAGGCCAAGGGGAAGGTTCACAGTTTCTTCAGGATTGCCCCTGACTGGGCATCTAAGGTCTGGTGCCTTGCCGCCCAAGACTCCCGGGACTTGGAGGGAGCACAGCGTTATTGGGGGGTAAGAGACCTCGCCAAGAACAGGCGTGGGCTGCTGCTCTCCTCTCCCTGGAACCCACTTTTTTCTTTTTTTGGTCTTGGATATTGAACCCAGGGCTATGTCTGAGCTGCCACGGAGCTACGTCTCCCGGCCTTTTCATTTTGAGACAGGGTCTCGCTAAGTTGCTTAGAGCCTCGCTAAGTTGCTGAGGCTGGCTGTACTCCTGCCTCAGCCTCTCTTGCTGGGATGGCAGGCAGGCCCCATTGTGCTCAGCTCCTCGTATCCTGCTCTTCTTCCCACGCAGTGATATCCGGGAGCCACCTTGGCTGCAGCCATTTGCCTAGAGGCTAGAGGAAGAGGAGCTATGGACACCTTGCTGGGGCTTGCCCCTACTGAAGCCTGGCTCAGGGGTCAGCTGTCCTGATCTCGGACTTCCTCTGCCCCTCCCCCAGGTCCCTGGACTTCTCTCCCCAAGCATCTGTCCTCCATCCTCCTACAAAGACACATCGGTTGTTCCTGAGATTGGAAGGGATGGGACATGGGATCTATAATCCCCAGTACCCTTCTGCCTGGGTGGTGGGGACCTGTCCCAGGGACACAGTGACAGTTCCAAGACATGGAACTCTCTATAACATTCTTTATGCTCCTCTGTCTCCACCCCCATCTTCTACCTTCTGTCTAGCTGCAGGGTATTTATTTATTTGTTTATTTATACATGGTGCTGAGAATCGAAGCAGTCCCTTACACATGCCAAGGAAACCCCCTCCCTCAGAGCCACAACCCCAGCTCCTATTTATTTGAGTTCTGTCCCAGTTGGGCAGAGGGGCCAATAACTGGCTTCTGGCCTGGAGTGGTGGTGCCTGCCTGAAATCCCAGAGCCTCAGGAGGCTGAGACAGAAAGAGCACAAGTTCATGGCTGGCCTGGGCAACTTAGCCAGAACCTGTCTCAAGATTAAAAATAAAGTAAAATAAAAAGGGCTGGGATGTGGCTCAGGGATAGGGCACCCTTGGTTTGACTTTCAGTACTACACACAAGAAAGAGGGGTGCTCGGGACTCTCTCTCTCTTAGGTCATGCATTTACCCTTCCTCCTCTGTGGTAGGTGTCCGTCCCTCCTTCCCAGGTCAACCTGTATCTGTCTCCAGCTGTCACCGGGAGAGAAGGCATGTCTTCCCTCCACAAGCCTTCCTTGATTAGTAGGGAAGTTCCTCCTGAAGTCCAAACTTCAGCTCTCTTGCTACCTTTTAAACCTACTCCTTTTCTGGGACACAGATGGCATCAGGGCTTGTCTTCTAGCTTCTCTATACCCTGCTACAAAAATCCTTCTGAGCCAGCTGCCATCTCTCATCTTCGGAGTAGAACCCAGGTAGGATTTTTATTTTAGTTTTTATTTATTTATTTGTTTATTTATTTATCTATCTATCTATTTATTTATGGTGCTGCGGATTGAACCCAGGGTCTTGTGAATGTGAGGCTAGCACTCTACCAACTGAGCTATATCCCCAGCCCAGGATTTTTTCTTTTTTGTACTAGGGATTGAACCCAGGGGTGCTATACCAATAGCTACCAGTAGTTATACCAATGAGCTACATTTCCAGCCCTTTTTTTTTTATTTTTTATTTTGAGACAGGGTCTTGTTAAGTTGCTCAGGCTGGCCTCAAACTTGCAATCTTCCTGCCTCAGCCTCCTGAGTTGCTGGGATTACACTGTGCTCAGCAGGCAGGGTATTTCTAAAACCCTCTTTTCTTTAAATTCCAATCCCTTCCTGAAGTTCCTCCAGCACATCCAGGTGACCAGCTGTTCCTGAGCATGCAATCCCAGCACTGGAGGTTGGTGACTTGGTGGGGGAGGGTTTGACCTCACTGCAGCTTCTGCAGTGTGTACAGGTTCAGTATGTCTGTGAGCTCCGTGTGAGTGTGTGGATGTTAGGTCCAGGGCTTTTGTGTGGAATCTCCTCTCTTCCATTCTCCTAAAAGTCTGGGGGAGACCAGCAACAGAAAAAAGAGATGGGGGCGTACAGCTCTTTCCTCCAACAGCTGCAGTTCTGTTGCCAACCATTAGGCGTCACTGTTGCTTCAGTCACCAATGCTGGGCAAGGGCAGAGGAGGGGTCTGTTCCCCGAGGTGGTCCTTGATGCCCACCCCGACTCTGTCAGGGTAAGAGCATAGCTGCTGACATAGAGATGGTCTCACCCTGCCTGACCGCTCTCTTGTTGCAGGACAAGGGGGGACACAAGCAAGGATGCTCAGTAGTGGTGGCAGTGTGTGGCAGCTTGAGCACTGTGGTCCCAGAGACACAGATGCAGGAAACTAAAGAGTGAGGGACAGGGCATGAAGCTCAGTGGTAAAGAGGGTGCTTGGCACTTGTGAAGCCCTGCATTCAATCCCCAGCACTAAAAAAAAAAAATTGTCCCAAACTGTGACCTGCCCCTCCCATTGCTTCACCAAGGTTTGCGGTCATTGTCCTGCATCTCTTCCCCTTCAGATGTCCTGGCATTGACATAAAAGCCTTGGACCCTGACTCCCCTGTGGTGCAGCTATAATGTCTTTCAAAGGCAGCTCTATGCGTGGTCTTCCCACTTAAAGTCTGCCCTGGGATTTCCTGGGAGGAAATGCCTGCCCAGGGGCCAGACAGAGCAGGAGACGGCAAAGATGGGCCATGGGGGACACTGGGCTCTGCCGGGAGGGCAGATAGAAAGGTTCCCTGCTGGGTTCAACCACTTCTGGCCCGAGCAGAAGGTGATGGCAAGTTGTCCCGGGTCCTGCCACGGCAGCCGGGCTGCTCAGCGCCTCATGGAGTGGCGTATTTATCCTGTCTTACTTACCACCCTCGGGTCACCACCTCAAGTCCCGCAGGAGGGGGAGAGGAAGTGCATCATAGAGATGGAGAGATTACTGCCGGGACCTGGGTCCAAACAGACCTCAGCCTTTATTGTGCCTTCTCCAGTCTCCCATGAGAGGCAGGGGGTGGGGCGGGGAGGGAAGGAGACGCAGCTCTTTAAGCCTTAATGATCCAAGACGGAGGGGAAGACTGGACAAAGCAGGGAAAGTGCACCAAGGGAGGCCCCTGGGGAGCAAGAAGGAGGAGCACCAAGCTTGGGGGTCCCTGGTGGGGCCAGGGGAGAGGAACTGGGGCAGGCCCACCAGGGCCAGGCTGGGGGCTGGCTCACCAGGCCCGGGGTTCTCGCCATGCCCCCCTGGTGTGTGGGGCCAAGGGAGGAGGTGATGCAGTTGAAGGACGGGCAGCAATCTGCACATCCATCCTGAGCGTCCCAAGCATGGATGGACAGGGTCCAGGCCTGGCTCTGATTGCTCCTGTTGATGAACCCAGATGTCCACAGGAGGTGCCGAGCCGAGGGTGGGCTCGTCCGACTCCGCTTCCAGGGCAGATGGGCCTTCTCCTCTCAGTGGGAGCAGGGCCTCTCCCTCTGCGGGCGGTGGGATGCCTGTCCATGGTCTAATGATTCCTCCCGCCGAGGCCCTGCTTGCTTTCCCACGAACTCCGACTGCTGACACTCTTTCCTGCAGGAGTCTGTTCTGACTGCACCCGCGTCTTCCTGCTCCTGCTCTCTGTCCCACTCTTGGCCCTTCCCTGCCCTGAGCATGGCTGGGGGGGAGGTGAACATCTGGACATCTCAGGGGCACAAAGATTGGGTCCCTTCCTCTTTACCCACGAGAGGCCAGTCAGCTAGGGAACGGGGAGTCCCTTAATGCCCTGGACCCCCGTTTTGGGGGCTGCCCTCTGAGGCCTCTTTTGGAGTTAGTGGGAAGTCGGGCTCTGTGTCAGTGGGTAGCAAGGAGCCCAGGCCTCCCCGGCACTCTGGGCTGTAGTAGAAGGAGAGCAGGCGGAAGGAGGGCCTCAGCTCCTCCTGTATGCTGTCCAGGATGTGGGTGAAGGTCGGGCGCAGGCGTGGGTTCTGCTGCCAGCAACGGCTCATCAGCTCCTGCCTGGCAGGCGGGGGAAGCAGTGTTGAGGACCCTGGAGTCCCAGGCGCTCACTCCCAGCCTTCTGCATTGGGAGGGTCCCTCGGTGAAGCAGAGGGTCCAGGGGCGTTGTGTGTGGGAGAACCAGAGGAGGGCAGTGGCGTGGGGGTTGCCTAGTGAGAGTGCAGAACTGGCATCTCACAGCGGGCCAGGGGGTCAGTGGATACAGAAGCATCAGAGGTGGCAGGCCGGGGTCTTGCGGGGTGGGGTAGGCAGGGGTGACTCACAGCTGCAGGGGACAGCTCTGCAGCTCCTCCAGGACCCCGCCTTCCATGACAAATTTGAGCACTTGCTCATTGGACAGGCCCTGGTAGGGTTGTTCAGCCAGGGTCGCGATCTCCCAGAGCACCACACCAAAGGACCTGAGGACACACAGGTGGGCCTGACTGAGCCCAGTGTACCCTCAGGCTGCCCAGATGACACCCCACATCCCCGGAACCCTCTGATCCCGCCGAGCCCCACCAGACATCTGAGTGGGTGGTGAAGATTCCGTCTTTGAGGGACTCGGGGGCCATCCAGCGCACCGGCAGCAGCCCCTTCCCACCCTTGCGGTAATAGTCTGTCTCATACACGTCCCGAGTCATCCCGAAGTCTAGAAAAAGCGGGTGGAGGAGGTATGGAGGTCACACACCAGATCCTGCCCCAGGAATCCCTCTCCCAGCCCTCTCTGCCTCCACAGCCTCCGAGAGTCTTATGTGGGGGCTCAAAGGACCTCAGAGGTCATCCCACCCAAAGCCTCCAACCTTGGGCCAGGAGACTCATCTGGGGACTGACTTGACAAAGTTCTCAGAGGCTGTCGGGGTTGGAGCTGTGGCTATGGGGAGCTAGCAAGGGGGGGTCTCTACTCCTCAGGAGGCCCTCACTGCCTGGCACCCTCTGTACCCCCGATCTTGACAGTGAAGTCCTGGGACACCATGCAGTTACGGGCTGCCAGGTCTCGGTGCACGAACTTGTTGGCGGCCAGGTAAGCCATGCCATCGGCGATCTCACCAGCCATCTGGATCATGTCCTCGAGTGCTGGCTGTGGGAGCCCAGGATTGTTCTAGGGCCAAGAGACAGGGCTGGTGAAGAAGGAACTGGAGGCTTGTCCCCCACTGTGCCCAAGTCTTCTCAGGCTCCCCAGCCTCTGACGGCTCAGGGTCTTCCTGGTTCCCACCTCTGCTTCAGGCCTCAAAGACCGAAGATGGCTCTTGAGGTCCCCCCGGGCCATTAGCTCCATGATGACCAGAGTTGGCTGGCCTTGAGACACAACTCCCAGGAGACGCACCTGGGATGGGCAGAGAATTTGGTTTCATAAATACCCACCTCCTTTTGACCAACCTGGCCAAAACCTTGACCTGCGGTGACCACAGCCTGACCCAGACATCCACTCTGACCTTTATCCCAGCCGTAACTCCAACCTTAATCGTGATCTAACAGCGATCCTAACCTGAACTCACAGCCCTCAGAACCTTGATCATATCTGAAAATTGTCACATCATGAACTTGGCCCAACTCTGACTTCCATTCCAATCATGACCCTAAAAATCCTCTGGACACCCCCAATCATGACATGTCTCAACTATAGCCATAACCCTAAGATTTTTTTGTTTCTTTTTTTGTTGTGTGTACATGTGTGGTACTGGGGGTTGAACTCAGGGGTGCTCTACAACTGAGCCACATCCCCAGCCCTTCTAATTTTTTTTTTTTTTGTACCAGGGATTAAACTCAGGTGCACTCAACCACTGAGCCACATCCCCAACCCTATTTTGTATTTTATTTAGAGGCAGGTTACTTAGTGCCGCACAGTTGCTAAGGCTGGCTTTGAATTCACAATCCTCCTGCCTCAGCCTCCTGAGCTATTAGAATTACAGGTGTGCACCACCTTGCCCAGCCTCTAATTTTTTAAATTTAATTTTTGTTTTATTTTGAGACAGGGTCTTGCTAAATTGCTTAGGGCCTCACTAAGTTGCTGAGGCTGACTTTGAATTTGTGATCCTCAGCCTACTGAGCTGTTGGGATTACAGGCATGTGGCTTTTTTTTTTTTTTTTTTTTTGAGGTAGGGTCTCACTAAGTTGCTGAGGCTGGCTTCAAACTTTCAATCCTCCTGCCTCAGCCTCCCTAGTCTCTGGGCCCAAGTCACTGGGATTACAGTTGTGCAGCACCACACTTAGGTGATCCCGTCTAGGATCCTAACCACAATCCCAACCCTGACCTTGATGATGCCCTGAACTCATCTCTGACTCTTTCCCTCTTACCACATTACTTTTACTTTAATTATGACCCTGACAATGCCTGACCTCCTTACCACGTGGTGACACTTGAATGCCTTCATGACAGAAGCTTCCTTAAGGAATTCAATGCGTTCCCGTGGGCTGGCCAGCTCATTCACCGTCTTCAGGGCTACCGGCGTGGACTTCTCTCCAGCCTCCAGTCCTTGTGCCAGGCCCTCGTAGACCATCCCAAAAGAGCCTTGGCCCAGCTCCCGGATGATGGAGATCTGCTCCCGGGGCACCTCCCACTCATCAGGGACGTACACTGAGAGGAGGTGGGGGACATGAGGCAGGGATGCTGCTCTCTGCTTCACCTCTACCCACTTCTTCCTCCTCTTCGGAAGTGCCCTGGTCCCAAGGCCACCTTCTCCAAGTATCCTGGAAGCTTGCTTCTCCTCCACTCTGTCTCCCTTCCCACACCACCTGTCCCCCCACCCCCAGACCTACTATCAGAGGCGCTGAAGTACTCCGGATTCACAGAGGTATACAGGGTGCCACTTCTGCAATAGGAAGCAAGGGGGTCAGGCTGGAAGAGGCCTTGGGAAGGAATGAGCCATTCCAGAAGACAAGGAAGGGGACCCCTCAAGGAAGAGTGTTATTGGCCACACCCCAGCCCAGGTCAGGGTGACCCCCGGAAAGCACAAAACACTTTCCAAGCTGATTTTGGTCTGAGTGCTGGAATATGGCAGGTTGGGAATAGGGAGACTCAGGAGTAAAGGGGTTCCTGACCCTTTGAGACATCCCTAGGACCCAGCTGATCAATGTCCTGCCCTCACATCCCTCTTGCATTCTGTCCCAGAGGGATCTGACATCAAGTGTCTGGGACACATGCTGAGGTCTCTTGTCTGTCCCTTGCTATGGCAGGACTAGATTCATTATTTCTCATGTTGGGTGGAGAGTGCGGTGGTCCACCAGGCCCTGTGTGCCCACACGGAGGGGTTTCCCTTCTAGAACGGGGAAAATCCCAGGTTAACCAGGATGAATTGGTCACCCTAGCCTAGAGGTATGTCTCCTCATCTCCGGGGAAGAATCGTTCTGCGGGGGAAGTGCTCTCTGCTGTCTGGTCTCCCACCCTCTGACTGCGGGGACATGAGGAAGAGAAGGACAGTGGGAACTATCATCACCTCTTCCTGCTGTAGAAGAAACCGAGGGCAGCAAGAATGATGAGCAGCATGAGGCCCACGGGGGTGACAGTGAGGAGAACGTGCAGACCGCCGGAGTCTTCCTCCTCTAGTGGTCACAGGACAGCAGAGGCCAAGGTCAAAAATTGAAAAGTCCAAGGGAAGGGGATGCTCCCCTCTAACCACTGGGAGACCAGGATGGGAAGGATGGGGTAGAGGGGGTCTGGTAGAATGGGGATCAGGCAGCGTGGTTTGGGGATTTGTCTGTGTACCTGGGCCAAGGATGTAGAAGGCAACACTGTCCGTCCAGGAGCCATTGCCAGCCAGCGAAGTGGCCCGAACCCTCGCAGAGTAGTTCCCAGGGGGAAGCAGGGCCAGGTGGACCCCACCAACTTTGGCATATCTCAGCCGGGACACGCACAGCACTGTGGCTTCCTAAGGGGAGCACAGAAGAGCTGGCTGGGAAGGGGGTGTAGGCACAAAATAGGGGCTGAGACAGGGGGTGCCTTAGGGTACCTACCTCTCCTGAGCGACGGTACTTGATTTCATACTTGAGGATGAGTCCATTGGGGTCCGGTGGCTCATGCCACCGCAGGAGAACACTGCTCTTGCTGGCTGCCTCCCATGCCACCTTCCCTGGGATACCATCAGCCTCTCCTGCGGGAGGGGCCATCTGACAATCAGGCCACAAGTAGTTCCTCTGTCTCACGTTCAAAATCAAGTTAAACTTAATTAAACTTAAACTGGGCTGAACTGCGAGGTCTGAGGAAGCACTAGGATTATGGAAACGGGGAGGGGCGAGCAAAGCGAGTTTCTGGGGCGAGGAGGTCAGGGACAGCGGTGAGAGGTAGAGGTGGGGGTGTACCTACTGTGGGGCATGGTGCGCGCAAAGACAAAGGTGGCCGCGCTGCAGCCCACGGTGTGTGCCGCGTGGTTGCAGGCGTGGATGTCGATCCGGTACTCCGTGAAGTGGCGCAAGCCGCTCAGCACAGCCCGCTCTCGGGGAACCTTGTCCTCCTGGATCTCAAAATCCGAGCTGTTGCCCCCTAGTCTGAGGGGCCCGGCGGCCCGGCGGTGCCGCACCGAGTCCCTGGAGAGGGCGTAGGTCAGCCAGGGCCGGTTCCCTGGAGTCTCGCCCCTCAGTCCCCAGCGCCATCCCGGCTCACCTTTCAGGGCTCTTGTTGAGGGAGGTCACTTTCCAAGGGGACCTAAGGAGCCCGGGAAGGCACTCTCAGGCCCAACTGGAACGCACCCCAGAGCGCTCTGCGACCGACCGCGCACCTCCTTCTCCCCAAACCGGCCCGCAACTCAGGCCCCACCCACAACCCAGACCCCGCCCCAAGTCCCCACCTCTCTGGAAGACCCGCCCTCCAGGCCCCGCCCATCAGACCCGCCCCTTCGGCGTGTGCCTGGTCGCACTTGGGGATGGTGATGGCGTTGTGCAGAAAGTTTTCAAACTTCTTCTGGAACGAGGCCTCCTGCGCCTCCAGCGCGGGCAGGGCCTGTCCAGGAGGCGAGTGCTGGCAGGGGCAGCAGCCCGGTTCGGTCTCGGCCTCGAGTTCCCCATCTTCGCGGTCGAAGCGGGAGTCGTGGTTGCTGGTGGGCAGCCGCAAGCCTAGCGCCGCGTCCGTGAAGACAGTCGTTAGAGAGGGGTCTTCCCTCCTCTGGTGCCCACCGAGCCCGACCTGAACCCCCACCCTGCCGGCCTGCGCACCGCGGTGGCAGTAGTCATTGAGGTAGAGGTCGCCGTCCTCCGCCAGCCTCTGCCACAGGACCAGGTAGTAGGTGATGTTTCCGTTGCGCTGGGTCGGTGGCTTCCAGCGCACCAGGAGGTGGGAGGAGGAGTTGGACGTGGAGATGACGTCTTGGGGCACCGTGGGTGCTGGGGGTGTGAGGAGAGTACCACTCAGAGGCCGCGGGTTCCCCTTCCAGATGGTGTCTGGTAATGAGTCCCTCTCTCTGGAGTCCATCTCCCTTCTCTGGAGGCGTAGAGATCAGTATGCTGTCCTCCCCTTCTCCAAAGTCCCTTGACTTCACCCAGCTGATTTCCTGCACTGTTCCAACGCCACCCTCCCTAGAACCCAGGTGAATGCCCCCTGTTCTTTCTAGGACTCAGGCCTCTGACCTCCCGGTCTCTAGGACCAGACCTCCAGTGTCCTAGCCTCTCTGTTTCTGGTACCTCGGTCCCCGCCGCTCTTCTCACTAGATACAGGCACAGTGACTTGGGTCCTCTCAGTGCTTAGCCTACCTGCAGGCAGGGTCCGGAGGTAGACGATGGGGCTCTGGGCTCCTTGATGAGGGCTGTCCTCAGCAGTGGTCAGTGTGATAGCCCGCACAAACACTGCATACTGTGTCCAGGGCTTCAGGGGGGCTAAGGTGACCCCTGGCTCTTGGGTGCGGCTTAGGGGCAGCTCCACATCCAGTAGGTTCCAGCTCTGAGTTCCACAGGCATCTGGACCCACATGCTCTGTGGCATTCTGGAATGGGCTGAACACCCCGTCCCCAGAACTGAGAACTGGCTCAGCCCCATCCCCATGTTCTAGCATACCCTTTCCTCCTGAATCACCAGGGGACTGTCATTGTCATTGTTCTTCCACTACCGATGAGGACAGAGCCATAACTCCATCCACCTGATAGACCCTGTGCCCCCTGTGATATCTGTTACCCACCAAATTTGTAATGAATCATCTCCTCATCGTTAGCAGGAAATATCAAGCTTTAGTCACAAGGAACATTAAAAATGTTTGCATTGTAGGCTGGGAGGGGTTGGCACATGCCTATAATCTCAGTGACTTGGGAGTCTGAGGCAGGAGGATTGTAATTCAAGGTCAGCTTCAGTAACTTAACGAGACCCTTTGCAACTTATGAGGCCCTGCCTCAAAATAAATAAAAGGAATGGAGATTGTAGCTCAGTGGTAAAGCACCCCAGGGTTCAATTCCCAGTACCCCCTTCCCAATTGTTTTTGCATTGTGTATATGTGTGTGTGTGTGTCTATAAAGAACAGAAGGTGGATATGAAGTTATCCTAATCTGCCTTCCCCTCAAGTGGAATTGAAGACTATAAGCACAGTTCTATAGCCCCTGGAGGGCTGGTTGCTGGGAAAGATGAAAGTGGAGCCCAATGGGAGGTGTCAAGGTAGATGATGGGGAAATCTGGGGCTTTGTGCTGATGTTCATGATATGGGTTTCTTTGGAGGGAGGTAGAGGGGTGAAATTCTTGCTGAGCAAGGGACAGAACTTGAGGGGATGTCAAAGGGAAAGGGGACAGTCCAGTGTGGTTGCACATGCTTGTAATCCCAGAGACTCTGGAGGCTGAGGCAGGAGGATTGTGAGTTCAAAGCCAGCCTCCACAACTTATCCAGGCCTTAAACAGCTTAGCAAGACCCTGTCCCAAAATAAAACATAAAGAGTGCTGGGAATGTGGCTCAGTGGTTAAGTGGCTCCTGGGTTCAATCCCTGGTACAAAAAAAAAAAAAAAAAAAAAAAAGAAAAAAGAAAAAAGAAAAAGAAAAAGAAAAAAGAAAGCGAGTGGAGGGTTTTAGGCTCAGCAGGAAGGGCCTAAGTGGAGGGTTTTAGGCTCAGCAGGAAGGGCCTCAGTGGAGGCAGAATAGTCCAGGAGTGCAGAATCAATGCTATGGATGAGTCAGGATCATAGTGCATGCATCTGGGGGAGCACAGCAGTCACATTGCAAGGCAGTAATATTAGGGAGTCCCTGGAGGATCCCCATGATTCTCTGCTCTTGTTGCCCAAAAGCATCTGTGCAGAGTTGTGCAGTTGGGAACTTCATGAGTTGGGGATGCCATTCACATTGCAGGCCCTGCAGTGCTTTTTAAAATGTGATCCATGAACCAGCACCTTCAGCATCACCTGGAAGCTCTTTGGCAATGCAGACTTATAGGCTGTACTGGGGACTAGACAATTCAGAATCGATATTGTACAAATTCTCCAGCCCCTCATGCTAGCTCCAGTCACCCACCACTGAGGAAGCCTCCCACCCTCCCCCTAAGACAGGACCTAAGGAAAAAAAAATAAGACTTCCCAACTTTGATTCATAGACAGTCTTTCCAAGCCAGATGGCTGCATCTTCTCTACTTGGGAGAGAGAATTCCTCACTCCTGCCTGCCCAGCCTGCCCTCCAAAATCCATTTCTCCCCTCTTTTTGATTCCTAGCCATGTTTGGAGGGGAAGTTCTTCTGTGTTCTAACTATGATCCCTGTTGCTAGGGTCATTTCATTCTCTTCAAGGAAACAAGCAACCAGTCCCTGGCCATCTCAGCACCCTCCCTTTCTCTGGCTTTAATGAAGTGCTGGCAGAGCTGCTCTTAAAACTGGCCAAATTAATGGGCACTCCCCAAACCACTGCTGGGGCAGGAGCGTGTGGTCAGTGTGGAGCATTAGCATAGTGAATTGAAGTTTAATTATCAAGCCTTCCAGCAGAGGGATTGCAGCTCCCAGAAGCCCTGACGGTCCTCTTCGTCCCTTGGTGTGGGCCCCACACTGAAATGTCACTTGGGGGTCCTAGCTTCCGGCCCTCCGGAGTCCCAGGCGCCCGGCCCTCGTCGGCCTCCGGCCGGTCCCTCTCTGGCGGGCCTGGGTGGCGGCCCCGCCGGGTACTCACGACTCCTTGTAGTAGACGATGAAGCTGAGCAGGTCGCGGGCCTCCAGCGGCTCGTAGCGCTCCCAGCGCAGCAGGATGCGGTCCGTCTCCGTCACGTTGGACACGAAGCGCAGGGTGCGAGTCTGGCCTGGGCTCAGGGACCGGGTAAACACTGCTCCCAACGCTCCTGTCACCTGCTCGAGCCCCACCCTGCCCCGAGGCATCCCACCCACCACGGGACCTCCAAAGTGGCTGTCCCCTTCAAGCGACCCCTCCCACCCGAGTGCCTGTGCCTGGTGCGTTGCAGGGTGTGGGGATGGCAGCGCGCCTGAGCGTCCCGCTGTGCCTTGGGGTCGCGTGGCATTGTGAGCGCTGCTCGCTCTGGGGACGGGTCCCGGGCCTTACAGGCAGCGCGGTCTCCATTGGTGCGGGGGTTGATCTCAGCCTTGTTTTGCCGACCCCGGGTGCCCGTCACCTCCTCCAATCGGTAGATGTGCTCCAAGCAGAGGCGCGGATTGAAGGCAAAGTAGATCTTGCCCACAGGAATGGTGAGGCCAGTGGCCACCCAGGACCCCAGCTGTTGCAGGTTCTGGTTGTCCAGCACGTACAGAGTGTAGTTCCTGGGGGAGGCCAGGCGACCTTGTTCTGTAGGGAGGTAGGGGCTGGGGGTGCCAAAGGGGGTGGCTTTGGGGCTCCTCCTGGAGGGGCCATGCTGGGTCTGGGCAGCCTCTCACAGCCAGAGCACAGGGGTCGGGGGCTTGGGCACACCCACTCTGTGCTACTGACCAGGAGTGTGATGTCTGGCAGGCCATCTGTCCTCTCTGTAGTTCCCATCAGTGAAATGGGCTCAAGAGCTACCCTGTTTCCTTCCTGACTTCATCTCACTTGGAACACTTGCTCCATCCTGATTTGGGGGACACAGGAGGGATGGTACTCATCCTGAGGCAGTGGGTCTCAGGCTGGGGTGTGGGCACCTCTAGGTGTAACCGACAATGTAACAGGAAAGCACCTGACTAATGCTAACTTTTGGGGTGTGTGTGTTGGGGGAGATACTGGTTATTGAACCCAAGGAGCTTTACCACTGAGCCACATCCCAACCCTTTTTATTTTTTATTTTGAGACAGGGTCTCACTAAGTTGCTGAGGCTGGTCTTGAACTTGCAATCCTCCTGCTTCAGCCTTCTGCACTGCTGAGATTATAGGCATGAGCTACCACGCTCCGGCTGATGTTAATTCATTAATTGAATGATTATTTATCCTTATTATTTTAGTACTGGGGATTGAACCCAGAAGCATTTTACTACTATGCTACATTTGTAGCCTTTTTGTTTTATTTTTTTAAATTTTGAGATAGGGTCTTACTAAATTGACCAGACTGTCCTTGAACTTGTGATCTTCCTATCTCAGATCCTGAGTCATTGGGATTACAGGTGTGCACTACTGTGATGCTAATTTAAAGCATTCTTTTTATTTTGAAAAATCCTGGCTACATTCTGGGTAGGTCTTGTCCAGTTGTTAGTGGGAGTGAGTTTAAAACCCAGGCAAGACATGCTATGCAGACATGTTACGCAGGATTGGATGTTAACAATTATGGCCAATCCTTATGGAGTTCTATGTAACTTTGATTTGTATTGTATATACTGCGTTCCAGGAATTATTTTAAGTACTTTACACATAACAATCTAAGTAATATTCACAGCCGCCCCTAAGAAATAAGTTGTGTTAAACTAGCCTCATTTTGTCAATGAAAAACAGCCAGAGAAGTTAAGTAACCTATCCAGAGTCACACAGCTAGTAAGTGGCTGAACGGGTTCCACAGCCCATTGTCTTCACCACTGTTTTGGGAATGCTGAGGGAAGGGGCTGGACGAGGCCTGGTTCTGCCCCCTTACCCATCCACCATGGCATCCCCCCGGATTAGCTTGAGGTTCTTCAAGAAGCCCAGGGACACGAGTGCGAAGGAGTGCTTGATTTTGAGGAAGCCAGTGATGGTCTCCACCAGCCCCAGGCTGCGCTGCAGTTCGGGCTCCAGGTTGTCTGAGGAGGAAGACAGGGGTGGGCCGGAGTAGGGAAGGGGACGGCCCACAGGGCAGGGGCAGGAGGGGTCCAGGGTGAGTGGGTCCTCAGGGCTGGCCCTGGGTGAAGAAAGTGGTACTTAGCCAGCTGGTTGAAATGGGCAAGGCTGGGAGGGCGGGTGTGGTCAGGAGGAAGCCCACGGCCCGAGGAGGTACTGACAGCCCTGGCGGAGGTTGAGGATGAGGCTCCCCTCCACGTGGGTGCAGCCCACCAGGTCTTGAGCCGCCTGCACCGAGTCGATGGTCTTGGTGCCCACCTTGCATTCTTTCGGGCACAGCCCCTCGCATTTATGGCAGAATATGCTGGTGGGGACAGTCGGGTGGCATGAGCTCTGGATCCCCGTGGGCCTCCTCAGGCCTCCTCACTGGCCCAGGCTGCCCCCCTCCACCCTCCGCTCACCTGCTGCCATTGCGGGTGAAGCCTGGCGGGCACTGGGCCAGGCAGCTGCCCTGGTGGATGCCGAAGGTGGAGGCGCGGCCGGGCACCGAGCGCAGGCTGGCACAGCGCTCGGCCGTGACGCAGCGCCAGGACTCCTGCTGGTAGGTGCCTGGAGGGCAGGCTCTGTGGCAGGCTCCCTGGAAGTACAGGTGGCGGCAGGCCACGCAGGCCCCAGGGTCTTCAGGCCGGCTGCAGCCCCCCAGACACTCGGCGTGGCAGCAGGCGCCCCCGGCCGTGCAGGCCAGGCCTTGGGGGCAGGGACACACTGTGGGCAGAGAGCTGGGTCAGACCTCACCACTCCTCTCAGCCCTGTCACCCTATGCCAGCCTGACCCCATGGCACTCTCAGCTTGCATCCTCTGATTCAGTGACACCGGTTTCCTTCCGACAGGGTCTTCTGAGGACAAGGACCATCACTCCTCTCTGTGGCTCTCCACCTCCCACGGTGTCCAGTTGGGGGTGTTAGAACTCAGGACAGAGGGGTGACCTTGCCCATCAGGGTTGCTGCTCTCCGGCCTGCTGTCCTGTCTAGGCCTGGTGCCCACATCATCGCTGGGCACCGTGCCAGGATGAACCAGCTGGTCTTTCCTGAGCAGTGAGGCCAGGGGCAAGGTGGGCTTGGGAGCGTGTGGAGGGAAGGGTCACCACCCCTCATGTGTCCATGCCCTGCCCATTCTGCCTCCCTCTCCAGCTCCCCCTCCCCCTGGGCAGGGGGTGGCCCCAGCAGCAGCAGCAGAGGTGGGTGGGTTCAGTGCCAGGGACACAGAGCCTGGATGGGCACCGGGGCAGCTGGGTGTCTGGGAGCCATGTGTGGGGTGGGGTCAGCCAGGGTCTGTTGATACTGTACACCAGAGGACTTGGAACAGCTGTGTTTACAGCCAACAGGGAGGCTCAGGGAAGTGGCCTCCGCTACAGCAGGGATCCGGTTACTGGCTTGCCCTTATGCGGAGGCCAAGGAGGTGAGAGGAACTGACCTCCATGAACTGTCTGGAAGAGACTCCTAGCACTCCGGCTTCTGAAAAGTCTTCCTTCCTCCCCCTAACTTTCATTTCCCCTCCTCTAGCACCCCTCCTTCTTTCCTCCCTCTCTTCTCTACTCCTTTCCTCTGTTTCCATAAATAATCTCCTCCTCCTCCTTTCTTGTACCTCCTCCTCTTCTTCTTCCCTCTTTTTCTTTTCTCTCTCTCTCTCTCTCTCTCTCTCTCTCTCTCTCTCTCTCTCTCTCTTTCTTTCATACTGGGGATTGAACCCAGGGTGCTCTACCACTGAGCTACATCCCCAGCCCTCCTTTTAATTTTTTTTTTTTTTTTGGAGACAGGGTCTCACTAAGTGGCCCAGGCTGGCCTTGAAATTGCAGTCCCGCTGCCTTAGGATTCCCAGTCCCTGGGATCATAGGTGTGGGCCGCTGCACTTAGCACGTGGCCACTTTTACTATGAACCAGAACCACTACGGTGGCCCAGGCGCTTCTCTAGTACTCTGTGGAACTCACCTCTCCTGACAACCCTGGGATCCCTTTACAGAAGAGGGGCCTGAGGCACAGCCAGTAAGCAGTACAGCTGAGACCTGGACCCAGCCACCTGGCTTTGTCCTAAGACTGCCTGTTCAGTCTTCTGTCCATATGTGCATATTTTCTCCCCACTGTCCCATGCCTGCCTTGTTTGTACCTGTCCATGACCTATTCCATGACTACCTGATGCTGATCCTGCCTCCAGTACTGGGGATTGAACCCAGGGGCACATTACCACTGAACTACATCCCCAACTCTTTTTTTTTTAATATTTATTTTTTTAGTTCTCGGTGGACACAACATCTTTGTTGGTATGTGGTGCTGAGGATCGAACCCGGGCCACATGGCAAGTGCGCTACCGCTTGAGCCACATCCCCAGCCCCCCCTCCCAACTCTTTTAATATACCACGGGGCCTGGCTTTCATGCCATATTGTATCTACTCCTAGTTGCTACATCAGTTACTTAACTCTCCTGAACCTCGGTTTCATTTTCTGTAAAATGGGAATAACTGTAGTACCTGCCTCATCAGACAAGATTAAATCAGTGGCAGTAGGTACCCACCTGCACCATCCTGTGGCCACCCTGGCCCACCAGGCCCTGCTTCCCTGTGCCCCCGGGTCATATTCTGTGCCACACCCACCTCTCTGACAGTGGCTGGAGGTCCAGCACCTGTAGTCCGTGTGCCCACCAAAGGTGGTCCTGGCACAGGGCTCACCAGCGGCTCCCAGCACCCCTGGGCACACGTCTGCACACTCCTCGCCCAGCTTGTTGCCCACGATGTGGTTGGCACCGGGCGCAGGCTGCAGCAGTCCCCAGTCGATGGTGGACAGGTGGCAGAGCTCCTGGTTCTTCTCCACGCGCACAGCCCCGCGCAGCACAGCCCCCAGCGCGGGCAGCCCCACGTCGCGCAGGTGTGGCATCTCGAAGATGACCAGCGCGTAGCCCAGGAAGAGGCGCGCCCCCCGGATCACCGCGAGGTTGGGGAAGAGGTCCCGCAGGCTCTCCAGGCCGTAGACGCGGAAGAGCAGGAGGTAGTCGGTGACCTGGGTGAGGCGGGGGAAACTGAGGCCGCGGAAGTCCTCCCCCGTGGCCGTGAACATGAGCAGGATCTGCAAGTGGCCCTCCACCACGCTGCAGTTCTCCAGCCGCCGCAGCTCCGCCACCTCTGAGCGGATGTCCAGGCTGGGGCACACTGTGGGCACACATGGCATGCGACAGTGAGTGCATCCCGGGCCGGGCACCCTGTCGCCCCTGGCTGCTTTGGGCTAAGGGAACCACATGCGCTGCCAGACCCCGACTGGTGTCAGGCTCTGCTCTGGGCAGGGGTGGCCTCCTCCCAGGGCCTCAGAGGGCTCACCAGCCACTATAGCCACAAGTGAGTCCTTGATTTCCGCTTCCAAACCTACTTCCTGTCACCGTCAATAGCAAGTTCGCTCTTGCAGTCTTGCTTGGCCTTTTTTCTTCTTGGGGTACTGGGGTTCATCCCAGGCGTGCTCCACGGAGCCACATCCCCCGCCCTTTCTATTGTTTACTTTGAGACAGTGTCTCACTAAATTGCCCAGGCTGGCCTCGAACTTTCAATCCTCCTGCCTCAGCCTCCGGAGTCACTGGGGTGACAGGCGGCTGCCACCGTGTCTGGCTACCCTTAACTTTTCTTTCCCTCCCTCTATGTTCTGTGGGCTTCATATTTTATATATGTCCAGAACCTGACCACTGATCACCACTCTCGCTGTTTCCACCATCATCTTATTCTGGATCTACAGCCTCCAAAATTGCCTTCCTGCTTCTGCCTGGCCTCTCTGTGCTGTTCTCCACTCTAGTGCCATGGTGACCCCAAGACACCGTTGGACCACACTCCTCCTCTGCTTGAGCCCCACCTCCCATGACTCCCATCTTGCTTATGTAAAGGTCAAAGCCCTGCAGTTTAGGCCCCTTTAACCCCTGATTTCATTCCTTTTCTTTCTCTCCTTCAACCACTTTGACCTTTTGGATGTCCCTCAAACAATCAGCCAAACTCCTGCCTCAGGGTCTCTGTCCCTTCTGTTCCCTCTAGGTAGAACACTCTTCCACCTACATGGTTTCCTCACCTTCATAAGTGACCATCCTTTTAAAAACTGTGACACTACCCACCCTCCATCCCCTGTTTAATTTTTCTCTAGCGCTCTCAACTCTGGTTAATATATAATCTACTTTATTTATTTTGTTTATTGTAAGCTCCATAGGGCAGTGATCTTTGCTTAATTCATCGCTGGATCCTAGTGCACGGTAGAGTGCATGACACAAAACTGGCACTCAATAAATATTTGACAAGTGATTGAATCCTGAGGCTGGGAAGCAATGAGCACTGAGCTTCACGCCCCCCCCCCCCTTTTTTTCGTGGTCTTAGGGATATAACCCAAGGGCGGGCAGTCTACCACTGAGCTACATCCCCAGCCCTTTAAATTTTTTTTTTTTTTTTTAATTTTGAGACAGGGTCTCAGGCTGGTCTCAGGCCAGGCTGGCCTTGAACTTGCAATCATCCTGTCGCGGTCTCCCAAGTTGTTGACATTAGAGGCATGTGTCCCCATGCCCAACGCCTACATCCTACCTTCTCTGCCTGGCTCCTGCCTTGGCTTACCCTTGAAGGACACTCCATGGCTCCCGTTGCCAGAGCTCGCATTTCAGTTCTTGGGCCCGACACTCTGGGTGTAGATTACCTGATCCCACTCCTGTCTCCAGCCTCAGTCCTTGTCCTGCACAGCCCAGGCCAAGGCTCCTCCTGACCCTCTGATCCTCAGTCACTCACTTCCCCCTCGGGCTCAGCTGCACTTAGTCTGTCAAGGCTAGTCATGAGCATACCTGGGGCATCACCTGACACTGTTGTCTGCGTCTCCATCACCCCCTCCAGGGAGGATGGGGCCCAGGAGTCAGCTCTGCATGCCCCATGATGCCCAGTGCAGGGCTGGAACAACAGGGCTCCTGGGGACTGTGGACCATGGGCATCTGCATCCCACATCCCTCCCTCCCTGGGGACCCAGAATGCCTGCCTTCCTCAGACTGGCCCCAGGTCTACTCCCCGTTGTCGCCCAAGGCACTTGGGGCTCTTCCCCTGTAGGGGCTGGATGCCTGCTTCAGTTTCCCCCAAGGGGCCTTGCGTGGCTCCCCTTGCTGAAGCTGCAAGTCTGGTCCAGCTGACCTGTCCAGCCTCTGCTGCCTCCCTTCCCACCTGGCGCTGCGGCAACATCACACGCACTGTCCAGGCTCATTCGGTGATGGTTTGTTAGAGGGGCAGGGGCAGGGGAGGCTGGCTCCCAGGGGCTTGCTTCCCACCTTCTTCACATGGTTATTAGTGGACCTGAGCTTGGCTCTGCCCAGCAGCTGTGTGTGTGTGTGTGTGTGTGTGTGTGTGTCTGGGCTCAGGCAGCAGCGCGCACACACACCAAAGGGAGGCAGAGAATGGGAAGACACTTCTAGCCCTCCAGGAGAAGGCCAATCAGGCTCTGCCAGGCAGATGGGGGGTTCTCTCAGGCGCCCACTTCCCATCATGCCCCTGCCTCTCTAGGGCTCCCCTGATGGGAGTCATTTGGAAAAACAAATCTAAGACCTTTGCAAATTAACCCCTGCCTTCCCTCAAGACACAGCTCTGCAGAGTGCACTGGGAACGCAGCATCTGTGTCCCCTGACCAAACACTGACCCCACCCACCCAGGGACATGCTCCTGCCCTGACAACTGTGTTCCCATCTGGCATCCACTGGGCCCTGTCCTGGCACAGCAATGGAGGGGGAGAGGAGGGGGCTCAGTGGAGGGGCACTGTGGTTTGCAGGCAGAGACTCTGGGACTGGCATCCCTCAGGGGACCCCCGACCCCAACCCATTTGCATCACTCCCCTGTCTCTGTAGGAAGGGGAGGCTCTCCCCTGCCCCTGGGGGCCCCCAGTCTCAAGGACATCATGAGACCCCTCAGGCAGGCACAGAGCAATAGATTCCTGAGCTCCCTCAGTCTGGAGGAGGATGGTGGGATTGAGGAAGGGGATCCCACTTATTCTTTCCCCCTTGACTCTTCCCCCCATTGCTCCTTTTCCTCCCCCCATTGATCCCCTGCTGTGCCCATGAGGGCCACTTGCCTTCAAGGTCACACCCCAACTTCTGATCCCTACTTGCGGAAAGTGTCCATCTGGGGACGAAGGCTGAGACACTAAGGAAAGGCAGCTCTTCCCCAGAGCCAGTCCCTCTCCCTACAGCAGACAGGTCCTAAGAGTGGGGGACAAGGGACAGGGCCCTGAATGCAGGAGCTCGGGACCTGTCTAGGTTTACTGCCCCATTGACTGAGCCTGTTTCCCGCCTGCACATTCAGTTACTTAATAGCGCCTGGTTCTCAGCTACCTGTCCCAGCCTTGTACCTTCCCATTCCATGGCCCCACAAATGACCTCACACTCTTACAGCCTCATTTATGGTTCTCATACAGATTTTACAAGGATCATGACTTCACAAACTGGAATGGAAGACATCTATTTATCCCATTTCCAAGTCCTCATCTCCTAGGGAGCTGAGAAAAAAAAAAAACACTTTTATGTAGACCACTAGCTGTTTTTCCCAATGGGAAGTCCTTCTGAGAGCTGACCTAAGTCTTCACATTGCAGTAAAGAATAAGATGCATTCCAGCCGGAGGCTCAGTTGTTTGGCTTCCCAGCTCTCTGGGAGGGAGATGGAGGTCTGGGAGACAATGCTGGGGACTCACCCTCTGGTGTATCCAGGCCAAATCCCAAGGAGAGGAGAATCATAAGGTGGCAGGCTCCCCAGGGCCACAGACCAGGCACTGCCATGGTCCCAGCCCTGGCTTGTGTTCCGTCTTGGCCCTCCTCCAGGTGGCTCCAGAGAAGAGAAGGGTCTGACCACCTTAAAGGACGCCAAGACCCAGGCTTCGAAAGGAGGGGAAGGGAAAGGGCAGGGAGAGCAGGAATCCCCCCTCTGACAGCTGGAGGCAGAGGAGGAAATGCGACCACAGACACGCCAGTGACGGGCTGCTGGAGACTAGGGACTCCGTGTGACTCCAGAGACAGAGAGATGGGAACAGAGACGCAGTGACAGGGAGAGCCTCAGAAAGGCCCCCAAAGGGAGAAAGTGACACAAGGTTCAAGAGCGGCCCGAGGCCTCCGAGGTGAGGCGGAGCGCAAGCCCAGGGAGAGCCCCGGGGAGGCCGAGCGTCGTGTCCCTCCGCTGTCCTCCTGGGCACACTCTGCCAGCGCGAGCGGCCGCGCTCCAGCAGTATCTCCCGGGGCGGGCCCGCCGACCGCGCCCAGCCGAAACGGATTGGCTTGCGGGGACTTCTCCCGTCTCTCCGCCCCTCCCGCTAAGCCAAAATATTTAGCCTGACAACTGAGGGGCACAGATCTGTTGGGGAAATAAGGTCCAATTACGAGGGTGGGTGGGGGAGAGGCAAGAACCGAGCTCCCCCAGCCCTCCTCCGGCTGCCCCGGGTCCTCTCCCGGCCCTGCTGCTACCTCTGCTGCAGAATTCCTCCAAGTGGACCTGCACGGCCGGACAGACCGACAGCGCCCGCGTGTCCTGGGGGAGAGGTGTTTCTGGATTCTACCAACAGGTGCCTTGACACCTGCGGGGTCACTCCGAACAGCCTCCACCCGGAGGAGACTGCTGGAACCTGCCGAGGAGGTGGACAGTGTCTCCTGAATATTCAAGCCCGCGCCTCACAGAGCCTCCCTCAGCCTCAGGGCCACACTTGTCCCTTAAAGAGGGCGATCACCCTGGGAGGCTCCGCCTCTGCACGCTCACCTTAGTGAATTCAGGCTGCTCGGTTGGTCTATCTGTGCAGCCCTGTGTCGGGGACCTTGGGGGGCCGTCCGTGCAGAGGCCCTGGCAGCGAGGAAAACTGGTGGCCTCGAGGAGGATTTCCTCCCCCCGCTGCCTGGGCACCTGTCGACCTCCTTCCCCAAAGTCCCTCCTCCTCCCTCTCCCCTCCCTCTCCTGGTCTTGAGATTGACGGGATCTTGCAGATGCCAAGGCTGGGTGCTGAGAAAGACTGGGGCCTGCCTTCTGGTTCCGTGGGTGCTGGGGATCCCGGGGCTTTCCAGGTGCGCAGCCTCCAAGGGCTGACGCGTCCCCAGCTCCACCCGCGGGCGGCTCCCGCGTCCGAAGAGCTAAGAGAAGGTCTATTAATTTCTCCGTGAAGAAATCGATGCTCCTGTCAGGATGGCGATCGATGCCAGTCCTGCTCGCCTGGCCCTACCCGGCTCGGGGGCCCCAGCTGCCTGGCGGGAGTCACGACTGACCCGAGGACCCGAGGCGCAGCACTCAGTGGGGGCTGCGCACCGCGCGGGATCCACCCGACCCAGACCCGGAGAGCGCACCTTTGCGTGTGGGCGTTTAGCGCCACCCTGTGGTTTCTCCTGGTCAGCGGGGCTTCGGCTCCTTGATCTCCATTTGGCTGTTAAAGGCAATCAGTTCTTCCTCTGCCCCTTCGGTGTCCATGCCTAGGTTCTGCGTTTGGTCCTTTGGGGGTCCTCTCCCTTTTCTTACTAGGGTTTAGAGAGTGTTTCACGTTTTTTCTCAACTGACGTGCACCGCGCCTTCAGGCAAGTGCGTCGTAGGGCGGGGGCTGCCTGGTGTGACCTGGACTGCAACCTTTCCCCAGCTCTATCTTCCTCCTCCCACATCTAAAAATGCAGCTGCTTTATACTCCAGGAGAAACAGCGCATCACTTCCCACTTCCCCCACCTCCAGAAGACACTTCGAAGGCGTTCGGCGGCGGCCTCTCCACTGCTCCGGGAGATGGAGGTGTATTAGCGAAAGGACTGGCACCGGGGCCCCGAAAGGGGAGTCGGCAGAGTTGGGGGCTTCGGAAGGAGGGGCGGGGCTAGAGGTGGAGGGGCGGGGCGGGGCCGCCCCGCCCGCTGGCTCCGCCCTTTCCTGGCGGCTGGTCTTTAACACCGCCCAGCGCACATGTCCAGGGAGGCCCTGTGGCTGGGAGCGCACGGACTGCCGCCCAGCCGAGCGAGGCGGACGCCGCCGCGATGCTGCGGGGCGGACCGCGCGGGCAGCTGGGCTGGCACCGCCAGGCTACCGGCCCGGGCAGCCTGCTGGCTTGGCTGATGCTGGCATCCGCGGGCGCTGCCTCTTGCCCCGATGTCTGCTGCCGCTTTGGCCCCTCGGGGCTGCGTTGTTCCAAGGCTGGGACCCTCTATAGCCTCCGCCAACTGCCGACCGCCGAGAACCTGACAGAGCTGTGAGTGTCCGACCCGCGACAGGGCGCGGGGACAGGAGGGCATAGCCCTGCCCCGAGGGCGCGGACTCGCAGCCCGACTGCTGGGTCAGGTGGGGCGGGCGCGGCGAGGGTGGCACCGCGCAGCCTTTGGCGCTGCCCCGGCTTCCTCCACTGCTGCCGCTGCCCCTTCCCCTACTAGCCCCGCGGTCACTGTCTGGATGTTGACTAGAACTCAGGGCAGCTGAGTCGCTGACCTCGGGCAAAGGGAGGGGGGATCTCCGCAGACCAGGTCTGAGAAGCTGAGCAGTCTGAAAGCCGCTTTCTGCAGCTCACCCAGGAACCCACGCTGTCCCCATAGAGGGTGGTAGTTAGCGACGGAGAACCCTCCAGTGTGGCACCTGCGCCCCTTTCCTAGGGAAAGCCATCCCCTTACTCCTCCTTGTGGTGACCAGTCAACCCCAGCTCTTCCCCCGACTTGGGAAAGCTGGAATTGGTGGGAGGTGGCGAGGAAATACACCTCTCCCCATTTCCACCATCCAGCGCCCCCAGGACCCCTCCATTTGGATGTGAGAAATGGGAACCTCCCTCCTCCTCCTCCACTCTCCTCCACTCCCGTCTCCCTTTCACCCTTGTCTCCCTATTTGGGTTAGGGAGACAGGGCTATTGCTGAAGGTTCTCCTGCCTTCCAGGTCCAAACCTGGGAGGAATCTCTAGCATTCTGCTGTCTCCTGACATTGTGCAATAATCGGTTACAAAATACTTAAGCACTTTTTAGACCTAAGGAAGTATGCTGTAATAATTGCCCTAATGATACTCAAGCATTGCCGGGTGACGGCTGGAAAATACTGGAGTATTCTGTGTGACTGGTGGAGCCAGCGAGACTTCTAGAAGAGGGAAGGAACTGCTAGAAAGCCCCTCTCCTGTGGTCTGGACGTAGAGGGTGGGCCAGCCTCCCCGGTCTCCTGCGTTGGACAGGCTAGAAGGAGTCCGAGGTGGGGGTATTGCTGTCTGGTAGTTACTTGAGCAGCCTGCAGTAATTGGCATCTTGTGGTAATTAACGGGAAGGTACTCAATATCTCTCTCTAATGGCCCTAGGGAGACCAGAAGATGGCCTTGTCTTGGTCTAAGGCTAGGTTTCTGCCTGATAGGAAACCCATCCAAGCTGTCACCCCCAGTCCTGTCCAATCATCACTCAGGCCTCCAGTCTGACTGCCTGGGTGCTCTCGCTTCCCAATTTCTTTCCAAGCCCTGAGTGAGTTCAACCCAGGGGTGAAGGGAATGGACAGGCCAGGGGCATGCAGAGTGGTGAGCTGAGCTGTCCCCTTGGGTGGGGCAGCAGTCAGATCGCCCCCACCCCCTCCTGCACAGCCCCCTCCCTCCTCCCTCACCCGTGGAGCTAACAAGGAGATAATGGACTCGAATAGACAGATTGATTATGAATCCAAATGAACGCGGCAGCTTTGAGCACGCTGACTGACAGCTTGCACAGCCCCTGGCCATCATGCTTGTGGGCTCCCTGGGTCCCTACCGCTGGGAACACTGTGGACAGGGGCTGGGGAGGGGGGAGCACAATAGGGAAGTGCCCTCCCTGGGAGTCACTAGATGCTACTCGGCAGACCTCAGGGGCGGAGGACCTGATGTGGGGTGCTGTTGGGGCCAAGGCTGGCAGGAGGGAGGAGGAGGGTTGGTCCTGGTTCCCTTCCTTGGTGCTTACCTAAGGCAAGTCCCAGGACAGAGGGGGAGGGTTCTGAGAACGAGTGGTGAGTCAGGGGCCCCTGGTGTGTGTGGCAGTGGCAGGGGGTGGGGAGGCAGGGGGATGGACATGTCACTGCAGGGTGGCTGAGTTCTCAGGAACTCTCTGGCATGTCAGATCCAGAAGCGAGGCAGAGTCAGCCGTCACCCTAATGCCTATTCACTCTTCTTTCTTTCTTCTCCCCCATCTCTCTTTCTCTGGCCCTCTATCTTTATCTATCGGTCTCTCTGACTCCCTTTTCTTATCTTTCTCCTTCTCTCTCTTTCTCTCTCTCTCTTTCTGACAGTCTCTTCCTGTACATTTCTTTTTCTGTGTCTCTGTTTCGCTCTGTTTTTCTTCCCTCCCTCCTACCCCCCATTCAGACTTCCCATCTTTCTTGTGCTGGGTGAGCCAGCCAGTCCCTCCTCCACCCCATGACTCCATCTCTGATTGCCCCTCTTCCCCTTCCCTGGTCCCTCCTGGGGCAGGAGGAGCCCAGGGGTCCCTGGCTGACAGCCTCTATGCATCTTGGTTGTGAGAAAGAAAGCACTGGGGGAGGCAGCAGGGGCTGCTTCTGAAGTCCGGGGAGGGGCCAAGGCTGTGAAGGGGCAGAGAGGGTGGGGTGTGCTGGTGCTGAGCCCACGGGGTGGCTCCTGAGCGGGCACGTTTGGGAACACACATTTGCATGCCCACAGGGCTTCCTCTGCACTGGGTGGGGCAGTGGCCATGATGAACCTGGGCCCTTTGTGGAGGAAGCAAGGGTTTGAGCACCCCCCCCCCCAGGTTGTGCCTGACGGAAAAGCAGCGCACAAAGCTGAGGAGGAAGTGACCCTGTGTGTTTATGAGCGTGTGCCCGTGCATTCTCGCACGTGTGTGGGAGAGGTATATGGGAGCTTTGTCTGTGTGCTCCTATGTGACGGTGCCTCTGTGTTCCTGCACACACGTGTGCAGTGTGAATTGTGTGAGCAGGAGCAGCTCCGTGCTTATGTTTATGCCCCTGCGAGTGTATATGTGTGCATGCTTGGGTGTGGGTATGGTGCAAAGGGAATGGGAGAGTGTGCACATGTGTGAGGGTGTGCATGTGTGTGTGTGTGTGCCACTTGTGAGGAGGTGTGTCTGAGCATCTGTGTGCCCGGGTCTGTGTGCGAGTGGTGCACATGCATGCATGCACGTTATGGTGAGGGAGTGGGTGGTTGTGGGAGCCCAGGTCTGGGCCTGACCCGTGACAGCCGTCGCTCTCCCCACAGCTATGTGGAGAATCAGCAGCATCTACACAGCCTGGAGCTCGGTGACCTGCAGGGCCTGGGGCAGCTTCGCAACCTGTGAGGGGCTGAGGGCCCTGTGGGAGTGGGCGGGGCTCAGCCAGGGCGGGAACCACAGGGTCAGGGAGAGTTCAAGTGTCCTGAGGGACTGGGAGGACCCTTGAGTCTGAGGGCTGAAGGGTGGGACAGCCAGGAAGCCCAGGGGTCTGAGGGGTCCCGGGCAGCTGCGGACTAAGGGAGCTGAGGAGGGGGCGTGGGGATCAGCCCTGGGGACTGGGATGGGCACCGAGTAGCTGTGGGCTGACCCTCCCCAACCTCTCCAGCACCATCGTGAAGAGTGGCCTCCGTTTTGTGGCGCCAGATGCCTTCCATCTGACTCCTCGGCTCAGTCGCCTGTGAGTGGACCCCGGGGTGGGCAGTAGCGGGTGGGGAGGACACCCAGCCTGGGGCTGCTAATGGACTTGGCCCTCCCTGAGGAGTTGTTCTGAGGAAGGCCCCAGCCTGGTCAGGGAAACTGTCTCCCCATCCCCCTGGGGCGGCTTCTCTACTTCTTGGCCTCATCCAGGACTGCTGGAAAGTCCTTCTTGCTGTCTCACTTCCATGCTTCATTCTTCAGAGACACTTCCCATAGATGCCTGCCCAGTCTGTCTTTCCGGAGTTCAGTGACACACCAGCCTGAAGGGAGCAGGCTGTCTCCCACTGCCCTCCTGGTGGGGAAGCCCTCGCCAACCCTGGACTAGCCTGGGGCCCTGGGTATCAGATCTTCCACTTGTCCCCCTTCCTGTCCCTGGGAGTCACAGCTGCCTCTCCTGTAGAGGGCGGAGTGGGGCATGAAGTAGGTAGAAGAGACCCTCGGAGACCTTGGCAACTCCTCCCTGGGTTTCCGAGGACAAGAGTTCACGTCCTCCCCTCCCCAGGAACTGGCCGGAGCGGCTGCCCTGTGTGGAGCGTGCAGGGTCCTCTGCTGAGTCTAGTGAGGTTTTTGGGTTACTGGAAATTGAACCCAGGGCGCTCTACCACTGAGCCACATCCCCAGCCCTTCTTATTTTCTTTTTATTCTGAGACAGAGTCTCACTAAGTTGTTGAGGCTGGCCTCCAGTTTCCATTCTCTAATCTCAGCCTCCTGAGTAGCCAGGATCACAGGCAAGTGCCACCACGCCAACCCAGTTGGATCCAGTGACTGACCACAGCAACGACCATCACAACAAACGTGATGTCATGTCACTCACTGTGTCCTGGGATTTTTTTTTAACCTCAGTTAAAAATGTGTGCTCAATGTCATTTCACAATTCTTATGTCCATGAATCATTCCAGTCAACCTGGTGACAGAGACAGATGAGAATTCGGAGAATCAGAGGGGCTAATTTTGTGGGTGGAGGTCACACAGCTGCTTTGCAGGATGGGACTCACACCTAGTTCTTCCTGTGTCCAGAGTGGTAATGTTCCTGGTCCTGGTGTGATGGTGCCTCTCCGACCCAGCCCCACAAATTCTGGAATGAAGAGAGGGTCAGGGTAGGCCCCTCATAGGAAGAGGCTCCCAGGAGCACCACAGAGCACTGGGGTCCCGCGTGGCCTGGATCAGGCCCCTTGCTGGGCTCCTTTCTTCACCTCTGTGGCTAGGGAGCTGGGTCCTGGGTCCCTTCCTGCCCCATGTTCCTTAGCCCCTGGGGAGGAGCAGGAAAGAGGAGGGGGGAGGGACCTAAGGAGGTACTTTGAGACCCTGTCCTCCAGCCAGCAGGGGGCAGGGGGCTGCGGGAGCCTGGGTTCTGGCCTCCTCTGCAGTGGGGGAGTACAGATGGAGTCCCTTCCCCCAGCTGTGGCCTCAGCACTTCACCAGCTGAGGCCCAAGGTGGGGGAGGGGGGCCGGCTGTTCCTTAGATCCCCTCCCTGGAGTCTGGGGAGGGGGTTGGGTGGGGTTAACCCTTCTTGTCCCAGGCAGAGAACTGGACTCAGAGAGCCTTACTGCCCCTGACCCCCTACCCTCACACTCCCGGGGCTCCTTCTGGCTGCCTGGGCTGGGGAGGGGAGCCCAGTGCCAGCCTCCTCCTCCCCTCCTCCCTCACACTGGGTCAGAGTGAAGTCGGTGGCCACGGAGGGGTCTGGGGTCTGTCTCACCCTGTCAACTCCTGCAGGAATCTCTCTTTCAATGCTCTGGAGTCTCTGTCCTGGAAGACCGTGCAGGGCCTCTCCTTACAGGAACTGTGAGTGGGGACCCCGGGCAAGGGACAGGGTATGTGATGTGGGGGTCTGCAGTGCACTTGTGTCCCCCTGTGACGGTATGTCCCTGTGTCTTCCAGGAGAGGGTGGGAGGGGATTGGGGGATGCACGTGGGGGTGTCTCTTTGGGGCCATGTGTTTGTGAGCTGAATGGGGACTGGGCGCCTGCCTGTCACTGCCCCCTGATGCCACCCTCCCATGGAGGACGACCTGTAGAAGGGTTACCGCCTGGGGTGGGGGGCCATGTGGAAAGCTGGCCTGGATGGCTGGTTCTCTGTGGGCCTGGGGTGGACTCCTGGGCCTCGCTGAGGATCACAGGCACACCTGCCACATGCCCGGCACCCTGCCACATGCCCAGCACACCGGCCACATGCCCTGCACACCTGCCACATGCCCTGCACACCTGCCACATGCCCTGCACACCTACCACATGCCCTGCACACCTGCCACATGCCCTGCAAACCTGCCACATGTCCTGCACCCTGCCACATGCCCAGAACCCTACCACATGCCCTGCACACCTGCCACATGCCCGGCACACCTGCCACATGCCCTGCACACCTGCCACATGCCCGGCACCCTGCCACATGCCCTGCACACCTACCACATGCCCTGCACACTGTGCATGATGCAGGGGTGAGACAGCAATGGACCATGATACTTGGTGGGCACGTGAGGCCTCTGGGTCCCTTCAGGAAACCACACCCTTCCCTCCTTGTCACCATGCTTAGACCCTTGCCTGGGTTGTCACCTGGGAGCCCAGGTTCAGGGACTCCATTAGTCTTTCACTTTCTGTATTTCTTTTTCTTTTCTTTCTTCAGTACTGGGCACTGGAGATGAACCAGGGGTGCTGCACCCCGTGTTACATCCCCAGCCCTTTTACTTTTCATTCTGAGACAGGGTCTAAGTGGCCAAGACTGGCCTCTAACTGGCGGTCCTCCTGCCTCAGCCTCCCAAGAAGCCTTTCTTTCCTTTACGGGGTCGTGACCCGAGCCTGTCCATGCCCCATCCTTCACTTCTAGGCCCTCCTCCCTGTTGTCTGACTCGCTTCCTGTGGCTCCTGAGGCCCCTGCCGCCCCCTTCCCTGACTCTCGGTCCCCTGTGCCCACCAGGGTTCTGTCGGGAAACCCTCTGCGCTGTTCCTGTGGCCTGCACTGGCTGCAGCGCTGGGAGGAGGAGGGGCTGGGCGGCCTGCGCGCTCAGAGGCTGCAGTGCTCTGGCCCCCGGGGGCAGCCCCTGGCCCTCAGCCACAACACCAGCTGCGGTAGGTGCCGGAGCTCCTGCCCATGTGGGGAAATAGGGCCACCTGCCTGGAGTGGGGTGGGGCTGAGGTGCTGGACAGGGCCCAGGGGACCAGGGGGACCAGCGTTGGCAGAAAATGAAGGCTGGGGAGGTTGCCTGGGCTCCAGCTGGGGGAGAAACACTCCTGGTGTGGGGTTCCAAGGCCACACCCACTCTAACACCCCTCGGGCATCCTGGGTGGCCAGGTGTGCCCACGCTCAAGGTCCAGATGCCCAATGCCTCGGTGGAAGTCGGGGACGATGTGTTGCTGCAGTGCCACGTGGAGGGACAGGGCCTTCAGCAGGCTGGCTGGATCCTCACGGAGCTGGAGGGGTCAGCCACGGTGACGGTGAGCAGCCCTCCACGTCCCCGCCTGTCCAGGAGAGGCCCAGGCAGGACACAGGGAACCGAGACAGAGAGAGGCAGCCAAGCCAATCAGCAGCACATAGGTGACGAGGGACAGTTTAGACAGAGATGGCAGGCTGGCACTGTGGGGCCGCCCAGGGGACACAGAAAACCTCAGGTCAACTGCAGGGCGGGACCCCTCGCCTTCACCCCAGTGACTTGGGAGGCTCAGGTAGGAGGAACCCAAGTTGGAGGCCGACCTCGGCAACTGAGTGAGATCTTGAGCAACTTAGCCGGAGCCTGTGTCCACGTGAAAAATAAAAAGGACTAGGAGTGTAACTCCGTGGTAAAGCCCCCCAGGGTTCCATCCTCAGTATCAAAAAATAGAGAAAGAAAAAGGGGACACCTCAGGGCAGACGCTGGCCCAGCAGGGACCCCAAACTCTGCTGGACCCAACAGAACTTAGAACCTCTATCTGGAAACACAGTGTTGCTTGAAAGAGGGGTGCACAGCTCGTGTGTTGGAGCTCGGAGGGACCCCACAGACACCCCTCGTTCACTGCCTCTCTGGATAAGGCGACTGTGGCCTGGTGGGTGTCCATGTGCACCCCCTGCGTGCCGGTGTCTTTCTTTGGTCCTGCACCAGGGGAAGCTCTTGGGGGTCTTTGGTCTCCTCGTGGAGACTCTGGAAGCGTCGTTTTGGGTGTGTGTTGAACCTATCCGTGAAGGAGACCAGGGTCTGTTTCCAGCTCTCTCACTAATTACTTCTTAGAGTGTCTTTCAGAAAAAAAATCCCGTCATCTGCCTGCACTTTCGTTTCCTTATCTGTACTCCGAGGACCTGGACATGATGGCCTCCTGATGTCCTGTCTGCCCCCGGGCATCCTCTGGCCTCTTTTTTATCCAGATACGTTTCTGGGCACCTTCCCAGGCCTTGCCCTGTGTCCTTAAGCTGGCCATCGGCAGCTGAGAGCAGCCACAGGGACCCAAGGCCCTGTTTACAAGGCTCTGACAACAGGTTGTGCCCACCCATCTGGCCCCATCTGGGTGGCAAAAGTGGACTCACAGGGACATGGTGTGGGCCGTGGGACTGGGGGCGTGATGCTCAGTTTGGAGGCCCTTGCTTTGGGAGAGGAGTCCACCCTGGAAATGCTGGAAGCCCCTGGACCGTGCAGAAGGGAGAGTGTGGAGCCTCGAACAGGGCGTCCAGGCACCATGGAAGGAGTGAGTAAGGGTCAGGGCAGAGCCACCGTGGGGCCACGCCCATGTGCAGACACCTTACAGCAGCTCTTGGCTTCGGGAAACTAGCAAATTTTTTACTTCCTCTTTGGAAAATTTACGTGTTTGCTAACCCCTGTGCTTCCTGATGCCTTTCTCTGGAAAAGCCACATCCTACTTGGTTACCTGGGGGGCAGGGGTGAGAGGCAGGGAGCGCGGGGCTTCCCCCGAGGTAGGAAACCCCGTCCACGTTTGTGCAATTTCCAGATAAATGAGATTTGCCCACCACCTCACCGATTTTCATCATTCTTTGGAAATAACATTTAAACATCAAGAGATGATTTTGTCTGTCTTGTCAGTTTAGAAAACATACACAAAACCCCACGGTGCAGCAAGATGAAGAATTGTCTTTGGTTTAGGTCTCAAAATTTACGCACGACACGACGTGGCCGTGGTTCCTTAGGAAGAGAATTTGAACCTGATTCAAAAATTATTTTTGGACTGAGGTTTGAACCCAGGGTGCTTTCCCACTGAGCTTCACCCCCCCAATCCTTTAAAATCGTTTATTTTATTTTATTTTGAGACAGGGTCTTGCTAAGTTGCGTGGCCGGCCTTGATCTTGTGATCCTTCTCCCTTAACCTTCCTGAGCCTGGCTCTGAGTCCATCTTTTTTTGGGGGGCGGGTACTGGTGATAGAACCCAGGGGTGCTTAGCCACTGAGCCACATCCCCAACCCTTTTAAATATTTTATTTAGAGACAGGGTCTCCCTGAGTTGCTTAGGGCCTCACTAAGTTGCTGAGGCTGGCTTTGGACTCACGATCCTCCTGCCTCAGCCTCCTGAGCCACTGGGATACAGGAAGGCTCCACTGTGTCCAGCTCTGATCCGATCTTTAGACGATAATTCAGAATCAAGTCATCGGGCCTCTCTAGCCTCACTTGGTGTCTTCACCTTCCCCCGCAGGAGCCCTCCTCTCCTTTCCCTTTGGACCCCCCCAAAAGACATCCGCTCCAACCCCCTATAGCTGAAGCCTTCCTGATTTCCCCTCTTCCCCGATCCAGAAATCTGGGGATCTGCCATCCCTGGGGCTGACCCTCGCCAATGTCACCAGTGACCTGAACAGGAAGAATGTGACGTGTTGGGCAGAGAATGATGTGGGCCGGGCTGAGGTCTCTGTCCAGGTCAACGTCTCCTGTGAGTCCCCGTGACAGCCTCTGCACCTACCCCCACTGATTCTTCTTCCTGAAAAGAGGAGGAGGGGGTTGAGGGAAGGATGGGGTGTGTCTCGCAGCTGCTCCTACCCAGCTGTTTCCAGATTCCCATGAAAACCCGATCCTGTGGGGGAAGTCCTAGGGGCTCATCAAGGCCACAGGGATGAGATGGATTTCTTTCTGGCCCTCTGCCCCAGCCTCGTACCTGAGGCCTTCCACACCAGCTGCCTGACTCTCCCTTGGCTCTGAAGCACTTCTCCATCCCAGCCCTTCCAAGGCCTTTGCCCTGCACCCTAGCTTTATTATTTTATTGCGTTTTGAATTTAGGATTTTATTCTAGGTTTGGAATGGCCACTTTAAAATTGGTGCAAATAAAAATTGGTGCAGAGACTCTACTAGTGCCCTGCACTGAATTTCCAGCTTGGGTCAACATTCGCTACACGCTGAATTTTGTGGGTAGAACAAGTTAGGCACTGGATCTTCAGTCAAAGGAACCTCAAAATTGGAGAACTGCACCCTAGTTTTAAAAGAGGGACCTTCCTCTCCTGAGTTCCTCTTTAGGCATGTTACCCACTGTCTCTAAATCTGCTGACAGATTATCTTAAATCTCCTACTTCATATCACCTTTTTTTTTTGGTAAAAGGGTTGAACCCAGGGGCACTCACCAGTGAGCCACATCCCCAGCCTTATTTTGCATTTTATTTAGAGACAGGGTCTTACTGAGTTGCTTAGGGCCTTGCTAAGTTTCTGAGGCTGGTTTTGAACTCTGGATCCTCCTGCCTCAGCCTCCGGAGTTGCTGGGATTACAGTCGGGCGCCGCCACCGGGCCGGGCACCTTTTTTCTTTTACTGTGAAAAATACCTAGACATGTGCACAAAACACCCACGCTTTAAACATTAATGAACCTTACCAGCACTTCTGAGCACCTCCCTTTCTCTCCCCAGCACCAACCTCATCCTTCCCCATACCCATCCTGATTTTTTCCAAAATCATTTTTGGCCAGGCATGGTGGGGTAATCCCAGCTACTGGGGAGGCTGAGACTGAAGGATCCTAAATTTGAGGCCAATCTGGGCAACTTACTGAGACTCTTATCTCACAATTTAAACATTTTTTTTTTTTTTTATAAAAGGGCTATGGATGTAGCTCAGTGGTAAAGTGACCCTGGATTCAATCCCCAGTGCCACCAAAAAAAAAAAAAAAAAAAAAAAGAAAGACTCCTCGTTCATTTGCCACTAGCTGGTCTCCCGCTTCTCTAGGGCTGTTATTATTTTGGGCCTGCTGCTGAGTTTTAAAGAACTTAGCCTCTGAATTTTGCATGCCTGCTGCCAGGTTTATTTAAGGTTTAGTGTCAACTTCTCCTAAACATCGTCGCTCCTTGTGACTATCTTAGACCTACTTATCTGGTTTTTCCACCCTCTGAGTTCTGCCCCCCTCCCCTCCCCTCCCGCCCTTGAACTTGCCCGGGCCACCTCCCTCCGCTGTTCCTGATTCTCGCGTTGCTCTCGGTCCCACAGTCCCGGCCAGTGTGCAGCTGGCCACCGCGGTGGAGATGCACCACTGGTGCATCCCCTTCTGGGTGGACGGGCAGCCCGCCCCGTCCCTGCGCTGGCTCTTCAATGGCTCCGTGCTCAATGAGACCAGCTTCATCTTCACCGAGTTCCTGGAGCCCACACTGGCCAACGAGACCGTGCGGCACGGCTGCCTCCGCCTCAACCAGCCCACCCACGTCAACAACGGCAACTACACGCTGCTGGCCACCAATCCCTATGGCCAGGCCTCCGACTACGTCATGGCTGCCTTCATGGACAACCCTTTTGAGTTCAACCCCGAGGACCCCATCCCTGGTGTGAGAACCACCCGGAACCCTGCCCCTGCCCTGGGCTCCATTTGGGGCGGGCATCCACGTGCCCTGGGAGGGCGGGTCCCCTTCCTGCCATGACCCCTGACCCCAGAGGTTGAAATGCGTGGTCCTGGACAGAAGGGAGCTGGTGTGCAGCCCTGGGCTGGCCTCCTTGCCCCAAGCCAGGACTTCGGAACCCCTGAGCTAGCCCGGCATCAGACCGGCTGAAGAGAACCACGCGCCGGGGCATCCAGAGCCCGGCTGGAGGAGGGCCGTGCGCATCTTCTCCCTTGAGGCCCAGCTGCCCCATCCCCTCCCACCCCCACCCCACGAAGGGGTGAGTCCCCGAGGGGCAGGGGCTCACTGCTGTCCCCCTGCATCTGACTGCTGTCTCTCCTCCCTCCTGCGCAGTCTCCTTCTCCCCAGTGGGTGAGTAGCCCAGGCTGGAAAGCAGCTTGTGTCTGGTCCCTGGAACTGAGGCTGGGGCAGAGGGCACCTGGTCCCCGAGAGGACAGCTGGGGCAGGGCGGGTAGAGCAGACACAGCATGTGCCAAGGCCCACCTTCCTGCCCGTGTCCCCACAGACACTAACAGCACCTCCAAAGACCCAGTGGAGAAGAAGGATGAAACGCCTTTTGGGGTGAGCAGAGAAGTGGGAGCTTGGGCAGGGCTTGGGGGCGGAGGCTGGGCGGAGGCTGTCTGCTTGCCGTCTCTGGGCAGAGCAGGGAGCTCTGGTCAGCTCCTGAGCCAGGCCAGGGTCCCCATAGAACAGGAAAAGGTCTGGGGGCCTGGCTCCGGGCTCCTCGGCAGGACAGAGGGACGGCTTGCTGGGGGGGCTCTGAGGGTGCCCCTGGATGAACCCCCCCCCCAGGTCTCGGTGGCCGTGGGCCTGGCCGTCTTCGCCTGCCTGTTCCTTTCCGCGCTGCTCCTCGTGCTCAACAAATGCGGACGGAGAAACAAGTTTGGGATCAACCGTGAGTGGGAAGCTGTCTGTCCGTCCGTCCATCCATCCTCCTGACTTTACTTCCTACTGGCTCTCCCGACCCTCCATCGTGGGGTGTGGGGGTGTACACCATTGTTTTAGGGTGTGCGTGTCCTCGGCTGGTGTGGGTGGCTTCGGGGGTAGCAGCTGCTAATTGGTGGCTGGACTGGAGTCAAACACTAAGTGGGTCTGCGAGGTCTGGGCTCCGCGAGGGGAGCAGCCGGGGAGTTGGCCCTTCCCCATGAGGCCTGGGGCTGGACAGGAGCCAGACGGAGAGAGGCCTGGTGCCTCCCCGTCCCCCTGCCTGCTCTCCTGCTCCCTGGCCCTCCTCCCCTGTCCCTGCAAGTTATGGGACAGGGGTGGCCTGGCACTCACGATGTGAGGCTCAGGGTGGGTGCCTGCGCGGGGACCTCTTCTGTGTGACGGTGTCTCCTCTCTAGGCCCTGCCGTGCTGGCTCCAGAGGATGGGCTGGCCATGTCTCTGCATTTCATGACACTCAGTGGCAGCTCTCTGTCCCCTACTGATGGCAAAGGCTCCGGGCTCCAGGGCCACATCATTGAGAATCCACAATACTTCAGTGATGCTTGTAAGAGGCTCTGCTGGGTCAGGGGCGAGTGCGCGTGTGTGCGTGTGTGCGTGTGTGTGTGCATGCACGCGCGCCCAGGCCTGACCGGTCCACCCCCTCCCCCTTCCTGCAGTCAGGAATGTCCCCACTGCAGCATACCTTCCTTAGGTGGGACAGCCACGGCCCGGGGCCACAGCCGACACCTGTGGGCAGGTGCTGACCCCCGTGATGCCATGGGGTTGGTGAAGGAGTAAAGCTGGATCTCAGTCCCCACCCACCCCTTGGCCGGGCATGTGTGACAGCACATCACCCTCCTAGGCTGTCCCGCTCTGTCCCTGGGGCTCCCACCTGATCCTGCAAGTCCTTCTAGGTGTCCACCACATCAAGCGCCGGGACATCGTGCTCAAGTGGGAGCTGGGCGAGGGTGCCTTTGGGAAGGTCTTCCTGGCCGAGTGCCACGGCCTGCTGCCTGAGCAGGACAAGATGCTGGTGGCTGTCAAGGTGAGCCCTGGCCGTGGGGCATGCTGGCCTGGCGCCCACCTTCTGGAGGACCACCAGGACAGGGTGCTCTGGCCGGGGGTGGGATGTCTGGGTCCGACATGGCTCAGGACTGAAGGTGGGGTGGGCTGCGCTGGCTGTAGAGATGAGGCCCCAGTGCTGTCCCCACCCCTGACTGCAGGCACTGAAGGAGGTGTCCGAGAGTGCCCGGCAGGACTTCCAGCGCGAGGCGGAGCTGCTGACCATGCTGCAGCACCAGCACATCGTGCGCTTCTTCGGGGTCTGCACCGAGGGCCGGCCCCTACTCATGGTCTTCGAGTACATGCGGCACGGGGACCTCAACCGCTTCCTCCGGTGCGAGCACCTGGCCGCCGTGCTGGTCCCCAGCCCCTGGCTCTGAGTCCCGGTCATCCCTTCCCTACAGGCGCATCCCTGCTTGACTGTTGGACTGAAGAGGACACCAGGCAGGGTCTGGAGGGCACAGTTGGTGGAGGAGGCAGGGAGAGAAGGTGGTAGAGGCGGGCATGGCCCGTGAGGAGGACACTGTAATAGGGGATTTGCTTTAGTAGAAGCCATGGGCCCCACTGTAGGAGGGGTGGACACTGCGGGTGTGGGTGTGTGTGTGTGTTTGGCATGTGGAGGCCAGGCCCGTGGGAGGTGCTGTGGAGATGACCACAGTCGTAACAAACATGGACCAGGTACTTTCTGAGTCCCAGGCCCTAGGTTACCTACTTTACAGTTCATCCTTACTGTGGTTCTATGTGCCTGAACATGGTACCTACTTTTTTTTTTTTTGTACCAGAGATTGAACCCAGGGGCAATTTAACCGCTGAGCCACATCCCTGGCCCCTTTTTACTTATTATTGTTATTATTTTTCGAGACATGGTCTCACTAAGTTGCAGAGGCTGGCTTTGAACTTGCAATCCTCCTGTCTCAGCCTCTGCAGTCTCTGGGATCACAGGCGTGTGCATGAAGACCAGCTCCCCAGCTGTTTTCATTTTTTAGTTTGAGACAGGGTCTTGCTAAATTGCTGAGGCTGACCTTGAACTTGTGATCCTCCTGGGTCAGCCTCTGGAGTTGCTGGGATTACAGGTGCGCACCACCGTGCCTGTCCTGAACATGTGTATCTTGTACAACGCTATAAATATGTGTTTATCTTTCCTAGTCTCTAAGCATGTTCGGCAATTGTTACTTGAAGAAAGTTCTGCAAGATTTATTTTTTTGGCTTTAGACAGAATAACCCCATATGTTTGCTTATTTGTGCTGGTCATTTTAATAACTTCAAGGAATGTGCCTGAGCTGGGTGCGGTGGCACCTCCCTTTAATCCCAGCAACTCAGAAGACTGACGCAGGAGGCCAGCCCGCGCAATTTAGTGAGACTCTCAGGAACTTAGCGAGACCCTGTCATGATTTAAAGGGCTGGGACGTGATAGCACACCCCTAGGTTTGGTCCATAGTACCCAGTTGGCGGAGGGTGTGTGTGTCTGTTTCACAGATAAGGGAGCCAGAGTGACTTTCTCAAGGACACACAGATAGTGAATGGTCCCAGGAGGATGAGACCCCAAACAGAACCCATGCTCCCAACTCCTGGCTGTGACAATCACCTGTTCCCTTAATTGAGTCCCTGGGAGGATGGGGCAGGGTTAGTGAGGCAGAGGGTCAGGGTGTGTAATCAGCTGCCCCTCATTCTCTGAGCCTTCTCACCAAGGCTCTCTCTAATCTCACCGTCCCCACCAGGGGGAGGGACAATGCAGGGCTCCAGTTCTGCATGAGAAAGGTCTGGGTGACTGTCCAGCTGATGGTTGTGCCTTGGTCCCCAAGCATCCCCCTGGGAACGAAGGGTCATTTCTGCAGTCAGGCTGCGAAGCTTAGCTAGGGGAGGCTGGTCCTGAGCTCGCCCTGTGGACTGGGGGCCACTGGAAGGTCCAGAGCAGTGGGAGGTACGGCCAGCCCTGTGGGTGAGGATGGCTGGAGTAGCCCGAGGAACAGGGAAGGCCCCGGATGAGTCCATCTTCTTAGTCACTTGACAGGGTGCAGGTGCAGCGCTAATCTCCAGGGATGCAGGGAAGTGTACCAAGTGGGGCTGAGGCTGCGGGAGCCGCTTCCAATACTGTGTGAAACTCTGGAAGAGCAGAGCAGGCCTCCTGAACACTCGTAGAAGAGTCTGGAAGGCTGTCCCTAGGAGGGGCCATCTGTCCCTTCTCCCCTCTGGGCCTCTGTCTGCACATTCCCTTTGCCGGGTTCACTGGACCTTCCTCTCAGTCACCTCGCCCTCGCCTGTCTTGGCCCCCTTTGAATGGCTGCCCATGTGTCTTGGTCAGGACTGGCTGTCAGTTTAGATGTCCCTCTGTCCCTGACTACTTCTTCCCCTCCCTTGCGGCTCATCAAGTGGCCCCCACACTGCCCTGCGGAGACCTGGGCTCTGGAGCCTTAACAAATTCCTGGAATTAATGCGGAGGGTCAAGGTGGCCAGTAGGGGAGGGCCATGCTGGGAAGGCAGTCAGCGGAGGCGAAGGTTCCAGAGGGATGTTGGGGAGTAGAGATGAGTGACCAGGGCCGATCTGGATTGGGGAAGCGGAGGCGGTGAAGGGCGTCCTGGAGACCTTGAGAAGGAAGGAAAATCCCATGGAGACAGGTGGACGTGGAGGGCAGGAGGACCAAGGGGGACCCCAGTGTCAGGCCCAGAGCCTGGGAGGAGGAGGCTCCTTCCATCAGGCAGGGACAGGCTGCGGGAAGGAAATGGAGCTCAGCCTGGCACGGGCTGGGGCCACGGTGCCATGGCAAGAGAGGTAGGGGCCAGTGGGCAGCTAGAGCTCCCAGGGGCTTCACAGGGGCCAGTGGGCAGCTGGGGGCGGAGCTGAGCTCACAGGGGCTTCCCGAGAGGGAGGCCCGGATGAGGGAAACGTGGGGCTCTTTCTGGCAGAGGTCCCGGCTGTGGGTGCACCTGTTTGGAACTCCCCTACTCCAACACCCCACAGCTGCTTCTCTGTCCTCCCCTTTCTCCATTTCTGCTCCGCGTCCCCCGTCCTCCTGCTCCACACCCGGCTCTCGGGGAACCCCTGTTCCCAGGCTCCTCAGGGTTCTGTCCCAGCCGGTCCCTCTTCCTTCCCCCTTTCACAGGTCCCACGGGCCTGATGCCAAGCTGCTTGCTGGCGGCGAGGACGTGGCTCCAGGTCCCCTGGGCCTTGGGCAGCTGCTGGCCATCGCTAGCCAGGTGGCCGCAGGGATGGTGTACCTGGCCAGTTTGCATTTCGTGCACCGGGACCTGGCCACGCGCAACTGTCTGGTGGGTCAGGGCCTGGTGGTCAAGATCGGGGACTTCGGCATGAGCAGGGACATCTACAGCACGGATTATTACCGAGTAAGGGTCCTCCTTCCCTGGGCCTTCCTGCAGCCTCCAAACCGAGCCCCCGGACCCAAAGCCCGCTAAGACCTGTCCTGGTGGTTGGGGTCTGCGACTCTGGCCTCTTAATTTGGATCCTCTCCTACCTCCTCGGCCCCCAGTGGAGGAGGGTCTGGCTCCTTGCTCTCCCGGACGGACGAGCCAGCACCGATGGTCTTCCCTCTTAGCCCGGGTCCCCCGAGCCCGCGCTGTAGGTCTTTAATGATGGACGGGCCCCGCGGGCGCCCCCTGGCGGTAACGCGGCCGCTCGCCGGCAGGTGGGAGGCCGCACCATGCTGCCCATCCGCTGGATGCCGCCCGAGAGCATCCTCTACCGCAAGTTCACGACCGAGAGCGACGTGTGGAGCTTCGGGGTGGTCCTCTGGGAGATCTTCACCTACGGCAAGCAGCCCTGGTACCAGCTGTCCAACACCGAGGTCAGCGCGCCCCCTCCCTTCTGTCCTCCTGTCCCCCTGCCGGTGGTTGCACCTTGCACCCTGCACCCTGCAGGGACCCCTCCTCTCCATCCAGCCCAGTTCTCTTCCTCGTCCAGTCCTCCCTCCTCTTACAGCCCCAAGTCCAGGTCCAGCTGGTTCCTCGAGGAATCTCCAGACACTCTCCATGGAGTCTGGACCCCGCGATCCTTAGCTGAAATTTATAGTGGGCCCTTTATAGTGGGGAGGGAGAGGCATGGGCGAGAGGACTTGACCCTGCAGCAGGAAGGCTGGAGGTTAGATTCTCAGAAGGACAGTCCTGCCTCCTCCCCCAGTCCTCCAGGCTGGCCACAGCCAGAACAGGCCCCAGGTGTTCTGTCTCCCAGAGCAGTTTCCGCCCCCTCCTTGGCTCACAGCTGTCAGTTTCCATTTCTCCTCCTAATGCAGTCTGCTCCCTGGAGGCTGTGGGGTGGGGGAGAGGGTTATAGATTTTAATTTTCTCAAGCACTGAGAGAAGGAATGGAATTATTGCTGCCCATAGCCCAAGTCCTCTAATGGGGAGGAGGGGAGAGTGGGGAAGAGGCTCCAGACCCCTTCTCCAACCATCTCCCCGCTACCATCTCTCCTTCTTTGGATGTCTCAGCTGTCCTAGTAGTCCTTCCTGGAGTCTAACTTTGATCTTTCTTGCGGCAGTTTCTTTTTAGAGGAACTAGGTTACCCCCCAAATGGAGAAGTGTTACCCACAGATTGGAGAAGGAAGTGAGGGTTGCCCCTTTACTTTACTTTTAAGGCCTTTAACTGCAATTCTGCTTGATTTTCTTTTCCCCGCTCTGGGGCTGAGATCCAGGGGACCCTTCCCCCCCTCTTTTCGGCCTCCAACATTAGGCTGATGGATTTGTCAGATGTCCCAGTCCCTCCCCTTCCTCAGCCCACCTGGCAGGTCTGAGTCCAGCCTGTGGAAGGGACCCACCCAGGCTTCCCAGAGTCCCCCTTGCAGTGTCAGACGGGACTCCCGGGGTCACTGTGTACCCACGGGGCACAGGCACGGGTGGTGGGGCAGGGCTGGCCTCGCGCCCCTGCCCGCCCTGCAGTCCTCTGTCTCTCCGGTGGCTCCAGGCGATCGAGTGCATCACGCAGGGCCGGGAGCTGGAGCGGCCGCGCGCCTGTCCCCCCGAGGTCTATGCCATCATGCGTGGCTGCTGGCAGCGGGAGCCCCAGCACCGCCACAGCATCAAGGACGTGCACGCCCGGCTGCAAGCCCTGGCCCAGGCGCCGCCTGTCTACCTGGACGTCCTGGGCTAAGGCCGTCCAGGGCCAGCCGTGGGAGCCGAGCGTCGGGCCTGCCACGGCCACCCCCAGCCCCAGCTGCCCCGGGGGATCGCCAGCATCTAGCTCTCCCTCAGCATGCAGAAGGGCCGGCCGGGCTGGGGAGGGGGACGTCCCCTTCTGTGGGTTCCGTCACAGCAATTATATTTATTACCCCCTGGCCGCGTCTCCTGCCAGTTCTTGGGATGACGTCTCTCCCGGAGAGGGGCGCTGGGACTCAGGTAGGGGTTTGGCTCCCCTCAGCTGCCCACCCCGCCCCGTGGCTGAGGTCACCTGGTGGTGAGGCAACCTTACCAGGCCTGTGGACCCTGACTGTCCACCTCTGTCTGCTTCGTGTTCCCAAGGCCGGGGTGTGCAGTGGGAGGGATGGCAGTCAGATGTTCTGGTGGACAGGCTGGAAGCAGTGGTGGGCAAGTTTTCTTTGGGCTGGTGTGTCCACACACAGTTAAGGACAGGTGAAGAGCCGGCCCCCGCCTCCTGTGTCTTCCCTTGTCACTTTTCTTGGCTCTAAATATTTTGAGAGCAGCACTTTGAGGCCAGGGGCTTGCAAGACGGCTGTTCCGTAAGGACAGAGCCATCTCCCGGTCCACTCTGCCCGAGGGAATAGGTGGGGTCCCCTTCCTCTCTGCCTCCTGGAACCCTTAACTGAGTAGCCTGAGGCTTCTGGCTCACCGAGGTCCCCCAGCCCAATGGGTCAGGGGACCGAGCCCTGCCTCCACGTTTCCCACGCCCAAAGCTCACGCTGAGCCAGGGAGAAGCAGATCCCCACTCCCGGCCCATCACTTCCAATCACCTGCTGACCACTGCAATAACGCACACTCCCGCGGCTCCTCGGGGCTAATGGTGGCTGTCTCATGTCCCTGGTGCACCCCCACCTCTCCGCCTGCCCTGGTGATTCAATCTGGGCCTTATCACCTCGAGGCCTAGCCCAGCGGTGTGTCTGCCTCCTGTCCAGGCTGGTTACGGCTAATGGAAGTCTGACCCAGGGCAGCAGCTGATTGATGGAGGGGGGGTCCTGTCCTGGTCCCTCAGGGCCAAGTTCACCAGCAACTCTCCTCTCCTGCTCTGTGGTGGGCAGGACTGGTGCTCACTGCCCCTGCGGGGGACGGCGTGGGAACATGGCCAGGGAGTGAGGTAGGAGGCTGGGGGATCCAATCCCACAGGTGAGCCCAGGGACAAAGGCAGAGACTGTGCAAGGACGGAGACAGGACCTACAAACAGGAGGCTAGGAGAGACTAGAGGAGCAGATATACAGACAGAGACATACTAACAGAGAAGAAGGGGAGGGGAGGGAGACAGAGACACATGAGGAAGAGACAGAGGGCCAGAGTGGTGCTGTGCAAAGTCCCAGGAGGGAGAAGCAGGAGGATCCAAGACCTCCAGACAGACTCTTTTTCTCGGACTCTTCTGGGGTTTCCCTCTCAGCCACACTCATAGCCAGTGACCTTTGAACTTCTCCCCAGAAGAAAGGAGGGAGAGGCCCAGACTGGTGGGCTCTGCAGAAGGGGACATGTGGGGGCTGCTGAGCAGGATGGGGGCCAGCCATGAGATGGCAGAAGGGACCTGCCAGGGCGTAGGAGGCATTCTAAGGTGGAGAGCACTGGGTGTCAGGGGCTCTTGGGCCGCAGCCACAGGCGTTGCTGGAAGAGCTTAGCAGGTGGGTGAGGGGCGAGGGTCTCTGGAGGTCCCCAGGGAGCTTGGGCCAGGGAGCTGCAGGGCTTTCTAGGTCCCCACGCAGGGGTCCCCACGCAGGAGCTGAAGCTCCCAGGCCGACCCATATGGCAAGTGGGGCCCAGGGACTTGTGCTGGGGAAGAGGAGGGGTCTGTCCCCAGGTCATCCGCTCATGGCCTGAAAGCCCCCACTCCCTCCCTTCACTGAGGGACACACAGGTGCACCCAGTGACCAGCACCCTGGCCTACCATGGCGACCCGACACTCACACACACAACCCGACACTCACGTGTGCGTTCTCACACACACACACACACACACACACACACACACACGCAGCACCCCTCCCCGCGTCTGCTGGATTCCATTGCCATTAACAGTGCCCCCAAGCCCCCTGTGGCCCCTGGCCCCTCCCTGTTAATTACCTCCTGGCTGTGCCAAGTCCATTAGCTGCCCCCACACCTCCCCCAGGGCCCAGCGCCAGCTGAGATGGATGGCTGCAGGGGGATCGATGGAATGGGACCCTAAGGACCCCCTGTGGGGCTGGGACCAGGACAGCAACCTGGGGCTGTGGGGATTGGACATCTGGGTCCCCAGACCTGGCCGAGGCCCCTCCCGCCGCCCTCCTCAGAGCCGGCTGCTTGGTGGGAAACAGGCTCAGAAGGTGGGGTGGGTGGGCCTCAGGAGGGCTCAGGGTGGAAGAGGCCGACTCCCTCGCCACCCGCCGCCCTCCGCCAGCCTCTTTCTTTGGGGAGAAAGAGTCAGGGTGCAGAAACCAGTGGGGCTCCCCCCAGGGCCCCCAGAACAGGGACAGGATCTTTAAAGACCAGAGGGTCCAAGCCCCAGAGACCTCTAGCCTCCCTCCCCAGCCTCTGCCTCCTTCCGGTCCTGATCCCCCTGGCTGACTTCCTGACTGACAGGAGGGCATCTGCTCAGCCTCCAGGAATGCGGCAGGTGGGCCTGGGGAGGATGCCAGGCTGGGTCCCCTGGACCCTCGGGCTGAAGGGACGTCCTAGAGAGAATTCCCCACTGCATAGGCCCTGGGCTATCTAAAAGCCATTTGGAGAGGGGGACCTGGGGCGCCTCACTTGCAGGCTGATCTGCCGGGCAATGTGGGCATCCTCTGGGGGGACAGAGGTGGGGGCAGAGGTGGCTCCATTGCTCCAACCATTGTCCCCGATTGTCTCTCTGTCCCTCACCCCACCCAATCTCTGAACAGGCTCCAATGTAGAGCTTGGGCAGCTATAGCTCTGGGGGTGGTGGAGAGGAGAGCGGTCCTGAACCAGGTGAGATGACGCATGACCACCAGGGGACCCAGCCCTGTCAGGAAAGGAGGGGGCTGGAACTGCAGGAGGAGCCACACAGAAGAAAGAGGGGAGCTGGGCATGGTGGTCACACCTGTAACCCCAGATACTCGGGAGGCTGAGGCAGGAGGATCACAAGTTGGAGGCCAGCCTTTGCAACCTCGTGAGATCTTGTGTCAAGATAAAAAATAAAAAGGGCTGGGGATGTGGCACAGTGGTAGGATGCCCTTGGGGGTCAATCCCCAGGATTGAAAAAAAATAAAAAAGAAGAAAAAGGAGGAGGAAGGAGGGACAGGACAGGGCAGCCCGAAGCAGTGCACAGACTCGAAACCCAGCGTAAAAGACCCAGCCCCAAAGGCGGGGAGCCCGGGAGGCGGAGCTCAGGGCCCCAGGTCCGCAGAAACACATCCGCGGGGGGGGGGCGGCGGCTGGTGGGCTTCGCTCTGAGCCTCACTTCCAATCCAGCCGCTGGAATTGGACGCTCAAGCCCGGCTGCCTCCAAACGGAGCCCCCTCTTCCCTGACAGGCTGGGCTCCCTGGTGGTCACCGTCTAGTCAGGCGCCTGGCTCTGCCCCTGGGAGGTGTGGGGCGCTGGGCAGTCACCGCCTTCCTGCGCCTCGAGCCAAGCCCCGGTTCTGAGCTTCTGTGTGAATGTAGGATGCTGTAGGATGCTTCTGGGTCACGCATCATCAAAGCCTCAAAGGTCTCCAATAGTATTGATCTGGGGATGGGAAATACACTCCCAAGACTTTCCATCCCTCATCCCCATGGCTTCTCTTTCTGGAGTGCCAGGAAGTTCTCCTTGCAGTCTAGCCTCATATTTCCCACTTGGATCTGAAGGGGTTACTCGGCTCTAGGCTGGCCCCCGGCAGGTCTCAGCTGCCTGGGGCCTGTCTGTGGTCAGGGCTAATGTGGGCGAGAGTTGGAGGACAAGAGGGGATAAAGTTATTAGTGTCTTCATCTTTGAGGGATATCGATTGTCAGGTCTCGGAGCTCCCTTGGTCTTATAATGGGGCACACGGGGGTGTTGGGAGGGGCACAGAGAACTCTCCCGGAGCCCCCCACCCCATATCCTGGGGTGAGCGCTCAGCTACCCAGGTCTGCTCAAGGGATGACAAGAGATAACTGGGGGGCCGCGGCTCTGGAGGGGCAGAGGGAGGGGAGGGGCTGAGAGCAGAATCAGGGCTCAGGGACCAGGTCACCCTACAGTGGCTTGGGACTTGGCCCCTGGCACTCGGCTTCGAGGAAAGAGAGAGAAAGAAGGAAAGAGTAGATTAGGAGGTTCAAGATGGCAGCCCCAGGGGGAAGTGGCGGGACCCCCGGAGGCTCTGCTCATCCACCAGCCCCAACTTCCCCTCACGCAGGCAGAGTCCCCTCCACGGACACCTGGATGTTCTGGGACACTCACCTGCCCCTTTGGACGGAATGTTCTGGATCATGGGTGGGTGTGTGTGTGGTGGGGTGGTCTTGGGCTGGTTTGAGTTGTGGGTGGCCCTCCCTGTGAGGAGGTCTGTCTAGTCCTGTCTCTGGGTCAGTGCACATTCCTGTCCCCAACCTGAGGCCGGAAGGGAGGGAGGCCTGGGAAGGGGCCTATGGATCTGGCTGTCCAGCGTCTTCAGACAGGACCCCCACGGGTGTTTAGAGGTCCTCAGCTGGGGCGACCTCCTCCGGGGGTGGGGATGGAGCTCAGCTGCAGAAGACAGAGGGTGACAGTCCCCAGGAGCAGAGGCAGATGGCAGAGGCTTGGGTGTGGGATGGCGTGAGGAGAAGGCAGATGTCCCTCTGGCCGTCCCCTCATTTCCGTCCTTCCTTCCTTCTTCCTGGTGGCTCCTCTGGGCCGGGCTCAGAGCTCTGATTCTTTTGCCCCAGAGGAGCTGGCTTCCCCTCATCTGGGCTGGGAAGGAGGTAATTAATGGCGGGGAGGCCAGGAGGGCGAGAGTTCAGGGCTGGTATCGGTATTCATCAGCAGTGGGTCCCCAGCCAGGCCTTGGATTCAGCTGGGGCCCTGTGTGTGTGCAGGGAGTGGGGACATTGAGGACCAGGAGTCCTCCCCACAGTGCTCCCCCAACACACCTCCTGCCCCTGCCCCAATTTTTCTGGAAGTCCCTCCTGCAGTGTCCTGCACCTTTGAGCCTGGGGAAGGGCAGATCCTCAAGTCCAAGTCCTCCCTGGATGTGGGGGTGGGGCAGGCCACCCCCTCCCCCAAGCCCCTGGCCAGCCCTTCCTGCGGGTGGGGAGCACATTAGGTGAGTCCCGGGCTGTGGGCCCAGCTAATTGCCTCTCAGCCTTCCCCTCATCACCAGGGTGGCCCCCCACGAGCTCCATTAGCCCCCCTCCCCTGATAGCCCCTAAATCAGCCCCAATTATTCACAGGAGTGTGGGGGGGGTTGGATTGAACTGTGATTAGAGCGAGAGCAGAGGGGGAGAGGGGGGGTCTGAGTGCCAGGCCGGCTGGTGGGCGGGCAGAGGCCGGCTGGGAGGGCAGGCGGGGGCCTGTGGGCAGGTCCAGACCAGGGACCACCCAGGGGCAGGGGCCTGGGAGCCTGAAATGGCAGGGGGGGCAGCTAGGGGGCGCTGGCTTGTACTTCTGGGACCTCGCAGGGTGAGGGAGGGGATCAGATGGGCCTGGCCCCAGGAGCGGGCCCACCTCCCCATCATCAGCGCACGGCCTGCCAAGACCACAGTCATCTTGTAAAACCTGAGTTGGAATGTGTCCCTGCTCTTCTCGGACCCCTGCAAGGGCTCCCCATCACACACAGAGCAGAATCTAACAGGATCACGAGGGTCTCAGAGGCCTGGCAGGGCCCCCCCCCTTACACCTCGGTCTGTAATGTCTGCCGCGGGCTCCTCCCTACACCCTGCGATCACTCCACCCTCCTTAGGAAGTTCCCATCGCTCTCCTGCCAACAGCACATAAGGTGAGTGCCAGGCTGTGGGCACGTGCTATGGCCTCGGGCTGTTCTATTTGCTGTTCCATCTGCCTGGGATGCTTTTCCCCCAGAAATCTGTGACTCCCCACCTCTCCTCCCTTTAGGTTTTCACCTGGAGGCTACCTTTTCAGTAAGAACTTCTGTGAACATCTACCCAAAACTACAACCCTGGTACTCCCTGTCCCCTCCATTCTCTCTCTCTCTCTCTCTCTCCTTTTTTGGAACTGGGATTGAACCCAGGGGTGCTTTACCACTGAGCTACATCCCTAGGCCTTTTAATTTTTTACAGGATCTCATTAGATCATTGAGGCTGGCCTCAAACTTGAGATCCTCCTGCCTTAGCCTCCCAAATCCCTGGGAGGCATATACCACTATGCCCAGCTGTTTTTCTCTATTTTTTGGTAATAGTACTTTTTATCATCTTATATATTACAATTTTACTGATTTAGTTTCTTTGTCATCCCTTTACTACCACCCCACTAAAATCTAAGTATCATTAAAACAAAACAAAACCATGTAGTGGATTGAACCCAGGGCATCACACATGCTAGGCAATTGCTCTACCCCTGAACCACACCGCCAGTCCTAGACAGAAACTTTGTCTTTGTCTTTTTTCTTTTTTAAACAGCTGTTGTTCCAAAGCCTAAACATAGTAGGCGCTCAATAAATCTTTATTCAATGAATGAGTGAACAATTCACTTTTCTCCAGATCAGCCCGTTAGTTCCTTCAGGGCAGGGAACTTTAAATCACTGCCTAAATAAGTCACTAAGTATAAAGTTTTTAGAAGCTGGGCATAGTGGCACATGCCTACCATCCCAGCTAGTTGGAGAGGAGGCAGGAGGATCACGAGCTCCAGGCCAGCCCCAGCAATTTACAAGAACCTGTCTCAAAATAAAAAATAAGAAACAAGAGCTAGACATGTAGCTCCCTTAGAGAGACCCCTGGGCTCAATGCCCCCAAGGGAAGGGCTTTAGACTCTTGCCTAGTAATCAGTTCATTCATTCAACCTAGTTGCTAGCAATGTCCTCAGCACCACCACTTTCTCTGTGTCCTGGGCACTAGGTCAACACAAAAGGGTGGGGACCTTGGGCCCCTTCAGTCTTCCTGGGGGACCTAGGGAAGGTTAGCCATAGGGATGGGCCTTGGAGGTGGGGCTGGGGTGCACCAGTCACCTGGGTCCCTTAAGGTTTATTTAGCATTTCATTTGTGTCAAGGTCTGGGAGCACAGAGATGCCTGCTGCCGGGTCCCATCCTTGAAGAGCTCCAGAGCCCGGTGGGGGTGGGGGCCAGCGTTAGCTTGGCATCAGCTGGAGTGGGAGGCCAGGCTGTCAGAGAATGGGCTTGAGCTGAATGCAGAAGGGTGAGAATATGGAGCCAGGTGAAGGAGGGAAAAGACGCGCGCTCCTCCTCTGCTCTGGGCTTCAGCCTCCTCATTGGCTCCTCAGGGCTGGATTAGGTGACTTTCAGGCCCCTCGGGCTTCAACAGGCTGAAATTCTATGATCTTTGGCCTCCAGCCTTTGAGTGAGCTGTGCGCTGGTTTCTGCTGCCCCCTACTGGAGATTCTTGGTAGTACTGAAGTCCCGGAAAACAACCTTGAAGCTTTTGTCTTTCTTCCCTTTCTTCCCCAAACCATCCGCACCCAAGGGTCCCATGCAATCCCCGGCCCCCACACACCTCCCACCCCTTTAAGTAACAACTAAACAAGAGTTCTAGTCTCTCAAATGGAAATTGCCCAGAAAAAAATATTTTCAGTGAATATTATAGGCGAAGGATCTGAAACTAGAATACGTAAAAAATTCAAAACTGTCATGACCCAGGAATCTCGTTCCTGAGCATCCTCAGGAACGAAAACGTGTCCACACGAGACTTGCATACCAATGTTAATTGTGGTCCCGAGCTGGAAAAGAGCCAGAGCTGTCAACCGGGGTAAAGATAAAGATATATCCACGTAATAGATTACTGCCCATGATAAAGAACAATGAGCTGGCTATGCATGTTCCTAATCCCAGCAATTTGGGAGGCTAAGGCAGGAGGATCACAAGTTTTGGGCCAGCCTCAGCAATTTAGTTAGACCCTATCTCAAAATAAAAATAAAAGGGGAATGTAGTTCAGTGGTTGAGCACCCCTGGGTTCCTTCTCAATACTCCTGAAGGGGGGGATAATGAGCTCTTGAACACTTTATGGTAAGTGAAAGGAGGCAGACAGAAGTGAGCACACACTGTATGATCCCACTTAAGTGGAAATTCCAGAACAAACGCATCTCAACTGACAGAAAGCAGATCAGGGATTTCACAGGACTTGGGCTCAGGGTGGGGGGACGAGTGAAGTCTGGGTGGAGGCGGGAATTGTTCTCAGTGCTTTTATTGGGATGGTGCTTACACACATGAACATATTTTTGCCCAGCTCACTGACTATTGTGCTGAGTGAGACGAGCCACAAGGACCAATACTATACAATCCACATATTTGTGCCGCCAGAGTAGTCAGGTTCAGAGACAGAGGGGAGAGCTGTGGCAGAGGGGCAGGGGAGGGAGAGCCAGGAGGCAGTGTTCAATGCGGGGAGTTTCAGGGTCAGATGATGAAAAAATTCTGGAAATAGATAGGACTGGTTCTTGCACACGGTGTGATAGACTCAATGCCACTTAAAAATAGTTAAAATGGGACCAGGGCTGGGGCTCAGTGGCAGAGCACTTGCCTAGCATGCATGAGGCGCTGGGTTCGATTCCCAGCACCATATAAAAATGAATAAATTAAAGATATTGTGTCCAACTACACTGAAGTCCCGAAAAGCAACTAAAAAAATAAAAATAATTAAAAAAAACAGTTAAAATGACAAACTTCATATTATGTACATTTACCACAATGAAAAAAACCTTAAAATAAAAAACCCTCATCAGACTGTATACTTAAGTGTGTGTGTGTGTGTGTGTGTGTGTGTTACTGGGCATTGATCCTTGAACCCAGGGGCACTCTGTTCCTGGACTACATCCCCAGTCTTTTTTTTTTTCCTCTAAGCCGGTGTCACTGAGTTGCCACACTGTCTTTGAATTTGTGGTTGTCGTATGGCGCGTCTCTCTCTGGCAGCCTGGTGTGCCGCGCTTGGAGGCGGCGACACTATGTGCGGAGAGAACACGGACCTCGGTTCAAATCCTGCCTCTGCCAGTTACTAGTGTCCTAAGCTCCACCGGACCTCGGTGTCCTCCTAAATCAACGGGCCTCGGGCCGGGACTAATCTCAAGTTCAACGTGCGAACACCCCTGGGGGCAAATGGTGGGCTGTCCGTGGTTGTCACGGTCACGGACGCTGCGGGCTGCGGGGGGCGCACCAGGCCGCTGGCCGCGAGGTGGCGCCCGGCGGGCTCCTCCAGCCAGCAGCCGCTGCGGGGCGGTGGACAGGGCGCCGGGAGGGGGACGAGGGGGACGGGGGTGCAGGCAAGGCGGAGGCTGCGCGGGAGACGGCGTCCCAGGGTCGCACCCTCGCGCCCAGCGATCTAGAGCAGGCAGCGGGAGGGGAGGGTCCTCCACTGGACACTTCGGCGGCGATCGGTCCCGCGGTGGGTCTTTCAAAGCTCACGGTGGTTGGGCAGCCCTGGAAGGTCCCGGGCCCTGGCCACCGTTGATGCTTCCCTAAGCCCACTTTGCAGATAGGAAGACCGAGGCACGCGGCGTTACGTGACCTCAGCGGCACGGCAGTGGACAGCCGAGAGGGGGCGGTCGGCCCTCTGCTCCCGCCTCGGCTGCCCCCGTGATCCCACCCCCAACAGTCCTCCCTCCCGGGCGCTGGACCTCCCCGCCCCCGCTCCCGGTTTCCTTGTCAAAACTTCCTGCCTCGCGCGGCCCAGTCCCCACCCCCTTCCTGCCCGCGCCCCCAGCGCCCCTCCCCGCCCGCCCTGCGACGGCCAGCGGCTCCCAGCCGCTCCCGCAGGAGGCTGGGGCTCGGCCGCGACCCTCGCCAGCCCTCGGACGCTCGGTCCTCCTCCCCACCAAGACGGCGGACAGACGGGGTCCCTGAGGCAGGTGAGTGACGGGCGGGGGAGGCCTGATGGCCGAGGGCCACCTGCCCCCCGGGAAAGGGCATGTGGACTCCGAGGCCCCCTCCCAGGCTGGAGATCCCTGGGCGGACAGAGGGGAAAGAAGGTGGAGGCAGTGGAGAGGGTCTCAGGAGCTGATGGGGGCTTCCACTCTAATGAGACGCAAGTGGAAAGAAATGCTGTCGAGACCGCTCCTAAGGGGACTTGGGGGACCAGGGACAGTCCCCAGTCTCTGTCTGGGGGTAGCAGGTCCTCTCCTTTGCTCAAGAGAAATGCAGCCCTGAGAGCCCCACACAGCAGTGGAGGCCACCTGGGTCGGAATCTGGAATCTGTGCCTCTGTTGCCCATTTCTAAAGGGGACAGTGACAGTAGTGCCGACCCCACAGGGTTGTGAGGGTGAGATGAAGCGTCTCCCACTCAGGACAGAGATTGCTGGCTGCTGTGGCGGTGTACACCTGTAGTCTGGGTAGGCTGAGGCGGGAGGATGGCAAGTTTGAGGCCATCCTGAGCAACTTAGTGAAACCTTGTCCCCAAACTAAAAATAAAAAGGTCTGGGGAGTAGCTCAGTGGTGGGGACTCCCCTGGTTTCAATTCCCAGTGTAGCGGTAAATAAATACCAGCTCCTCCTCCTCCTCTCCCGCTTCTTCTTCATCCCCTCTCCTCCTCTTCCTCTTTTTGGCACTGGGGATTGAACCCAGGGAGGCTCGACCTCTGAGCCACTCCTCAGTCTTTTTTATTTTTTTATTTTGATTCTGGGTCTCACTAAGTTGCTCAGGCTGGCCTCAAACTTGTGATCCTCCTGCTTCAGCCTCCCGAGGAGCTGGGGCCCCTCTGATGGGCTCACCATTTATTATCAGTGCTGCGTTTCTCCCAGCAGGGAGAAATGCCCAAGGGGTGCAGGGCAGGGACGAGGTTTGAAGATCCCAGACTGTCACCTCTTTGCCATCTCTGAGGACTAGGAAGTCCCTCGGTGGAGGAATCTGGAACCTCGGGAGCTCCTGGGAGGATGATCGGGGCAGAGCTGGAGCCAGGGGTAGGGGTGGTGAGCGGTGGCGTGGTCCCCAGGGTCCAGGCCCCAGCAAAGCCGTCCCTCACCTCCTGCCCCCATTTCTAGCTCCCAGTTGTGCACTCTGGGCTCCTCTGCTCTGGCCTTTAGGAATGGCCTCTCCCGGGCTGGACCGTGACCCCAGTCCCCTGGGATGGGAACAGCTTGTGCTGGGCTGAAGTTCCCAGGCTCAGCCAGGCCTCCACTCCTCCAGGGAGGGCTGGACAGGGGTCAGCTCTTAACCCTGGACCACGCTGGGCTCTGGGGGGTCGGGAGGCTGTCCTTGGAACCCCGCCCCTGCCGACCCTCTGGGTTAGCGCCCTTGGGTGCACGCATGTGGGCCAGGGCGCTGCCTGCCCTCTGGCCTCTCCAGTCCCTCCCAGCCTCTGCTCTCGGGCTTCGGAGGCTTCCCAGTGGCCATATCTCCCTGCAGCTGGGTCAGACAGACGCGCCTTCCTTTTTCCCTGTGCTGGGAGCGGAGGGGAGGGTTGGCATCTGTTTCCCCACTCCACCCCGTTCCCTATCAGGCTTCCCCAGAAGAGGAAGCTTGCTCCCCAGGCAGCCCCAGGCACCCGCGGGAAACCTGGAGAGGGAGAGAGCGCTGCCTCCCGCCATTGCACATACTGCCAGGCAGGGGGCTGAGGCCAGGCAGGGCCTCCAAGACCTCCCAGCCTCTCCTCTGAGGAGGGTGGTGGCTCCTGGCACCTAACCCAGGGGGAGAGGCCAGCATGAAAGGGAAGAAGGCAGAGGAGAGAGAGAGAGAGAGAGAGAGAGAGAGAAGACAGAGACATAAATAGCCAAACAGAGGCACATGCTCACCCAGAGAACTCAGGGCAACAAGACCTGCAGGGCCTAGAAGACACAGCAGAGATGCAGCCCTAGAACAGAAGGGTCAGCAGACTACAGAGACCACAGGGGCAGACGGGCTGAACACAGGCTTTGAAGCGGGATAAACCTAGTTCAAATCCCGCCCTACTCCAGGTTGGCTGTGTGGCTTTGGTCAAATTAGTTAACCTTTCTGGGCTTCCCCGCCTTCCTCTCCTGGATGATGGATTGGTTGCTTCCTTTGTTTTTCTTTTCTTCCGGGGATTGAACCCAGGGACACTCTACCACTGAGCTACCTACCTCCCCAGCTCTTTTTAGTTTTAAGACAGGGTCTCACTTATTGCTGAGGCTGGCCTTGAACTTGTGATTCTTCTGAGAGTTGCTGGGTGACAGCTGAGTGCCACCTTTGGGTTATTTAGCTCTAAAGCAGGTGGCATACTTGCACCTGCTGTATACCATTGTCAAGAAAAGTAAAAGGAAGCATCTAGCCCGAGGGGCACATTTAACCAGCGTGGCAATTACCTACCTGCACGTGGCAGGATGGAGGTCCTAAGAGAAACACCTGTGTGGGGGCCCAGGCCCCTGCTGCCGTCACCCACCCCGCCCTACGTAGAGGCATCTGGTTCTAGAGGTGTGAACAGTGAGGGGACATTGTCCCGGGGCCTGGAGACTGAGGGTGAGGGTTTGAGCCACGTGCCACACCCCCTGCCCTCCAGGTGACTCAGTGCCTTTGGCCTTGCATACTCATCCAGGAGGAACTTGGAGGCCAGCCCTGAGGAACTCCTGCCCGAGGTCACGAGGGCAGGTCTGGAGCGTTCTTTTGTCTAATAATGGTGGAATTCTTTCTGAATTCCACCTTTCATCTTCTCGCCAACTATATACCTCACTGTCTTTTTGGTACCAAGGATTGAACCCTGGGGCGATCTATCACTGAGCCACATTCCCAGACAGTTTTAGTTTTGCTAAATTTTGAGACAGAGTCTCACTCAGTTGCTTAGGGCCTCACTAAGTTGCCTGTTGGCCTCAAATTTGTGACCCCTCCTGCCTCAACCTTCCCAATTGCTGAGGTTACAGGGTGTGACCACCCAGCCTCTTCACACAAATGTTTAGTTGCTATTTGCCTGGATCCGGGCACCCAGCAGGTCGGTGCTGGTGGGTGCCAGGGATGCGGTGGTGAAGAAGACTGAGAAGCGCCCTGTCCCCAGGGAGCCGTAGCCCAGTGGACAGACAGACCTCAATAAAAACATTGTAGTAAACTGGGTGCAGGGCACCTACTTATAATCCCAGTGATTCAGGAGGCTGAGGCAGGAGGATCACAAATTTGAGGCCGGCCTGGGCAATTAGGCAATAAAAATTAAAAAGGGCTGATAAGAAATTAAAAAGTAGCATAATGGTGGTGGGCACCTGAATTCCATGCCCAGCCCTGCAGACGCCAACAAAACAAAACCCGTCATGGCTGGGGTGGGGTGTGGCTCAGTGGCGGGGCACTTGCCTGGTATATATGAGATCCTGGACTTGAACCCAGCACCACAAGCAAAATCCACCATGGCTCGTAGGATGGGAACTGGGAGGAGACATAGCCCACCAACAGAGCTCGGAGAGGAGAGAGATCTGCAAGGCAGTGTGTGTGTGTGTGTGTGTGTGTGTGCGTGCGCGCGCGCGCGTGCACATGCGAGTTCCTGAGGATCGATCGAACCCAGGGCCTCGTGCATGCTAGGCAAGTGCTCTGCCATGAGCCACGTCTCCAGCCCTGAGGGACTGCAGCCTGGTGCAAAAGCAGCTGCCACAGGTGGGATTTATCCTTCAGTCACTCAGTCCCCAGCCCTGGGTGCACCAGGCGGTGAACTCCTGGGGGGCTGGGTTATTTCCACCTGCCCCTAGTGCAGACTTTGGTGAGGTTTGGAGAAGTATTGGGTTTGGAGCCAGCCCCAGGGCAGAGCTAGGGGACAAGGCTCCAGGGATCCTCTGGAGTGCAGGGTCCATGTTGATCGGGAGCCTACAAGAAGGCCTTGAGCGTGGGGAGGAACTGAGGAGGTTTGAGCCAGTGAAGGTGGGGGTCTCCTTGAAGAGGCTGGGGAGGACCTGGGCATTCGGGGCAGTGGGGACATTGCATAAAGGTCCCTGTGTGGTGAGAGGCGTGTGGGAGCCGCATGCTGTCCAGTGTGTTGGGAGCAGAGAGCTAGACCATAAAGCTGGACACTGGGCTGCCTTTCCTGTGATGGGAGCCACGGAAGGTGGTAGAGGGAGGCAGTGGCCAAAATAGCGTCGTCCTTTCTTAGGATGATCTAGGAGTGGCGGTGAGCAGGGTGGGCCAGAGGTCCTCGCCTTCGGGCAAGTCATCTGACCTGTGAGAGGGGGACGATAATCACCAGCACCTTCCTGGGTGGTGGCGAGGGTTGGGACTGGCACTGGCGCCAACCTCCAGTAGATGGTTGGTGAATCAGAATCCCTGCAATTTCCTGATGAGTAAACAGGTCAGACTGGGGACCCTCGAGCTTCTGTTTCCTGAGCCACCGAGAACACAAGGCCAGCTCTGGAGCCTTGCTGCCTCCCGCCGGCCTCTGCACGCGCGGGCTTCCTGTTCCTCCATCCGCCAGACCTGCCTGGCGTGCCGAGCGCCCAGCCCTGCTGGACACGGGAGGAGCGCTGTGCTTGTGTGTATGGCGGTGTGCATGTGGGGACTGGGTGGCGTGTGGCCCGGAGCAGCCTGGGCAAAGCAAAAGCAAGGTGCTAAGCAGCTCAGTGAGATCCTGTCTCTAAATAAGACACAAAATAGGGCTGGGGGTGTGGCTCAGTGGTTAGTGCCCTGAGTTCAATCCCCGGTAACCCCCACCCCGAAAAAAAGGCAAAGAGCCTGAGTCTCTGTTCCAGAGTGGTCACCAGAATCGTGACCCCAACTTGCCAGATCCTGGGAGATGTGAGGGGCCCCCTTTATGCAGACGAGTTTGAGGCTCAGCCGGCTTGAGTGGTGTAACCGGGGTCACGGAGCTTGTGAGGGACACAGACAGGACTTTTGGACTACTGGTGGGGCGGGGGGGGGGGAGGCAGAGAAGAGGGAGGGGGGAGTGGGAAGGGGGCTGGGGGAGCAGGATCCCGGAATCCTGCCTCTCAACTGTCTCTGGCTTCAAGCTGCCCCTGGCCGGCAGCCCATCATTCTGGGGGATCAGGTTCTCGGGGAGCCTGGCCCCCTCCTCCCACTTCCTTTCTCTGCATCAGCATTTTCAGCTCCGTTCTGTTCCCGGATCATCCTGGGGGTTCTTCAGAAAAAAAAAAATAGAAATAGTTTTTCCTGGAATTAATACCCAGAGGGCATAACAGCACCAAAATGGGTGGTGGAGCGGGGGCCACGCTGGGCGCCGGAGCAGGAGGGGCATGGAGGGTGTCATTGAGGGGACAGTCTATGTTAGGGAGCTGTACATACTATCTGTTGGTTCCAAGTACGTTATCTATATTATCTCATTTAATCTGCACAACAGCCCTGCAGAGGAAGTACTATTAGCCCGTTTTATAGACCAGGAACCAAGCTGGAGTTGACACCTATGTTGGAAACAGGAAGAGAGCAGCGGAGGGACACAGAGCTCCGAGGTCATCCTGTGCTCCATGTTTCCCAGAGCTGGAAGGGAGCCCATGGGGAAGTCCCTCCTGCTGTGTCCACTCCATCAGCCCCACTTGCTGCTTTCTATGGACAGTAGTGCTTTTGCTGCACGGCCTGTGATCCCAGGTGAGTGAGGAGGAGTCAAGTTCAAGGCCAGCTTCAGAAACCTGGCAAAACCCTGACCCCAAATGAAAAAGATTAAAAGTGCTGGGGGTGTGACTCCAGTGTTAGATGTCCCTGGATCCAGTACTGCAGGGGAAGAGAGGGGGAGGGGGGGAGGAGAGGGAGGGGGAAGGAGGGAGGGAGGGAGGGAGGAGGTGGACCCCCATGCACAGGAACTCCAGCCTGCTCCCAGAGGCCCCAGACTCATTTTCCTTCTCTCTGGGGCACAGTAAGGATGGAGGGGCTCCCCACGGGGGGGGGGGGAACTGGTAGATCGGGGAGGGGAGCTGGGTTGGGCCCGCGTGGGCTTGCAGGCTGCGGGCAGGGACTGGGACCTCAGCGCTGGCTGGGAGCCCGGCCGATTTGCATGTGGAGGTGGAGGAGACAGAAGTGGCTCTTGACAGCGCACACACTGCAGTTCCCACGCCTCTGATCCCCTTCTCCTGGCAGCCCCCACCCCTCCCCTTCTCCTGTCCAACCCCCTGCCAGCTCCCCACTCCCATACTGGGGCCATTAAAAAGGAGACACAGAGCTTTCCATGTCTCGCCTTAGGAAAGACCTGAACCATCTGCCAGAAGCCTGGGGTTGGATCCCAGCTCTGATGCTAGTGGCTGTGTGGCCTTGGGCAGGTTTCTTACCCCTGCTGGGCCTGCTTCCTCATCCCTAAAGTCAACAGCAGTACATACCACCAAGGCGGGCAAGCTTTATTTTAAAATCTATTTAGTACTTGGGATTGAACCCAGGGGCACTCTACCACTGAGTGCATCCCCCAGAGCCACTTTTTTTTTTTTTTTTTTTTTTTGGTACTGGGGATTGAACCCAGGGTGCTTAACCATGGAGCCACATCCCCAGATCTTTTTACTTTTTATTTAGAGGCAGGGTTGCTTAGGACTTGCCAAGTTACTGAGGCTGGCTTTGAACTCACAACCCCCCTGCCTCGGCCTCCCCAGCCACTGAGATTACAGATGTGTGCCACCATGTCTGGCTCCCAGATTTTTAAAGATTATTTATTTATTTATTATTTTGGGGGTACCAGGAATTGCGCTCAGAGGCACTAACCACTGAGCAACATCCCCAGCCTTATTTTGTATTTTATTTAGAGACAGGGTCTCACTGAGTTGCTTAGCACCTCGCTTTTGCTGAGGCTGGCTTTGAACTCTCAACCCTCTTGCCTCTGCCTCCCAGCTGCTGGGATTACAGACATGCTCTACCATGTCCGGCCCCTTTTTATTTTTTGAGACAGGGCGTCACTAAGTTGCCCAGGCTGGCCTTGAACTTGTGATCATCCTGCCTCAGCCTCCCCAGTGGCTGGATGACTGCTTTAAAAGTGATGATTCAGGCAAATCGCTCAGCACCCTGCCTGTCCCCACACAGGAAAGGATACATGGGGTGGCCTTTAGTTTTGTTATGAGACCAGGTGTTTGGACCATCAAACCAGAGAGAGGTCTAGTGGACGATGGGGTTGAGTAGGGGAGGGGGCTCTGTGGGGGAGGAAGGGGGGCCTGCAGTGGGGCAGTGTACTGAGGCCCCAGGACAGAGCAGGCAGGGAGCTGGCGTTGGGTGACGAACCCCCTGAGGGGATCCCGTGTGGTCACACCAGGCCCAATGCTGCCCAGGCTGGAAGGGGGCTGGGGGAGCCTGGGACAGGACCTCAGGTGCCCCAGTCCCTGGGAGCAAAGGCTCCAATGGAACCCGCTCTGGGCTCTGGCCTGGCCTGTGCTCCCTCCTCAGGGCTGGGAAGGTTTCGGCCAAGCCCTTCCTCTCCCTGCCAGGACCCCCATCTCCCCCTGCCCTCCCCCGTGGCCACCCCGTGGCCTCCTTTGACACCACCTTGGCTCCCAGCCCTGGGCTCTGAAGCTGATTTCTCCCCCGCACTCAGCCCCACCCCGAAGACCTTGGAGAGGCAGATCTGGCCACCAGTGGCCAGCCAACCTCCCAGTCAGCTCCCAGCCACCCTGCTCCATGCCGTGTCCTCTGTGGGTCCATGTCAGAGCCCCCAGGTGGACTGTTTCTTCAGGGACACTGGCTGGGGGCTAGGGCTGATGTCAACAGGGAAGGATTTTTCTGGGCTTGGCCGCTCGGCTACATGTACCTCACCTTAAGTCCTTCCTTCCTTGGGCTTTGTCCCCCCCCCCCCCATGGCTCTGGGGACAAATTCAGGGCAGGGGGTAAGTCCAGGGAGGACCTATATGGCTTAGGAGATGAGGGTTACTTGGGGACAGGGGTGACATCCTGGCTCCAGATAGATTGAGCTCCTGTCCAGGGCCAGGGCTGGGACGGTGAAGACCAAGAGAGTGGAGATGTGTGGAGGGTTAAGGGGCCTGTCCACGGGGACCTGCCTGCTGAGAACCCTTGGGGGACATGGGGAGAAGGTCAGCTGATACTGGCCAGACTGAGTCCTGGAGGGGGGCGCTGGAGAGAAGGGACAGTTTGGGGATGTGTGGGGTGATGTAGGTGCCCTGGGTAGACTGTGAGGGACATCTGACTATGGCCGGGGGATTGGGCACAGGTCCGATTCCCTCATCTGAGTGGGCCACAGTGCCACTAGAAGGCCTGCCCTGGCCCTGCCCCTGTGCTCCACCATCACGCCAGGGTGGTGGGAGATGCAGCGTCCCCACCCCCACCCCATCGTCCCTGTCTCCCACATTCCCCGCCAGGCTCTATTTCCTGTTTTCAGGCTCTACATCCCCAGTGCTGGGATCTCCCTGGACATCCTCTGCCCGGCCACTCCTCCCTGCGAGGTTCCTACCAGGCTTCTGCCTCATCTGAAATCCGCGGGCCCCACCGGGTGAGCTTCTTGGGGACCGAGGGAGGATGGGAAAAGCGCCGGGAAGGCTAAGAGGTGGACACTGGCCCTGAGGGAGGTGTGGCGGGGCAAGGTGACCTGTGTGAGAGGGCCACAGTGCCCCTGTGTGACTGGAGGGGGTGGGTGGAAATTGGCCCTGCAGGGTGGCAACCTGGGAGTGGGGGGCTCTGCTCTAGATGAGGATGAGGTCCGACTGCTGGCGGATCGGATCGGATCGGATCGGGAGGAGCAGGGTTAAGTCGGAGGCCTAACCAGACCCAGACCTGCAGGGAAGGGGCCTCCTGACTGGAGCGGAGCAGGCTGTGGGGTCCCTGGAAGTGTGTGGGTGGGGGGCAAGGGGAGGAGCCTGCAGCAGGCATTCCAGAGATACTCAGCGGGGCAGGGGGCCTGCAACCGTGACCTTTCTTCTTGGGAAAATTACAAGCAGATGTTGGAGCCTCAGGGAGTCAGGGCAAGTTTTAGGAACACGGCAAACGAATTCAGAAAGCAGTTCTCCCCAGTTGAGGAGCGCAGAGAGCAGATCCATCTGAAGTCCTGATCCTCTTCCAACGCACTGGGCCAGGCCAGGGTGGTGGAGATGGAAAGGAGCCTGTTTCCCAGTGATGGCCGGGCTGTCGGAGGAGGTGGGGCTCAGCTCTCCCCTGATCCGAGGCCAGCATGGGGATCTCCCGGGTTTAATGCCTAGAGTTGGGGGCAGGGGTATGTTGGCAGATGTTTCACAACTGGCTTTGGGGGCAGAGAATTGGCCTTGGTGAGGTGGTGCCCTGGGTAGACTGTGAGGGACATCTGGTTAGGGCTGGGGACCGGGCCACAGGTCTGATTCCCCCACCTAAGTGGGCCCAGTGGTATAAATACCCCTGCTCCCCATGCCTGATTTCAAGCTACTAAGGTGACATCACTGAACTTGATGACAAGTCGGGAAGAGATGCACATAATGGCCTCTCCGAGCCCCTTAGGCCCTGGCTCCAGCACACTGGGGGTCTTAAGGTCACCTGGACCCAGCCCTACTTCCACCCCATATAGCAGGAACCCCCTGACTACATTTCATCCGAGTGGTTTGGCTTCCACCTGCATATATCCAAGGATGGGGAGCTTACCATCTGGGTAGCCAGTTCCATTACTGAATTGCTCCGGCTGTTGGAAATCTCTCTCTGAGCCCATCTGCATCCTAGAACTTCCCCCTGTGGTTCCAATCTCATATCTTGGTCCCGATAACAAAGTGGTCCGGTGTGCACTGGGCTAGGGGCTGGGGGATCAGACAGAGGGCCCTGGGTCCTCGCCTCGCCTCTGGAGGTCATGATCAGGGAACAGGCATGAGAATGGCCGTGTCTGGGTGAATGGTCCTGGGGGCTGTAGCAGAGATGGGTGGGGCAGTAGGCCAGTGAGGGTCAGGGAGCCGATCAGAAAAGAATGGGTGGCATTTGTGCCAGGCCGTGGAAGTTGAGTGCTTCAGGGAGAACCAGGGCTGGGGGAAGCAAATGATGAGCTAAGACCTGGAGGCCTGGGTGCGGTCCCCACCCAGGAGTAGGATCCAGGGGAACTGGAGCCCTGCAGGCACAGGGCCAGAGCCCAGAGGCGTGCGGCTGGCTCTCCTGCATGCCCACTGCCCGGATCTCGGCAGACGCTGTCCCCCAGGCTGCTACTGTGCCCTAACCTGCTGACACTGGCTCTGATGCAGGCTCTGCAATGTTGCCACCTCTGCGGACCCTCCTTCTCCTGGCCCTAGGCCTGGGACTGGCCAGGACGCTCAGCTCCAGTGATCCCAATGCCTGCAGCTTCTGGGAAAGGTGAGGGCTCTGTGCCTTTTAATACCAAGCCCAAGCCCCCTGGTGGTCCCTAAGGGTCCCTGGCTCCTGCCTTCTCTTTCCGTTTCTGCTCTCTCTGCTCCCCTCTGTGGCCTGTCTCGGACCCCTTCCCCATCTCTGATCTCATCTCAGTCTCATTTGTCCCCTCTCAGACTCTGTCCTTTCCTTATTCCCTCCCTGGGTCCGCGTGGGAGGTCCGCAGCAGGACGGGGCGCCTTTCATTGTGGACCAAGCAGAGGGGCTGACCCCGGGGAATGAAGAGGGACAAGGCTGGGAAACAAGAGCCAGGGCAGAATTTAGCCAGAAATGCTTCCACCCAACACCACCAGCTGGGCAGGCAGCTCAGGCCCAGCTCGGTCCTCCCTTATAAGGAGGGGGAGGAGAGAGAAAGGGTCCATGGGTCTCATCCAATAGGGTGTCAGGGGAGCTCCCATGGGCGGGGCCCCAGGAATATTCCAAGTCTGGGAGGAGCCCTCTGCATGTGAGAGGTGGGGCAGGGTGAGGGTTCCATTCTGGGTTTGGGGAGCAAGCCTAAATGTTGGGGTGTTGATTCCTACTATGGCCAAGCCCTGACCCCCGATTCCCTCCTTGCCTTGCCCTCTGACCTGTCCTTCCTGCCAGCTTCACTACGACCACCAAGGAGTCCCACTCCCGCCCGTTCAGCCTCCACCCCTCGGAGCCCTGCGACAGGCCCTGGGAGGGCCCCCAAACCTGCTCCCAGCCCACGTGAGTGCCCCTCTCGTCCACAGGCAGGTGGCCTGCCCGGGTCTCTGCCCTGGTCTGGCTCCTGCCCCCCCCCCCCCGCCCTATTCTCTTCTTAGAACCTTTAGGGTTCAGAGGACACTTCTGGCCTCAAGACACCCACTCATTCCCAGCAAGGTGCGCTGTGGTCTGTGCCGAGTGTGTGTCCGGTCATAGATGTGCACGTGTGTCTGGGCCATAGATGTGCACGTGTGTCCGTGCGTGTGTGGTGTGTTGCCTTGTGGGGGGGAAGGGCAAGGAGGAAACATTCGAGGCTCCCCACCTCCAAGTGCTGCCCCGTGGTGAGGGTGGGCAGCCTGGCCTCGGCGGGCGCTCTGAGGGTCACCTCCTGGGTTTCCCCAGGGTCGTCTACCGGACTGTGTATCGGCAGGTGGTAAAGACGGGCCACCGCCCGCGCTTGCAGTGCTGCCAGGGCTTCTACGAGAGCAGTGGGACCTGTGTCCGTGAGTCCGTGTTGGCCAGGGCAGTCCAGAATGGGCGGGGGCTGAGCTGACCCTTCTTAATTCTTCAGTGTTCCCACCGGGTGAGGCTACTCCTGTGCCCCTTCAAGTATCCCCCTGTGCCAGCAGAGACTGTCTGGAGATGGAGGCTGGGTTTGCCTTGCCCTGGAGGCCATTCATCTTCTGGCTACACTGGCAAGACACAAAGCTGGACTTCCAGTTTCAACCTAGCCAAGGAGCTTAGGGTCCCCAGAGTCTTGAGCGGCACCTCCTTCCGTTGCTGCTTCGAACCTTTATCTCCAGTGGACTTGTCTGTCTGTCCATGCCCCTGAGCAGGCTCTCTCTGCATCTCTGTCGCAGAGGTCTCCTTCTGTCTCAGTGTCTCTCATTGTGTCTCAGGGCCTGGTCTCTGGGTCCTTCTCTGTCTCTTTCTGTTGCTATCTAGCTCTGACTTGTCACCATTCAGTCTCTCCTGCCTGCCATCTGCCCCAGCACCCTGTACCCCCAAACTGGAACCTGCCCTCCTCTTTCCCCACTTCCCTCAGCCCCAACCCACCACCAGCCCCTGCAGACACCCCTTCCCAGCCTGGCGCAGCCCCGGCCTTGGCCCCTACCCTCTCTCCGACATCATCCATGTCCAGACCCCACCTCAAGACCCCCACCCATTTTCCCACCAAATTTTAGAAATTTTCACAAAAAAGGGACTGGGGAGCCGGAGCCCTGGCATCTTGTCATGTTCTGCCACTGAGTTGCTGCCCTCAGTCCTTCTTTATCCTAGGACAGAACTGGTGGACTATGCATGCCCATAATCCCAGTAATTTGGGAGGCTGAGGCAGGAGGATCTCAAATTCAAGGCCAGCTTCATTGACCTAGTGAGACTCTGACTCAAAATTTAAAAATAATAAACAGAAAGGTCTGGGACTGCAGCTCAGTGGTAGAGCACCCCTGGGTTTAACTCCCAGTACCCCCTCCCACACACAACACAAAAACAAAACAAACACACAAACAAAAAAACACAAATTGGTGCTTAGAGAAGTGCAGGCCCCTGGTAAGGGAGGAAGATGCGTTGGGAGGAAGGTTCAGAGATGACAGTTGGGAAGGGCAGGGGGAGAGGCATCTTCTCATCACCCTCATCTCTGCCTCAGCGCTTTGTGCCCAGGAGTGTGTCCATGGCCGCTGTGTGGCGCCCAACCAGTGCCAGTGTGCACCAGGCTGGAGGGGTGACGATTGCTCTAGCGGTGAGTGGCTGGTAACCTCAGGGATGGCCTCCCTGCCAGGACACAGGTGCTTTGGACCCCAGGGCAATTCCCCAGAGTCCTTTCTGCCTTTTCTGGAGCTGTGGTAGAGGGGATGGGTATGGGGCCCAGGGACACACAGGGCTAGGCTGGGGAGGGGCGTGGCCCCTGGTGATTCCCTTCCATCCTCCTTATCCCACAGAGTGTGGTCCCGGGGTGTGGGGGCCACGGTGTGACAAGCCCTGCGGCTGTGGCAACAGCAGCTCCTGTGACCCCAAGAGCGGGGTATGTTCTTGCCCTCCTGGCCTGCAGCCTCCCAACTGCCTTCGGCCTTGTCCCCCTGGCTACTATGGCCCTGCCTGCCGGTTCAGCTGCCAGTGTCACGGGGCACCCTGCGATCCCCAGACCGGAGCCTGCTTCTGCCCTCCAGGGAGAACGGGGCCCAGGTGGGTAATGTGGGGAACAACACACTGAGGGGGTCCCTGGCTCAGGACTGCACACACGTATGAGGAGAGACAGGGGACTCAGAGTCCCAAAGCTGGGAAGGAAGTTGGGAGGCCAGGATCCTAACCCCGGGTCTGCCACTCACTAGCTGAGCAACCTTTATCAGATTATTGACTCTTGGGGAGCTTGTCTTCCGACTGCACAGTGGGAGCAGAACTGTCCCTCTGGAAGGGCGGCTGTGACCACAGCATGAGATAGCATGTGCGGGAAAGATGGACCTTTCAAGAAGCTGAGGGGGCTGGGGAGTCACAGCAGGGAGGAGGTGGGGTGGAAGGGAGGAGAGGACATTGACTGCTCCAGGACAGGAACTGCAGTAGGTCCTGGGGTCCCGCAGAAGGGCCAGCCTGAGAAGGAGAAGCGCATGAGCTTGGGGTGCGTGAGAAGCAAATATGCACCCCAGCCTTTGGCTCTGGCTGCCTGCTGGTGCAGGGGTACCCCTGCTGTTTCTAGACCCGGAAACTTTTGCTTTCTGCCTCCTACAGTCCCTGGAGGGAAGGGGGTGGGTGGGACTCCCCAGCAGGAACAGCAGGTGTGAATCACTGAGGCCCAGGACAGACTTCCCCCCCAGTCAGGGCCTGAGTACAGGTGACCAGCCTTGGAGGAAAGTGTGTGTGGGGGAGTGGATGCTGCTTTCTCTACCTGATCTCACCTGCTCTGATCTCACCTGCTCTGTCCTGCAGCTGTGATGTGTCCTGTCCCCAGGGCACGGCTGGCTTCTTCTGTCCCAGCACCTCTCCTTGCCAAAATGGGGGTATCTTCCAGGACTCCCAGGGCTCCTGCAGCTGCCCACCTGGCTGGATGGTATGAAGGGTGGGGTATGTGGTTATGGGGTGGGAATTTGAGGACAATTCAGGCTCCAGAGAGGGTGGGCTCTGGGGACCCTGGAAAGGTGTATGGCAATGAGGGTATCAAGGGGGTCCTGTGGCCATGAGGAGCCATTGGGTACCTGGGGCTCTGCCAACCTCTTACCCCCATAGGGCATCATCTGCTCCCTGCCCTGCCCAGAGGGCTTTCATGGACCCAACTGCTCCCAGGAATGTCTCTGCCACAATGGTGGCCTCTGTGACCGATTCACTGGACAGTGCCGCTGCGCTCCAGGCTACACGGGGGATCGGTGAGTGGCGGGGACATGCGTGGAAGCGGCGGGGGAGAACAAGGAGGTGGGCGCAGCCAGATTCACTCAGTGTCGTGCCCAGGTGCCACGAGGAGTGCCCAGTGGGCCGCTTTGGCCAGGACTGTGCTGAAACGTGCGACTGCGCCTCAGGCGCCCGCTGCTTCCCGGCCAACGGCGCGTGCCTGTGCGAGCACGGCTTCACCGGGGACCGCTGTGCGGAGCGCCTCTGCCCCGACGGCCGGTACGGCCTCGGATGTCAGTCGTCCTGCACCTGCGACCCGGAGCACAGTCTCAGGTGGGCCGCGCACGCGATCAGAGGGCCAGGGAGCCAGAGGGAGAGGTCTTCCAGGATGGAGGGGCCCGAATGACGAACAGCGCCGGGGTGTGGCCAAGTGGGGCACAGATGGCACAGAAGGGAAAAGGGGAGACTCTGGGTGTTGGGGGGCGCCCTGGGCACCCTTCCCTGCCCCAGCCCCGCTCTGGAGACACAGCTTCCCTACTCGATGACCGCGCCACGTCCCGCCTCCGCTCACAGCTGCCACCCGATGCACGGGGAGTGCTCCTGCCGCCCGGGCTGGGCCGGCCTCCACTGCAACGAGAGCTGCCCGCAGGACACGCACGGGCCGGGTTGCCAGGAGCACTGCCTCTGCCTGCACGGCGGCGTCTGCCTGGCCGACAGCGGCCTCTGCCGGTGCGCTCCCGGCTACACGGTGAGGCCTGCGGCCAGAGAGGGGGTGGGGCCGTGGAGCCCGGCCTTCACCCTCACCGGCCCGCCCACCCGTTCTCAGGGGCCTCACTGCGCCAGCCTCTGTCCTCCCGACACTTATGGGTTCAACTGCTCCTCGCGCTGCTCCTGCGAAAATGCCATCGCCTGCTCACCCCTCGACGGCTCCTGCATCTGCAAGGAAGGTAAAGGGATGCGGCCTCCCGAAGGGGAGGCTCGAGGGGCGGGGCCGGCCAAGCTCCAGAGAGGCTGCAGGATAAGGGCGGAGCTTCCTAGGCAGCAGCTGGACTGTGGGAAAGTGTCCGGGCTATTTCCTTCCGGGAATGTCCACTTCGCTTTCTTCAGTCACAGACATCGTACTTGTCTTTAAAGGCGCGGGTGAGAATGCCCCTCATGGGTAAATATCTACCCTCTGGTTTATACAGAAACACACAATGGCAACACCAGGAAGGGCCTCCCAGATCTACCAGGGGTGACATTGGCAACCTCTGGGCTGATGTTTGCTAGCTATTGAATCTCACAAGCATCAAGTCCCCAGTCCCCACCGTTCCCTATTGGCTTCCACGTGTTTGAGATAACTACTTTAGTTTCCTGATGGGGCCTCTGGAAACATGTGGGTTGTTGCCTAACTCTTGTTTTATGGAAGAGAGGCCCCAGACCTCAGGTGGGGTGGTGCATCACTGAAATCGTTTAGCCTTCTGTTCAGCATCTAATGTTTCTTATGTTTGTCTCGTGTGCGGTGCCCTGAGCGTCCTCCCTCCCAGCCTCCCGCTCAGCACAGCCGTCTCCCTGATGTGCTTGCTCTGGAGGGGACCTAGGTCCCCACACCCACTAATAGGCTTCTCTCCAGGTTGGCAGCGTGGGAACTGTTCTGTGCCCTGCCCGCCTGGATCCTGGGGCTTCAACTGCAATGCCAGCTGCCAGTGTGCCCATGATGGAGTCTGTAGCCCCCAAACTGGTGCCTGTACCTGCACCCCAGGGTGGCATGGGGCCCGCTGCCAGCTGCCCTGCCCGGTGAGTGCTCACAGCCTGCTGCCTTGGGGAGGGGCGGGCAATGGCCTCTCCAGCTGACCAGCCTACCCTTCTGTTTCCTCTTCTAGAAGGGGCAGTTTGGCAAAGGTTGTGCCAGTCACTGTGACTGTGACCATTCTGATGGCTGTGACCCGGTCCATGGACACTGCCAATGCCAGGCTGGCTGGATGGGTGAGTATTCTAGGTGACCAGGACTCAGGTCTTCTGCAGAGTGGGGGGATGCATCCCATAGGAAATGTGTCTAGAAGAGGGGACATGGAACAGGAGGGCACCCAGACCAGCCTCAACCTACCACTGTCTCTCACACAGGTAACCGCTGCCACCTGCCCTGCCCCGAGGGCTTCTGGGGAGCCAACTGTAGCAATACCTGCACCTGCAAGAATGGAGGCACCTGTGTCCCTGAAAGTGGCAGTTGTGTATGTGCACCTGGATTTCGAGGCCCCTCCTGCCAGAGACGTGAGTCTCCCCACCACCCTCTCCTGACCACAGCAGGGTACATAGCAATGCCAGATAACAGAAGTCCCCACCCTGTCCTTCTTGGTCTCTTCCTCTGACTCCATCATCAGGACAGTTGGTACAGCAGGAGGGAGGGAGGGAGACAGTGGGGTCAAGGGTTGATTGGTCGGTTGACACCTGTCCTCAACCACTATGCACCCCTTTTCTCAGCCTGCCCACCTGGCCGCTATGGCAAACGCTGCGTACCCTGCAAGTGTAATAACCACTCCTCCTGCCACCCCTCGGATGGGACCTGCTACTGCCTGGCTGGCTGGACGGGCCCTGACTGCTCCCAACGTATGTTGCAGCTTGTGTGTCTGAGCGTGTGTGTGTGCGTGCGTGCTGAGCAGGTGGGCTGAGGATGGGTGGTCTCTGTTTCCCTGCTCCTGGGCAGAGCGTATGTTTCTCTGGAGCCATGCCGATTCAGTTATTTATATGAACAATATGAGTGAATATTTACGGGGCATCACCTACATGGTGGGTATTGGTTTTAGGCTCTGAGGATGCATCAAAACAGATCAGGAGAAAAAATTTCCTGCCCTTTGGTGCAAGAAGCCTGGAAACAGCAGTATTCTATGGGAGCAGGGGAAATCCTAAGCTCAATTTTGGGCATGCTTTCCCCCCCCTCTTATTTATTTATTTTGGTACCAGGGGTTGAACCCAGGGGTGCTTTACCACTGAGCCACATCCCCAGCCCTTTTTAATCATTTATTTTGAGACAGGGCCTTGCTAAATTGCTGAGGCTAGCCTCAAACTTGGGATCCTCCTGCCTCAGCCTCCCAAGTTGCTGGGATTACAGATGTGTGCCACCACGTCCAGCACCATTTGCACATTTGCACATTTAAGTTTATCTTTATTTATTTATATGTGGTCTCTTTCCCACATAAGTATATGAAGATGATCATGGAAAAAACTAGTCTAAAAACACCAAGTAAAGCAAAAGGAGAAGTAAGAGGCTGCTGCCTTGAAAAAGGCTGGATTGAGCTTCCCAGCAGTCAGGGTAAAAAAGCCCAGTAACAACTATTTATTTACATCAGATACACAAAATTAATGCATCAAGCCAATTAAGGTGGCACACATCTGTAATCCCAGCAATTTGGGAGGCTGAGGCAGGAGGATCACAAGTTCAAGATCAGCCTCAGCAATTTAGTGAGACTCTGTCTCAAAATAAAAAAAAAATAATAAAAATGGCTGGGGTGGTGTAGCTCAGTTGTAGAGTGCCCTGGGTTCCATCCCCAGTACCAATCAAAAACTCCCCCCACCAAAAAAAATCCACGAAATATGATGGACATTACTTCCTTCTTATGTTGAAACGAAACAAAGCAGATAATCATATAATCCCTGTGGCTCCAGAGGCTGAAGCAGGAGGATCAAAATTTTGAGGCCAGCCTCAGCAATTTAGTGAGTCCCTAAGCAACTTAGTGAGAGATGAAAAATAGAAAGAGCAGGGATGTGCCTCAGTGGTTAAGCACCCTTGGGTTTAATCCCCAGTACCAAAAAGGAGGGGGAGGGGGAGGGGGAGGGGAGGAAGAAGAAGAAACCTAACGACAAAACCCACCATGCCCAGAGCTAAGCAATCCAGCAAACCCGGCCGGGGCTCCTTGTTTCCGAATGGCTATTAGATAGTCAAGTGAGATGTTGGCTGGGTGGATGGGCACGGGGTCTGGAGCTCACTGCAGGGATGGGACTGCAGTCAAACATCCGTGAGTCATCCCTGTGTGCCGCTCAGAGCCTGAGTGTCTTCCTGGGGACCAAGGCTGAGCTAAAGACTTCAGTAATGCTGGGGGCTCAGATGACATCCAGGAGTGGATGACCCCAGCCCATAGACAGGCCCCTTGTCTCCTGCAGTATGCCCCCTAGGCCACTGGGGAACCAACTGTGCCCAGGCTTGCCAGTGTCACCACGGTGGGACCTGCCACCCCCAGAATGGAAGCTGCATCTGTGCCCCAGGCTGGACCGGACTCCATTGCTTGGAAGGTACCAACAGAAGGGGTACCGTGCCCATGCCCTGGCCAGACAGGAGGCCAAGTTACTGACCTCTCGGCTCCCGTGATCCGGTTTGCTCTGGCTCCCTCCCCAGGCTGCCCCCCAGGGGTGTTTGGTGCCAACTGCTCCCAGCCATGCCAGTGTGGTCCAGGAGAGCGGTGCCACCCAGAGACTGGCGCCTGTGTGTGTCCCCCAGGGCACAGTGGTGCACCTTGCAGGATTGGTGAGTTCTGAGCCTCCCATACCCTCCCTGTCCCCAGGGAACTAGGACCCAGCGCCCTCACCCCTGCCCTCCTATTGGGCGCCCCTCCCATGCTTGCACCCAAGCTCACCAGCAGGGCCTAGATGCCCCTCCAGGTGCTCTTCCCTGTCACACAGGGAGCCAGGAGCCCTTCACCATGATGCCTACCTCCCCTGTGGCCTATAACTCACTGGGCGCAGTCATCGGCATTGCAGTGCTGGGCTCCCTGGTAGTGGCCCTGGTGGCACTGTTCATTGGCTACCGCCATTGGCAAAAGGGCAAGGAGCACCAGCACCTGGCGGTGGCCTACAGCACTGGACGGCTGGATGGCTCCGAGTATGTCATGCCAGGTGAGCTGGCCCAGGGCCCCAGAGGAGTGGTGGGCAGAGGGGGTGTGGGGCATGACTCCACGGGAGGAGGGAGGACGGGAGACGGGAGGCCGAGTTACTGACCTGCTGGGTAGATCAACTCCAGGGCCCCTGGCCCATCTCCCAGCGCCCCCTGCACCTGTGTCTGTCCTGCAGATGTCCCTCCAAGCTACAGTCACTACTACTCCAACCCCAGCTACCACACCCTGTCCCAGTGCTCTCCGAATCCCCCGCCCCCTAACAAGGTCAGTGCTGGGGGAGGGGACCAGCCATGGGGGCTGGCCGCAGGCCTGGTTCTCTGGAAAGCCCTGTCCTTGTGTGCCCCTCAGGTTCCAGGCAGTCAGCTCTTCGCCAGCCTCCAGGGACCCGAGCGGCCAGGTGGAGCCCACGGGCATGACAACCACGCCACCCTGCCTGCTGACTGGAAGCACCGGCCTCTGGACAGGGGTAGGCTCCTGGGGAGGCTCACCAGCTGGCTGCCCCGTCTGAGTGTGTGGGAGGGAGGCTCAGGCCCAGGCTCCCGAGGAGCCTGGAGCTGGGGAGGACACCGGAGGCTGGTTGCCAACTGCCTCCCTCTTCTCAGGTGGCAGTCGCCTGGATCGAAGTTACAGCTACAGCCACGGTAATGGCACAGGCCCCTTCTATAATAAAGGTATGGGCAAAGGGGCAGAGAGGGAGGGGCTGAGCTGGGCAGAGGCTCCAGTGACGCCATCCAGCCTGACTTCTGCCCTCCATACTTAGGGCCCATCTCTGAAGAACAGCTGGGGGCCAGCATGGCTTCTCTGAGCAGTGAGAACCCCTATGCCACCATCCGGGATCTGCCCGGCCTGCCAGGGGGCCCCCGGGAGAGCAGCTATGTGGAGATGAAAGGCCCTCCCTCAGGGTCTCCCCCCAGGCCTCTCCAATTCCGGGACAGCCAGAGGCGGTGGCACCCACAGCCACAGAGAGACAGTGGCACCTATGAACAGCCCAGCCCCCTGACCCACGGTGAGCACTCCCTCTCCCCTGGTGCAGAGGCAAGGAGGTGGGGGTGGTGGGAGAAGGGACAGAGGGAAACCATGGGGAGGCCGCCTGATGGAGCTATGCAAGAGTAAGATGCTTGGGTCAGACTTGGATGACGTTGGGGAAGTCACCTTGACACTTAGAGCCTGTTCCTCACCTGTAGCCTATCTACCTCGAAGGCAGAAGATGTGAAATGGTGGTTGTGTAGCACCTGGGAGGGGGATTTGGGACCCAGAACAGTGGAGGCCAAGTCAGGTGACAGAGCATGCTCAGATCCTGCAGGGTGGGCAGGCTGAGGTGGCCTGCCCCCTAGTGGCTGGGGCTGGCACAGCTGGGGATGGGAGGCAGGCCTCTGTCCAGGCACCATCCATTAGCTTCTGTATGGGCAGAAGAAGAAGCTGGAGGTGGGAGGATAGAAGTCGGAGGTCAAAAAGCCATCTCCCTCTCATCCTGGTCCCTTGTCTCCAGATCAAGACTCTGTGGGCTCCCTGCCCCCACTTCCTCCAGGTCTGCCCCCCGGCCACTACGACTCACCCAAGAACAGCCACATCCCCGGACACTATGACTTGCCTCCAGTACGACACCCCCCATCACCCCCACTCTGGCGCCAGGATCGCTGAGAAGCCAAGATGGTATGGCAGAGGCCAGCACACCTGACCCTTGCTGCCCAAGGCTGGGACAGCCCTGTGAACCCTGCCAGGAGCAGGGAGTGGACTGGCAGGCCATGGCGTCGAACACTTAATGAAGGAAGTGAATGGCGAGGCAGGAGCCTCCCTCCCAGGTCCCATCGGGGAGACGCTGTTTGGCAGGATGCCTGGTCCCTTCCCCCCGCTGCTGCTCCGCAAGGCCTTGGGGCCCTGTGGACATAAACTTGTGGGTTGAATGTCGTTGGGTGACTCTGATTTCAAAAACAGGTATTGAGTATCATTTCTGTGCACACGTGGGCTGGGCTGTGTGCATGCATGTGTGTGTGTGTGTGTGTGTGTGTGTGGCTTAACAGGGGTACAACTCCTACCCCTGGGTCCTGCCCTCAGGCCCTCACCAGGTGGCCAGCAGGCAGCCACCCCCCATTAGCTCCAACAGAAGCCTTGCTGCTGGCTCCCGGCATTCACTGGGTGGTTCCTCCATCCTGCTGCAGAAGTACAAGCAGGTGGGCCACTCCTTGCCCGCAAGTCGTCATGTCTTCCTGGGTGTCCCTCTGTTTTTTGAGTCAGAATCAGAGCTTTGGAAGGCCTCAAAGGTCCTGCTGCCTGGCCTGTCCCTTCAGCCTCACCCAGAAATGTGCCCACGGTGGTCACTCTCCTCCAGTTACACCTTTAGGTCTGCTGTCTGCCGTGCCTCATTCCACCCCAGGGGCTGGCACACCAGCATGCTTTTCTTCCCCCACCTCTTGGCTCCTACTCCTCCTTCACACTCCACCCAGCCCTGGTCTCTCTCCTTTATAGCATTGATGGCAACTGTCTTCATTCTCCAGGTACCAGCAGAAGGCTTCCAGGATGCCAAGCACCCTGTTATTTCTTAATGTGTTATTTCCTCATATGGTTATTGGATTAATTTCTGCCTTCCTCACAAGATTGTAAGCTCTCTGAAGGCAAGATTCCTGTTTATGTTCTATATTGGGTCCCCTTGGCACATAGTAGACACTCAATAAATGATTCCCTTTGACTGAGTGGCTGATTGAATAAAAATACCAGTGACACTTTGGAAAGTACCAACAATGGTAAATTGTTTGTTCTGCAAGTAAATGGGCTGTTTAGGTCCTAGTCTTCCCCAAAGGGTGAACTTCTACAGGGGATGGGCTGGGGCGGAACAGAGGAAGGGGACAGGAAAGTATATACTTCAAGGGGGCTCAGCAGGCGATGGTTTGAGTTCTAGATTCCAAGGATGTGGTCATCTCATCAACTCATTAGCTGACTGAATCCCCAGGGGTCCGGGAGGCTAAATAGATGTGTTGGAGAAGAGAAACCCAACCTCACACCCACGGGGCGGGGCCTCTGGGCCCTTTCCGCCAGGTGTTCTCTCCTTATAGGATAGGTAAGCGGACCCAGGAAAGTGGACCTGCTCCCACCATGGACTCTCCCTTCTTTAGTGTCCTCCCACTGCCATGAGCTCCATTGTGCCGTCCAGTCCCTGTTCCCGGGGCTCGATTCCCGGGTGACTTTGCCTTACCTTGAGCCCGCCCTATCCCGGGCGCTCTGGTTCGGTGTAGGATCCCCGGGTCTGTCTGTCCTGGCCCCTCTCCCTTCGCAGCGATCCCTCCACGCCGGGTCCTCTAGGGTTCACCTGCGCCTGGCGTTGCGCATCCCCCGGGTCCCGCAGTTCCCTTTCTGCTCTAGCCCCGCCCCTCCGCTCCGACCCAGCGGGCCCCGCCCACCCGACTTTCCCTCCGCTGGCTCGGACTTGCGGCGCCCTCTGCCGGCCGCACTGTGCTCGGCACTGCCCCCGCCGCTCGCCCGCCGGCCGCGCGCGGTTGTCCTGGAGAGCGACGCGAAGGCTCGGCCTCAACAGACCTCGGATTCAGGCATCCCCAGGCTGCGCCCCAGGGTCTTGTATCTTCTTCCCGCCCGGACGAGGGTCCCAGAGGCGCCAGCATGTCCAGCGAGCCAAGCGCGCCGGGAGGCTCACCCAGGACCCCTCGTCCTGGGACCCAGAAGTCGTCCGGTTCGGCGACCAAGAAGGGGGAGCGCTCGGTCAAGGAGAAGCCGCCGGCCGTGCTGCCGCCGGTGGGCGAGGAGGAACCCAAAAACCCCGGTACGCTGGCGGCGGGGCTGGCGGCTCTGAACGTCCCACCGCCACTTGTGGCTGGGTTGGCCTCGCTGGGCTCCGAGTCTCGGCTCGGGAGGTGGTCAGTGGAACGTGGTCTTGAAGATCCCACTCTAGTTCGGGATGCTGACCAGAACAACATGGTAAAAGCCAGGAGCTTGGCGCACCCCTGCAATTGCAGCGACTCGGAAGGAGGGGGCTGGGGCTGGAGGACTGCAAGTTCAAGGTCAGCCTCTAACAACTTAGAGTTGTGTTGTTGGTAAAACAAAGAGCGGGGATGTAGCCCAGTGGTAGAGAACCACTGGGTTCAATCCCCAGTACCCCTCCCCCACATGCTGGTGCCTCTGGGACCCTCTTGGGCGGGAAGAGGATACAAGACCCGGGGGCGCAGCCTGGGGATGCCTGAATCCCTCCTCACAGGTCCTCTTTCTGCTGCAAGTGATAGAACCCCAACCCAAACTAATTAAGCACAAAAGGGAATTTATTGGAAGGCTCCTTGATACAATTTGACAGCTTTACTGTAAGAGAGGGACTTGCTGTCCCTGGGATGGAGGTAAAACAACTTGGGAAAGGCCTTGATGGTCTAACCTTGCCAGGTGCCATCTCCTTGTCAGAGCTAGTTGTGGGGTTAGGGGAGGGGGTATGAGAGCCGGAGAAGAAGCATATTCCAGAAAGGAACACAAGATAGGAGATAGGATAGGATCCCCTGGTTACATTAAACACACACACACACACACACACACACACACACATACGGCTGCTATATGGAGAATAGAGCAGAAGGGGCAGCGAAGAGCTTCAGGGAGATGGGTTAGGAGACAGCCCGGTCCAGGAACAGGGGTAGTTGGGAGGCAGTAATGGTGGAGAGGAGTGGATGGGTCAGGCTTCTCGGGGTGGAAGTAATAATTTGGCCAAGGACTGGATAGGGTGGGGAGTTAGGAACACAGCAACAATCGTTCTCAGGGTTCTGGACTGGGAGCTGGGTGAAGGGAGGTGCCACTCTTGGAGAAGGGACAGCTGGAAGGAAGGGGCATGCCAAGGAGGGCCCCCAAGGGGTGAAGTCATCGAGGCAGCTGGACACGGGGGTCTGCAGTGCTGAAGAGAGCTCAGGGCGGAGAAGCATCTTTGGGAGCTGCTAATGTCTCAGCATGGTTAAGCCGTGGGAAGTGAGAGAAGTAGAGAGGAAGGAGGGAGTGTAACTAGAGGAGAGGACTCGGACACAGCCCTATGTGGAGAAGGAGGAGCTGGTGCGGGATCCCTAACGGCTTTGACCCAGAGGTATGAGGGCATGGGGACCCTGGGTAAAGAAACAAGCAGGTTACCATGATCGGTCGCACCCTGTTGTGCTCTGGTGAGGGCAGATGTGGGGCTCAAATGGGGTAGGGTGCAATGGCTGATGTAGGAAGGTATATAGGTTTAGAGAAAATCCTATCCAATAGCTTCTATTTTTCAAGAAGCTATAAGGCAAAGTCCTTATGGAGCATGAAGAGGGGGTGTGGGAGGGGAGGAGGAGAGGAGCCATCATCACCCTCTAGTAGGGTACCATTGACTAAAATGCATTTCTACCATCGCATGGTTGGTTTTATCTTTTTCCTTTGGTGGGGTGGGGGGGTGCTAGGGATTAAACCTAAGGTTTTGTCACATGCTAGGCAAGCAAGCTGTCTTCTATTGAGGTACATCCCCAGCCCTGTCACTTGAAATTCTATGGGAGAACCCATGTAATCAGAATCTCCGGGGATGGGACCCAGGAAGCTGTTTTAACGGGCTGTCTACCTGGTGCTTTGTAAAAAGATTAAAGTTTGATGATCTCTGTTCTTGAGAAACGGTGTATAATGAAGCAAGGGGTTGCCCTCCGCACAGTTTTCAGCCTGGGAATGAAGAGAGGCTGTCTGATGGGGTCACCCCCACCTCCCTATGCCTTCTCTTGGCACTTGGTGCACTGGGCTGACATTGCCTGTGCCTGGGGACAACGTGTCTCTCTCACCCCTTCCCCACTGAACCCAGGAGCCTCAAACTTCTCTGCATCGCACTGCACTATCCCTCCACACCCTAGGGGCAGGCTACCTACTGCTCGGCCATAGGAGTCCCTCCAGGGCACCTTTCACATCCTTTCGTCTCCCTGCTGTGAGCTCTTGCTTTCACCACTTGCTTTCAACTGTTCTCGGCATTGGTCTTTATAACAGGGCTTACTTTTAAAAACAGCTCTAAAGATGGGATCCCAGGTAGGGCGGGCTCCTGGCTTACCCCTCTAATCCCAGCCACTAGTCAGGCTGAGGCAGAAGGATGACAAGTTCTAGGTCAGCCTCAGCTTCCTTCAGCGTCCCCCCACTCCCTCCAGCAGCACCTGCTGCTACTGGCCTGGATGGTGTTGCCGTGGGACTCCAGGTTGGTGGCACGTGGTAGGGACATCTCTTCCATCTCCATGAATTTCTTCCTGGATTATCCATTGGGAGAACTGAAAACAGCAGGGATCTCATGGGGACTCAGTCACCTTAGGTTTGCAGAGCCCTCGGGACAGACAAGGTGGACATATCTGAATTAATGTAACCCAGGAATGTGTTAATGTTTCTAAAGCCTTTAGAACAGCACGGAACACTAGGAATGCCATACAGTGTTTGTTAAACAAGCATGCGGCGCTGCTAGACCTCCTTGTACATATAAGGGAGAGGACGGGGGGGGGGGGGGACGGGATTTCACATAAGGCTTGGACTTATGTGAGTGTCCACAGCAGTCCCTGCAGGGAAGGAAGACAGGGTGGAGCCTGGGCTGTGGACACCCTGTGGAAGGAAGCACACTGCTCTCCCAGGGAAGCTCCTTGGCCCAGGGGGTGAGTGGAAGGAACCAGCACATAAAAGGTGTCTGGGGCCTGGCGCGTTGGCGCACGCCTGTAATCACAGCGGCGCGGGAGGCTGAGGCAGGAGGATCGCAAGTTCACCACCTCAACTTAGCGAGGCCCTAAGCAACTTAGCGAGACCCTGTCTTTAAATAACATGTAAACAGGGCTGGGGATGTGGCTCAGGGGTTAAGTGATCCTGGGTCCAGTTCAATACAAAAACCAAACCAAAACCGCGGTCTCAGAGCAGCGCCACCCGCAGGCCTGAGGGCGTGGGAACCCGGGCCTGGGGGCGGTCCCTGGAGGGGTGGAGGCTCTCTGCTGCCCTCTAACGGTGCGCGGGCGCTGAAGCCTGAGGGCGGGCGCTCTCCCCCTCCGCAGAGGAGTACCAGTGCACAGGGGTCCTGGAGACTGATTTCGCGGAGCTCTGCACGAGACTGGGCTACACAGACTTCCCCAAAGTTGTCACCCGCCCCCGCCCCCACCCGACCTTCACCGCCTCGGCCTCCATGTCAGAAAAACCCACCTCAGGTGAGTGGCTGTGGCGCCCAGAGGTGCCTGCCAGGGCTACCGTCCATCGCGAGCCTCCCATCGCACCGGGGCGGAAAGGCGCGGGCGCAGGTGGCGTGGGTGTCTGTGCACGCCCAGGGCAGGGGCTCGGCGCGGCGGGGAGCTGGCGGGGTGTCGTCCGTCTTCCAAGTCTCGGCAGAGCCTGGCCTGGCCAGAGAAACTGCGCCCCGGTCAGCGGTGCTCTTCGCCCCCGCCGGTCTGTGGAGGGTCTCCCGGCCTCGGGGCATGGGTGCTGTCCTCTCCCTCCTCACCCTGCCTTCTAGACGACCAGCGACTGTCGGCGTCCTGCAGCCTCAACAGCCTGGAAAGCAAATACGTGTTCTTCCGGCCCACGATCCAGGTGGAGCTGGAGCTGGACGACAGCAAAGCGGTGAAGGAAATCTACATCCGCGGTGAGCCCCGTCCCTGCGCGCCCCGTCCCTGCGCGCCCCGTCCCTGCGCGCCCCGTCCCTGCGCGCCGCGTCCCTGCGCGCCCCGTCCCTGCGCGCCCCGCCCCGCGGCACCTTCCTCCTCTCTCTTCGCAGGTTGGAAGGTTGAGGACCGGATTCTGGGTATCTTCTCCAAATGTCTGCCCTCGCTCAGCCAGCTGCAGGCCATCAAGTGAGCGTACTGGGGACGGAGGGGGGGCGGGGAGGGCTATGGAGACTGGGGCTCCTGGTGGCTTGGAAGAGAGAGCAGAGGGCTGCTGAAGTCCCCGGGGACTGTAGGAAACTGGGAGGGTACTACTGCAAGGAAGGGTGTGGTTGGAAGGACTGTGAGTAGGGGTTTCAGCAGGTGACCTCCAGCTGTTTCTGTTCTTCCTGCCCATTCAGCTTTTGGAAGGTGGGGCTGACCGATAATACCCTGACCACCTTCATCGCCCTCCTGCCTCTCTGTTCATCCACGCTCAGGTCAGCACTGGGGAGAGGCCGCCACGCCTGGGGAGTCTGGCTGGGTGGGCCAAGATGGGGAGTTTGGGTGCAGAAGTCGCAAGTCCCAGCCCTCATATGCCTGGGTGGCATCCCAGGGAAAGCAGGGCTCTGCCAGTGTGTGCTGGATCAGGAAACTCCCAACGGACAAGAAGTCCTGTTTCAGCCTACACCAGTATCCAAACAGCCCAAACTTTGGGCCTCACTCCGTTTCTGCCAGTCCTGCTACCCTCTACCCTTCCAAGCCATCTCTCTTGTTCCCTAGCCCACGATTAGGCTTCAGGAATAAATACTGCAGGGCAGTGTAGGGACTGTGCAGGGGGAGGGGTGGTTGGGGGTGGCAGGAAGAAGCCCACCCACCTTATGAGTGAGGGGCAGGAAGAGGTGGAAGGCTGCCTTCCAGGGTGACACTGAGCTGAGCCCTGGAGGACTAGGTGCAAACCAGGCCAGGCTTTAGGAAGGGGCATTCCTGCACAGGAAGGCGCAGGAGTGAGGATGGGGTGGCAAGGGGTGAGGGTGTGGTGAGCTAGTGTGACTCCAGGTGTGGTTTGGTGTGCAAAGGAGAGCTCTCACTCTGCTGCTGGCCCCTTCAGAAGGCTTCCACAGCACCCTTGACTTTTCTTGCTTCAAAGAACATTCCCTTCAGTGCTACATACACACAGCGCTGCCATGACTTCCTCTTGGGGATGGGATGGACATTCCTGTTGAGGACGGGGACTATGTCTTCTTTTTTTTATTTAAAAATTTTATACATACACATATTTAGTTGTCGATGGACACAGTACCTTTTATTTATTAGTTTTTAGGTGGTGCAGAGGATTGAACCCAGTGCCTCACACTTGCTAGGCAAGTGCTCTACCACTGAGCCACAACTCCAGCCGTTGGACTTTGTCTTCTTCAGTGGGGCTCCCAGCAGTCTTTGTGTAGCACATTGTGAACACACATTTCAGCTGGGCTGGGGATGTGGCTCAGTGGTTAAGCATCCCTGAGTTCAATTCCAGGTACAAAAAAGAAAAGAAAAGAAACATACATTTCATTCCATCATGGGAACTAGAAACACTTTAGCTGGCAAAGAAAGAACCATAGGAATTTATTATGCAAGGATAATTCATGCCAGCACAAAAATAATTAAAAATGAATTCAGTTTTGAGGTAGAGCACTTGCCTCGCACGTGCGGGACCCCAGGTTCAATCCTCAGCACCACATAAAAGTAAATAAGTGAAATAAAAGTATTGGTCCAACTACAACTAAAAAATAAATATTAAAAAAATGAATTCAGTTTATGAGAAAAGACAAGGAAGCCTACAAGACTTAGCAAAAACTACAGATCACGGCCAGGCATGGTGATGAATGTCTACAATCCCAGTGGATCAAGAGGCCGAGGCAGAGATTCACAAGTTCAAGGCCAACCTGGGCAACTTAGGGGGACCCTGTCTCAAAAAAAAATTTTTTTTAAAGGGCTGGGGATGTAGTTCAGTGGTAGCGCATCCCTGGGTTCAATCCCCAGTACTAAGGGGGAAAATATTACGGATCCTGGAAGATGCTATAAAAAGATCCTGGAAAATGCTTAAATAGAGAAATTTCTAGACATTGATTCAATTTTTTGTTGTGACTTAGGAAAAAGACCTTTTTTTTTTTCTGAAAAGCTATTACCCTGAATAGGGGTCATGTAGTAATTTATTACTACGTGTAACAAAGTAACCCCCAAATTTAGTGGCTTAAAATGATAAGAATTTATTTTAACAATGTCCCTGAGATCATCTTGGTGTAGATTCCTGGGTGCTTCTGGCTCAGGGTCAGTCTTGAGGTGGAAGAGGAGCTGTTGACTGGTTGTGGTCATTTCAAGGTGAGCTAGGCAGAGAATCTGCTTTCAAGCTTGTTGATGTGACTGATTTCATTGGGCCTCTCCAGAGGCTGTCTGAGTGTCCTCAAGAGAGAGCAGTTGGTGACAGTGCCAGAGAGGACCAAGATGGAAGCCATCATCGTTGTCACCTAAACTCAGAAGTGACATACCATCGCTTCTGTCATATTGTGTGCATTTTAAGGGATTCACTGGGTCTAGTCATACTAAAGGGGAGAGCATTACACAGGGCCTCACTACCAGGAACTGAGGATTTTTGAAGGCCATCTTAGAGAATACCTTACCACAGGTCAACTTTGGGGAATGACCTTTTCACATGGCCACATTCCTGGGTTTTTAGTCCGAGGAAGTATCACATATATTTTCTAAATTGATGGGGGCGGGGGTGGGGCGGTATCCTTTGGCTCTGTTTCCTGATTGCTCTCCAGAGATCCCAACTTCCTGTCCACCCCCCTTCTTGCCTGGCCTCGATGGCACCTACTGGTTCTTGGATCTCTCCCACCTTAGGAAAGTGTCTCTGGAGGGGAATCCGCTGCCGAAGCAGTCATATCACAAGCTCATGGCGCCGGACAGCCCGTGAGGTTCCTTGCCCCATCCGCGCCCCCAACTTTCTGTCCCTCATTCCAAGCCATCTTAGCCCCCACCTTTCCATGTCCTTCCAGCACCTCCCCCAGGAGTCCCCAGTCCCTGCTCCTTGGTCTTGATTCCCAAGAGCGCCCCTGGCACCCGTGTTTGCAGCGACCTCTCTGCTGCAGGATCGCCCACCTGTCTCTGCGGAACAACAACATCGACGACCACGGGGCGCAGCTGCTGGGCCAGGCGCTGTCCACGCTGCACAGCTGCAACCGGACCCTGGTCTCGCTCAACCTGGGCTTCAACCACATCGGGGACCAGGGCGCGTGCTACCTGGCAGACGTGCGTGGGCTGCGGCGCGGGGGCTGCTCGGCGCGAGGTGGCGCCGCGGCTCACCAGCGCTCGGCCTCCGCAGGGGCTCCGGCTGAACCGCTCGCTGCTCTGGCTGTCCCTGGCTCACAACCGCATCCAGGACAAGGGCGCTCTGAAGCTGGCCGAGGTGGGGTTCTCGGTGGGTTGGGGCCGGGGAGGCCGACACAAATCTTCCCGGAGGACAGCGTCTGACGGTGCTGGCCGCGTCCCAGGTCCTGCGTCCCTTCGAGCTGACACACACCGAGGTGGTGGAGCGCCGGCGCCTCCTGCTGGAGAAAGGGACGCAGGAGCGGTCGCGATCGGTGAGGAGCCCCCCAGCCCCAGAGCGATCTGAGAGTCCGCTTCCCAGCTGGGAGGACCTCCGCTCTCGGTCCTCCCTCCCTGCACTGTGACGGTCCTTCTCTCCGAAGCTCAGCTCTAGGCGCACAGGTCTAACTAGGGTTCGCCAGGCCCCTGCCTGAGGGCTCCAAATGCAGAATGTATGGGTCGAGGGAAAGGATACTAGATTGACTGTCTGGGACCTGAATCTAGCTCAGCCACATACCTACCAGTCTGCGACCTTGGACATGTTACTTACCCTCCGTGCCTGTTTTCACATCTGTAAGTGGGAATAATTGTGCCTATCTCCTAGGATTGGGAGCATTAAATGAGCTTATTCATGTAAAGCATTTGGAATGGGGCCTGGCACTTAGCTCAAGAAAAGCTAGACTCTGTTTCTCCCTCAGTATGGGATCCCTTACCTTGACTCTCAGCTCATCCCCACCCATACCTCTGCTCTTCGCACCCCAAACTCCTCAACGCAGGGGAAAGAACATCAGGGGAATGTTTCCAGCATTTAGGAAGAAAGGTGGGCGGTGGGTGGGGTGCTGTCTGCCCAACTGCTACCCAGGCTTGGGCTTCTCCTCCATTCCCTGTCGCTGGCGGGCTCCAGTGGCTTCCTCTGCCCCTTTCCATTTGTCAACATAGCCCTCCTCCTCTCGACATGGGGACTTCAAAGCAGACCGTGACAAGGCTCAGGCGCTGGGGATGACCTCTGTTGCATTGATGGACAAGTCAGAAAAGATGCAGGCAATGAAAGCCCCAAAGGGCCTGAGCAAGAAGAAGGAGAAGCCAGGGGTAGGTGTGTTGGGGACAGGCGGCCCGGGTGTTGGGGGGGGACAGGGCAGGATGTGGGTGCTGTTCAGAGGGGCGGAAGGGAGAAGGCCCAGGGGGGCCTTTCAAGTTGCAGCACACCTGCTGTCCGTCTCCCTGGGAGATGGGACTTTCTGTTCTCCTCTCCTCCTCTACAGGAAGTGGTCAAGAAGGAGGAGAAGTCAGGGTCTGGACAGTCGCCCACACAAGGAGCCCCCAAGAAAGAAGACGCTGCCAAGTCAGGCAAGGGGAGTAAGTGTGAGGCGCTCTCGGGCCCCTTCCCTGCGGGAGGGTGCGCTGGGCTGGATGCGAGGGCACTTCTTGGCCTGGACGTGTCTGCCAGGACTTGGTCTTGCCTCTCTCCCTCTCTCTTTTTCCTTCTCACAGCAGGGTGATGTGGGGGGCTCCATGGCCCAGACATCATGACGGCTCATTTCTTTGGGGCTGGACCTTTGAGGACCTGTCCTCAGCAAAGGACTGTACCCACCTAAGGGGCCCCTTCCGGCTGCCTTGATTGCACCCAAAGTTCTGATAGTGGGCCTCACTTGGTCCACCCTCTGGGGAGCGGGTGGTATCAGGGATCTGCTTTGTGCAGCCTCGCTCCTTCTCTGGCCCAGAGGTCACCATCCCTGAGCAGAAGCAAAGCAAGGGGAAAGGGACCAAGGTGGGGAGCAAGGAGAAGCGCAGCATTCTTCTGGAGTCCGAGGTGAGCTGCCCGAGAGGTGGGGTTGGGCTTTCCCCGGGCTTCCACCCCAGCTCCTCCCAGAACGGGGTTTTTCAGCCCTGTACTGTGGCAACGGCCACTTTCTCTTCAGACGTGGTCCTCTTCTCCCCCTTTCCACCATGGGCCTGCTCTCTGGGAATAATGGGCTCAGTGCTTCCCTCTCCCCTCCCAACTTGGGCACCCCCTCTCCCTTTCCTTTCCTTGTCTGATAGTAGTCCACATCTTGATCTGTCTTCCCAACGGAGGCTGCCTCCCTAAAGGCCACCCGCTCACCATCACCACCCCCACCATTAGCTTGCACACTTGCGTAAGGAGCAAAATGTGTTCTCTCTGGCCCTCTCAGCGGCTCCCAGGGCACTTTGCAGTCATGACACTGCCCCACCCCCCCTCGGCACGGCTCCTCCTCCAGACCCTCTCTCCTTTGCCCCTGGGTCTTCCCTCTCAACTTGGATCAGCCTGCTCCCTGCTTCACGATCATCATGGGCTGCCAACTTAGCACCTCCCAGTTCTTCTGTCAGCTGCCTGAGGGTCTCCTCCTCAGACTCCCTCAACACCGCTCTATACTGTCTAGGCAGGGAAGGACCCGGTCAACTTTAGGATTCTTCCCTGGCACCAAGACAAGCTCTTACAGAAGAGGTAGCGAGACTTTGGTTTCTGCGGAGTCTTGGGCTGGCCCTGTTCCTCACCAGGTGTTATATACCTTCACGTGTCAGCTCACCAGCCACCTCTTGTAGGAGGCTGTTCCTGGCCCCCGAGACTGGTCTAAATGCCCCACCTCTTGGCTCCCATGGCACTCCAAGCTTACCTGTGTTAGGTGCTCTGCTCTACTGCACTCCAGTTTCACTCTCTGGCTCCCGACACTGCAGAGCTTCTGGAGGGTATATTTATCTTTGTGTCCCCAGCACCAAGGACAGAGCCTGGACTTTTTTTGTGGTGCTGGGGATTGAACCCAGGGCCTTGTGCATGTGAAGCAAGCACTCTACAAACTGAGCTACATCCCCAGCCCTCAAAACATATATGTTGAATGAATGAATGAATGCCTGTTGACCAGCTCCCCTCTCCTCTGCTGCAATTAGTATCTACTTTAGCAGCTGGTTGCTGAAACTACTGAGATGATCAACCCTCTCCTGGAGCCCGTCGAGCACCGGGATGGGAAGGTTTTTATGCCTGGGAACAAGGTCCTTTTGCACCTCAACCTCCTCCGTATGTTTGCTGACCTCCCCTGCCCCATGCCATGGGGTTGGCTGCTTGGGTACCCATGCTGGTTCCCTGGGGGTGTACCTGGTTCTCCCACAGTTGGGCATCGAGTCTCGCATGGGCCAGGGAGGGAGTGGAAGTGCTGGGTCAGGGAGGAGGCTGAGGATATTGAGAGGCAGATGGAGGGAAGGGGGTGTAAAGGGTGGAGGGAATTCAGACAAGGAATAAGGGGGGCTGGGCTCAGGGAAAGGTGGTCTTAGGGTGAGTCTGGGGATGAACAGTGGAGGAGCCAGGTTGTGGAGGCGGGTGGTGTAAGAGGCACAGTCTGTACTTTCCACCAGGAAACCGCATCACAGAGGTGGGGCTGGAGGCCTTCCTGGCCACAGTGCAGTACCAGGTGCAGTTCAAGTCCAAGAGCATGTCCAAGGGCCCAGTGGGGCTGCTGTGGCTGTCTCTGGCGGTAAGTCCCTGTCCCTGTCTCGTGCCATTGTTGCAGGCAACTTCTCCCTCCTGATTCCTGATCCAAGGAAGGTCTGCAGTCCCCATTTTTTTTTTTTTTAATTACAACATAACTTCTGACCCTCCCTGTGGCGCTTTGGTACAGGGGATTGAACCCAGGGATCCTTTACCACTGGGCGACACCCCCAGTTCTGAGAATTAACTAGTCCCAGAGGACTAATTTTCATTCTTGTCAGCTGTCACTCTTCCTTTTCCTCTCCTAGAAAAACTGCTTTGACCCACAGTGTCCCATGTATACTACGATCCAGGAGCTGATGCTGCCAAGAGACCCCATCAAGACCAAGATCAGGGAGGAGGAGGTGGTGGCTTTCCCTACCTAGCCCTGCTCCGCAGTCTTCCCCGAGCCTCGGCCACAGAAGCACCTCCTGGCCCTGTGTGGACTGACCTCTCCAGGGGAGACCTGGGACCACTAACAGTCTATTGCTGTACTTTTCTTTGACATTGTAAACTTTGTTCCAGAAATACTCAGAATCAGAACAGTGATGGTTTGAATGAGTCTGCAGTTCTGCTGGGGATATCTCAGTCCCTCTGACATCAGGCAGCCAGGGAGTCACTCCTCTGGCTCCTGGGGGCTAGGTTTTGCCCAGGTAGCCCGCTCCCTCTCCAGTGTTCCCAGAAGAGATGTGCTTTGCTAGGAGCTGCATTCAACCTCTGGTGTCGGAGGCAAAGACTTAGGCTTGGTGACGGATGTCATCCGTGGGAGAGGGAGGAGCAGACAGGCGGGGAGGAACTGAACAGGCCAGGCCCCTAGCATACTCCCTCCTGCTTTTCTGACCTGACCGGCCCCGTGTTTGGTTTGGAAGAGGCCGGGGCCCAGTTTAAGAAAGTGCGAAGTCTTGGACAAGCCACCTGGGAGAGATTGCTAAGTATATCAACACCTACACAGTGAAGGTTGGGCATTAAACACGGTAGTCAGCAACTGAAACCAGAGACACTAGGCAGCTGTGAGGGTCCTGGCATGGGCCAACATTGTCCTGGAGTGCCACCTCCACTGAGAATAAATGTGCCCAGAGCACAGGACTGGCTTCTGGGGAGCCTCCTGAGAAGGTACAGAGGTCACACACCTGCCTCATCTGAGTAGCCTGCACCTGCTCCACATCCCTCACTACTTTGCCTCTACTCACCCTAAACTGCCGTCCCACCTGGTGTGTGGCCTTGGCTTTCACAGGGCCCTGCGAGCGCCTGCATCCCTCTTGCTCTATTGGCCCCCACTGCCTGTCTCCAGGAATAACCTGCCATTTCTTTGAGCTCCCACACAGAGCACCTTACCATACGCGATGCTGATCAGCCAGGCCAGCTTCTCTTTACCCCTGCCCAAGGCCTCTGAAGTTCCAGGACCTCTTTCAGCCCTTATCTTTATCTCCATACTTTATTGTTAGTGATGGTTAGTCCTGGTGATGTGGCAGTTGATGGCAGGTGGGGGGAGCTGGCCAGGCCTGAGATGAGCCGCCACTTTGTTTTATATTCCTGCTGTTGAATGAGGGTGGCTCACTGGCTCCCTGGGGTCCCCTGCACTTTGTATGTGTAAACTGAGCTGTGATTGTTTTGGTACTGGGAGATGAAAGCAGGGGTGCTCTACCACTGAGACAGGGTATGAGTTGCCAGGGCTGGTCTTGAACTTGTGATCCTCCTGCTTCAGCCTCCGGAGTTGCTGGGATCACAGGCGCATGCCACAGTGCCCAGCTGAGTTTAGCATGTTTTTGCACCTTTGTTGTAGATGGACACAGTACCTGTATTTACTGTTTATGTGGTGCTAAGGATGGAACCCAGGGCCCCACACGTGCCAGCTCAGTGCGGTACCACTGAGCCATAACCCAGCCCCAGGTTTTTGCGTGCAGGAACTATAACTTACTTTGCCCAGCCTCTGTTCAGGGAGCAGGTATCTGCAGCTCTGGGAGAAAACATGGTAAGGCCTGGATGTGGAGGTTTCAGGGCGAGGGGGACTGCCTCAGTTCCCTCCCTGCATTCCTGGCCAGCCTCAAGGGAGCCTTTTAGGGTAGTAGTTCGAAGAATCACACACACCACAACTGAAGAATATTTAACTTTTCTTAAAAAAAAAAAATCTTAACCATGAAAGGAAGAAAATAAGAGTATACATTATCTTAACAGCAAAACAGTCATTTCCATATCTATATTTTATATATTATATATATATTTATATATATATTTATATATATATATGTAGGTATATATACACCCAGCACAGTGTGTATATTCTATTCAGTGGGATGTGGAGTGAGGACAGGGGCCAGTGCTGCAGTGGCCCCTGGGATGGTCCTGGATTAATTCAGGGTCTCCAGTATTCAAATCCCCAGCCCTTCTCCTGGGGTCCGTTTTCAGCTCCGTACCTGCTACAGGGTTTTCTACAGAGGGAGGCTGGGGATGAGCTGTAGGAAGCAGGGGGAGCTCAGCACCAGGCTGGAGGAGGGGCTCTGGAGCTAAGTGGGGCTGGAGCCAGGAGACCTTCTTGTCCTTTGGGGGACAGTGGTGTGCGGTCTGGTTTAGCTCTGCTTTCAGCCCTGACCCTGGTTGCTGACCAGAGATGCCAGTGAAGCCCCTCTTCCCTTAGCAGTCCCTCTATGACCACCTCCAGCCCTCCAGGGACAGAAACAACAAGGTCAAGTTATTTACAACAGCAAGGATGCACATACAATACATACATATTTATAAGAAACCAAAGTGACAAAGAGGAGGGGTAGGCGCCCTGCTCACTGGGGGGCCTGTGGAGAGGGGAGGGAGAAAGTGCATTCATACAGCAGCCTCCTCCCCTCCTCTCGCCCGTACTCTGAGCGGGGGTCTTTCAGAAGCGGTCAGCATGCTCAGGAGACAAAGGCCTCGGAGGGGTGGGCTAAAGGGAGGGAAAAGACACTGGAACTTGAGTCCGTTCTGAGCAGACCAAGCAACATGCAGCCCCCCAGGCCTCGGCTGATCCGGTTCCTCGATGGCCTTTTCCACAGGAGGCTGGAGGGCTACAGTCCAGGTGATGTGTCTGTGGCGCTATCGTCCAGCGGGGCGTCAAAGCCTGTAGGGGATGGTGAGAGTGAGGAGCTGGCCAGGCCTGAGGTGCCCACCTCTGTGCTTTGTCCACCTGCTTCCTCAGGTTCACCCTTCTGGGCCCTCCACCATGACAAAGCTCTCTTCTCTACAGTCTTGGCTTCTTGTCCGGCCTGAACAGGGGTATCTACCGAGCCCCACTTTGCCATGCCCAAAGCCTCTAGGTCAGGCCGTCGGGGCTTGGCTTTCTTGAGTTGGGACGTGTCTCTGGCCCACCTGCTCGGTTCTGAACCATCTGATGAGAGCACAAGGCTTCAGTTCTGGTTCCCACCTTTAGGGAACTTCTGTGGGCCTCTCTAAAAAAAGCCCTTTCTGAAACCGAGGGGACGAGTGGGTTACACTCAAGGGGAAACAGGACCGCTGCAAACACCTCTCCCACTCCCTGGCCATTTCCTCCTGAGCTGCTGGGCCCCTCCCTCATGGTAGGTCCGAGGCAGGAACTGGCTTCACTCACCGTCCTCAGGGCAGGACCCTGGTTCATGGCTGTTCTGGGAGTCGGAGGCCAGGGCTTCCTTGGCTGGAGGTGAGAGGGAGCTGTCTGTCCACCTGGCTGCCTCTGTGTGGAAACTGCCCACAGGTGTGGTGCCACCAGATGACTCTCCTCCAAGGGACTTCAGTAGCTCTCTGTGGGCCAGTTCCATGTCCTGGAAGAGTTTCAGGGGCAAGATCTGCTAGAGTCCTTCCACTCATAAGGCCGCTGGGGGAAGAAGGTGTCACACTCCCTAATCCAGGCTGGGCCCTGGGGATGGGACTGTGATTTAAGGATGTGGCTGGGTGGACTGAGGCCAGGAAGACACAGACCTCATTCCTAGGGAATGCGTCCCTCACCTTGAGCCTGTTGAGCTTGTGGGTGAGCTGCTCAATGGTGCGGAAGATCCTGCCCACGTCCCTGAGGGCCAGGCTAGGGGGAGAGCGGCTAGAGCGTCTTTGGTCTCCACTGCTTCCCTGCAGCTGGGGCTGAGGCTGTGTCTGCAGGCCAGGGTGGCGATCAGGCTGGGAGGGGCTTGTGGGCGCCCCGGAAGAGTCAGTGCTGGAGTCCAGGGGTCCTGCTGGCATGCTGACATAAAAACAGTTCCCTGTTCCCGCAGCAAGAGAAAGAGATTAGGAGGCACACAGACACATCTAAGCCACCCTCCCGCTCTGTTTCCCATGCCGATAGGCAGAACGTGGCCCCCACACTGCCTGTAAAACCCCTCTCTCTAGATGGTGATTTTGCTTAGGCTGGCCACATGCCAGGAGAAGGAGCTCAGTGGTGAACTAAAGGGAGAAGGGCAAGGCCACAATTTCTTTTGGAAAATGCGAAGAGCTCCCATCCCCTCTTGAAGGGAAGGGGAAGATGTTGGGCTGGTTTTAGATTCTTTTGAAGGGGAGCAGGCAGGGATCTTTTTCACCCTGTCTCAGCTTAAGCTCTGTGGATGAACTTCAACACTGCCCCTGTCCCGTACCTCACCACGTGGGCACCTTGACCCATCCGAGGTCAGAGGCAGCCAGAGGAAGATGGCAGAGGGTCCCTGAAGGCAGCAGGATGGGTAAGCACTGAAGAACCTGGGAGGCTGAGTAGCCTGTTCCCACAGTGGCATGCGGGGGGCTGGGTGGGGCTGCTTGGAGTGCCAGGGCCCTGGGCACTCAGACTTCCTGCCTCGTATCTCAAAAGTCTAGGTGCCAAGCCCATGGTCTGAAAGGGGGCTGGACAGCTCTGGGCGAGTGGTTTCTGAGAGCCGGAGACTGGACTTGATGGTGTGGGATCTATTCCTTGTTTCAGAGCCCACACGCTGCTACCCGCCCATTCCAGACAGTCGAGTGAGTGTGTAGGGCAGCGTGTGTTGGGTGGGGACTGATACCCAAGGTCCAGCTCTTCCCACAGTCCCCTGCTCCAGCCTGGCCTGGCTGTGGCTCAAGGAGAAGGTGATTGATTACCCGTAGCCTGTGATGCGCCTTCCACTTCAGGTGGCTCAGGCTTGGACTGGCCACTCTCTGGTAGTGCAGGGACAACCTTGCTGCCTGCCACCTCAGCTGCACCGCCACCACCACCACCACCACAGAGACAGGAAAGACCAAAACACAAGAACAGGGAAGGGAGAGCAGGAGGAGAGGGAAGAAGTGGGGGTGGCAGAAAACAAGAAAGGGGAAGAACAAAGTGAACACAAGATCACCCACAACCCGTCCCAGGAGGCTGCGGAGGACTTTCCACCACTTCACCAAGAGGAAGAAGGAAGGTCAGTTCCCAGAAACCCAGGAGAGGCAGGAGCAGGAGGCGGAGTAGGCATGGAGGGGGCAGGAGGCCCTGTGGGTGACAGACCTCACTTGTCTTCCTGCCACATGCCCCAGTTCAGCCTCCTCTTTCTGGCAGCTGGCTGTCTCGCCTTGACCTCACAGACCTGGCCTCAGCCCCCTGCAGCTAGCCTCGTCCCACAGCCGTCCATGGGCCGCCCTTCCCACCACCTTATTTACTTGGCCACAGCCCCTTGCTCTCCGAGGTCTTCCCAGCTTGTCTTGAAGTCCCTCTACTCCTAGCTGTTCTCACCACTGCTATCTGGAGTGAGTGGCTGGCTGCAAAAACATCTGCCCTTGTCTTCCTTGTCAAGAGTCTAAGGCTCTTGGGAAGAAGGCTCATTATCCTTCCTTAGGAGCAGAAGGTGGGTGAAGAATGGGAACTTTATTGGTAGTTGACTGGTGCCAGGCAGTCCTCACAGATTACAGAACAGAGTTCAGAGATGATTGGCATTTTGTCTGAGGTCATGCAGTCATCAAATGGCAGAGCTAATGCTTTGGACCTGAGCTGTCCGACTCCAGGGACTTCACATCCTCTCTGTCCTTCCCCCAGGACCCATGCCAGCTTCTGATCACACAGTACCCAGGGAACAACAGGGAAAGAAAGCAGCTGCGTGAGACTCGCCACTTCCCCAGCAAAAGTGGGTTGCCTGTCTCCCATGGACCCACTCACATATTTTACCTTTTCTTACAACTTTGTAACTTCCTGCTGCCTCTGTGCCTGGAGCCTCTTCAGGTGGACTCCTATCCAGCTCAGGAGACTCCCAGATGCCAGAGTTTCTGGTCCTTGGGGGCAGGTGTGCCAGAGAACAGAGCGCTGTGTCTTTTTGCTCTGCCTGGGCCCCTTCTGGCCCCGGAAGCTGGGTATTGTCTCCATCATCCCCAGCAGGAGCCTGTCCTGGGGAGCCTGGGTCCCAGGGGTGAGAGGTGATGCTGATGACAGAAGGGGTAGGCGTCAGGTCATCTTCGGGCTCCCCAACAGCTGGAGTGTCCACAGTGTGTCCTGGCAGCAGACTCCACAGGATCAGGCGCCGCAGGTTCTCCACTGGAGGGAAAACAGGGTGATGGCTCCCCAGGCAGGGCCACGCACGCACGCCAGCAGTGGGGGCAGGTGCAGAGCAGGCGCGGCACTGCCACTCCCCCTGCTCCCACCAGCACAGCGGCAGGGAAGCTGGCGGGTTCCAGCCAACCAGCCAGTGTCTCTGCCTCTCTCTCCTCAAGCACAGCCAGGGAGGCCCTGAGCAGGTGGAGAGTGAAGTTCACATGGGCCATGCTATTTGGGGACCCAGGAGCTGATCACAGCAGGTTCCTAAGGCACTCACCATCTTCCAAGGCTGAATCAGCGAGCCCTTCTATGAACAGAGGGCCTGGGAGGGACAGCTGGATGGGGTCCCTTTTCCTTCCATCCAGGGATGCAGGAAGGTGAGGCATGGCACCCGGCTCCTCTTCCTCTGTACTGTTCTCCTGCTCGGGATCCTCTGGTGGCCTGGGCTGCTTCCCCTGGACTCTCTGCTGGGATCCAGTGCCTGTTTTGGATGAGAGGGTGATGTCAGGCAGAGTAAAAGAGAGGGAAAAGATGGGGTGAGCCCATGGCCAGCTGTGGCTCCAAATGGCTGGGCACACTGACTGATAGGTTCCATGGAAGTTGACCTAGCCCCTTCTATGGCCGGCCACTGTCCTAGGTCCTTGGCATACATCAGCAGACAGAACAAAGACCTCTGCCTGGGGTTGGGAGGGTCACAGAATAACTAAGTGAATAAGTAAATTACATAGTCTGCTAGAAGGTGATGACCACACACAGCCAGTGCAGGGCTCCCATCAGCAGTGCCACAGTTGAAACTGTACAGTGACAGGAGATATCACTAGCTGTATGGAGGGTGGGAGTGAGGAGGAAGAACGTTCTAAGCAGAAGGAAACAGAAAAGGGATCCAGCTGGGGAGCCAAGATTTTTCTCCAAACCCAAGATCCTTTGTTATTTCACATACAAACTTTCAGTAAGAAATCTGAGAACTGCCCACCTCATCCCATCCCAGTAATTATCCCTTAACTGTTTGCGCCCCCACCCTGCCCCGCATCCTAATGCTTCCTGTTCTCCACATGCCACCTGCTCTCTAGCAGCAATCCCTGGCTAAAGCCCAAGGGCCCCTGGACCTGACCACATTGCTCCTCTCTTCCTCTGCTACTAGCCCTGTCACCAGGGGAGGAGGAGTCTAGGCAAGTGAGCTGGTGCACACTGTCTTCAGTCTGTTGGTCTGTCCACCTTCCTCTCCCATGCTCCCCCTACTCCGCCCCCCACCCCCGCGTTTCTTTATTCATTTTATCAAAACTTTATATATATGGTTCTGATGGACTCTCCCGTCACCCCACCACCCCACCCGACCCACGCCTATGAAAAAAAGGACAGAACTGGACTCTGACAAGACAATCCAGGGCCTCACCTCCAGGGAGCTCCTCGGGTTCTGGCTCGCTATGGAACACTTCTGAATCATCCAGTACTACCCTGAGGGAAGAACCGGACCAAGGTGAGCACAGGACTACCTTCCATCAATTCTGGCTGATGCTGACATGTCATGAATCCCACCCTGTACTCCCCAGTTAGAAGGCGCAACAAAGGAGTAGAGTCTGAGAAGGGAGTTGCTGGGCTTCATCTGTTGGACATCGGTCTGGACAGGCAGGCAACCTGGATAGGGGGCGGATACTGGCCCAGTTCCTCGGGTGCCCCCATCTACACCCTGAATTCTATTCCAGGTGAAGTTTCCATTATAGCCAGGTGAGTGGCTGTGGGGGAGAGGAGGCGGGCAGAAGAGAGAGGTGGGCCCCTCTCCACTGCTGGGGCTTGTTTCCCTGCGGGCACTTCCTTGCTGAGACTGGCCACTTAGGTGAAGGGCTTGGAAGCGGCAGGAAACAGCTTGGAGTAGGGAGGGCAGCGGTGCCTAGAGGGCTAAGCACTGCACCTGCAGGGGGCCGGTGGCTCCTGAGGGCCCCGGGGTGGGGGATGGGTGGGTGTTGGGGCAGCTCCAGGGTGCCTGGTGGCGTTCCGCACGGCCTCTTCTAAGAGCTCCATCCATCTGTTGCTCGGCAGGAACAGAGAGGACTGGTGGTGAGAACAAGGCCAGGCGCACGCCTTGTCCCCTGAAGATCCCACTGCTCCAAAGCTTCAAAGCCCTCTCCACTCCCTGACCCCGGGACCTGCTGCCTGGTGGACACCCACCTCCCCGTGGACTGTGGTTCTCTTGGGTTCATATGACTTGCAGCCACCAATGACTGGATACCAAGCCTCTGTAGAGCCCTGTGCTAAGCACTCTGTGTCTACTTTCTCTCTCAAAATAACTCTAACGGGTGGCATTATCCACATTCTACAAAAACCCCAAGGTTGAGAAGCTGTCTGACTCAACCTGTCTCCTTCCACCGTGCCACGTCACCTCTGGCAGCCACTGTTCAGGGGGCAGGGCAAGTGGATGGTCTGGTAGAAGGACACGACTGGTGACAGCACGGAAATAATGACTCACAACTTGTCTGCACTGTCCTGCCTCCCTCTTCCCTTCCCGGCTCCCGATTCAGGGACTACCCTGGGGCCCAGACCTGGCCACTGTCCACCATCTGCATACACACCACCCTGGTCCCGGAGGGATGGCAGTTACATGGGCCCCCCCCGTCAATCCTCACGTGTTCTTGTCTGATGACGTCAACGCGACCAGCTCATAGATCTGAGGAGGGCCCAGTTCGGAGGTGCAGATGATGAAGAAGGCCCGTTTATCTGTGTGAGGAAAGGAAGGTGGAAGGGTCTGTAATGGGGAAGGGGAGAGCAGATGTGACTGCACCTGGGCCAGGTGACAGGAGGTAGACATGGAAACTCTGGCCCACAACATGGATGAGTAATGCAGCAAGAGACAGAACTGGGTCCTCAGAACCACTCGGGGCCCACCAATAAAAGTGACAGAAGCAATTCTGGGACCCCTAATGTTGTCTTTCATGGCTGCCCCACTGCCCTCCGCTCTAAAAACAGTGAGGGTTGACTTGTACAGAGCTGGGGTTTACAGAACCTTTTCATAACCAGCAGCCCTTTATTTTTTGGTGTTGGGCATTGAATCCAGGGGTTCTCGACCCAGTCCTTTTTATTTTGAATAGGGTCTCATTAAGTGGCTCAGGACTCAAACTTGTGATCCTCCTGCCTCAGTCTTCCGAGTAACTGGATTACAGGCGTGTGCCACTGCACCAGGCTCCAGTAGCCCTTTTGATCCCCTGGAGAGGTCGGGTAGGTGTCACTCCCAGGTTACAGATAAAGGTGAGCCAGAGCATGTGGTTGCCTACTCCTGTTCCCAAGCCTTTCCTCAGGTACACCGTACTCCTTGCTATTTGCTGCTTGCTGACCACTGGACTGGGTTCTGTGCTACGGGTGCTTCATCTCCTGCAACCATGCTCTGTCCCAGGCACTCTTGTGTCAAGAGGACTTATCCTACTTTTCCGGCCCAAACCCATTCTCCCCAACCCTGCTTTGACATCCTCACATCCCAGGACACCCACATCCTGGCCAGTACTGTCCTTGAGGATTGACCACCCTGCTTCAAGTTGTCCATCTTTACCCATTATACCCCTCACCGGGCCCTATCTTGGACCACTTCCTTGTGCTTAGGCTGGGTCACAATAGGAGGAAAGGAACACAGGTAAGTTCTTACACAGGTAAGCCCCAGATCGGCTTACCAATTATTATTGTAAGAACCTACCAACTCCACATCACCCAGTGCTGGCTGGAGACGAGTTAATAGTGATCATAACCCCAGAGCCCCAGGCCAGCTGGGACATCGCCTCACAGGTACCTGTGGCCACTGAGCGAATGAGCACAGCGTTGAGCTTGAGCACGGGGCTGAAGGTCTGCTTGCTGTCTGAGGAGCCCACGGCTGTCTTGCTGTGGCACTTAAGTAGCAGCCTCTCGTCCTGTCTCTGCAGCAGCACCAGTAGGTCCTCCAGCAGCAGCACATGGAGGTCTGGGGGGTTGTGAGGCATGTCCCGCTGCCCACTCGTTCCTCATCCGCTCAAGGGGATCAGAGGCTCTCAGAAACCTATCACCAGGACCCAGGAGGCCCTGGGAGTCTGGTAACCCAACTCGTTTCTCTTTGGTCACTCCCTTTCTGTACTGTGTTTAAGGATGCCCAAGCCACTAACCCAGTTATGTAGCAAGTGCCCCCCACCATGCTGGCTATCTTTCTATGTATGTACATATATGTGTATGTATGTATTCGCCATGCTGGGGTGGAGCCCAAGGTCTCATGCATGCTAGGCAAGTGCTCTACCACTGAGCACAAACCCAGCCCCTCCCTACTCATTTAGAGCAACAGGTTCCAGGGCTTATGCAACAGAGAGAAGGCCCCCTACCACAGATCTCCTCCTAGCCCCAGTCCCCTGACACATACCCAAAGTCTTATCCTTGCTAATCCTCCAGGTCAGGGGCCCCTCATGGATCATCTTCCTGGTTGTAAGATCCAGGCTCTGTTAAGAAGACACCATCACTCAATCATTCAAGAACCTACTGTGCAGACCTTGTGTTAAGGTGCTGGGAGTCAGTGATGAAGAGGAAGAAGTCCCTGCCTGTTTAATCTCATGGGACACGGAGAAAAGTAAAAAGGTGATCATGAAGCCATGCACCATATGCTACTGCAAGACACCCCAGGGGCTCTGGCTTGGGCTCCTTCCAAACCCTACCACTTTTCCTGCCCTTCTCTTCAGCTTTATTCCCTCCCAATGATCTCCACCTTTACCTCAAGCCCTACCCCAACCCCTGCTCTCTGGGGGCTGAGTTCTAATATTTAGTCCTCACTTGGTGGCAGTCTGCCGCTGTCTATCTGGGGACGAGTGACCAAGACCACAGGGTTTATTTCCTAAGTCTCCTACCTCCCAGACTCTAGGCCTGACAAAGTTCTGCTCCTAGGGTGCCCATGAGGTGAGTGGAAAGGGGCCCAGTGCTGCGCCCTCTGCTTCCTACCTTGAACTCTGCTGCCAGAGGGTTGCTGGCCCTCTCCAAGGCGGTGGCATCCAGGCGTTTTTGGTAGCCCTCTAACCGGTGCCGGTTCTCTGTCTGCTTCACCGCTTCATTCACGAACTTGAGAATCTCCCGGCAATGGTCTCGAGCCCGGCAGAGCTTCTCATACTCAGGTGTGCCACCTAACCCAAGAAGGGACAGAGGGGGTGGTCAGGGGCTCCTTCCCGCCCAGAGACTGCACCATGGGCTCAGACATCACCTGCCTACCCACTACTGTGGTTGCTGACTCGCCTCAATCCAGCAGCAGGGGTTGGGGCAAGTTGTCCTTGGTAACCAGAGGACCTCTTAGGGCAGAGTGACTTTTCCTGAGCGTTCTGGGGTTTTAGACACTGGGGTGAAGATATTAACTGGCTGGGGTCTCACTTTACTCCTAGACCACAGCTCATTCTGCTATGGTTATTGGCCAGGATTAAGAGGTCCTCAACACCCCTCTCTCCTGACTCCAGTGTGTGAAATTTGAAGGAGTGAACGATGCTCAGGATCTCAGGGACAATGACAGCCGTGGTGGCAGACCCCTGGGGCCAGGACCCCTCATTTGGCCAGCCCTCTGCTCCTCTAGTGTCATCATGCAACACCGTGTCTTTGTGCACTGCACAGAGGTGTCCAGCAGGAGGAAAGCTGGCCCTTGGCGTGAGACTACGATCATTCAAGGGACCACAGTGCACTCCTGGGCCTGCTGGCGAGTCCACGCAGAAGCTGTGTTGATCTGTACAAAGTCCCCATGCAGTTCAGTACTAGCGCTGGCCCTTTCTGCTACTGCGTGCCCTATATTTACAATCATTTTCTTCTTTGAAAGTCATAACAGTAGAAGACACTCAAGACTACAAAAGTCCAGTGACTTGGCTAAGGTTGCAAAGTAATACCAGTGTGAGGGTCTGGGAGGCCTGCTAGAGGCCAGCAGACTCCCTCCTGCATACCCTCTGTGTGCTTGATGATGTTTTCCAGCAGCAGTGGGTACTTGGTGAGTCGCTGCATCTCGGAGATGATGAGGTCTCTGAGCTGCAGCCTCCGGCACTGAGGGTGGCTCTCAGCTTCCTAGACAGCAGGAGGCAGGCAGTGAAAGATATCAACTCGTGAATTAAAGGCTTGGGGCCAAGATGGGTGTGAAAATGCCAAATAGGGTCCTAAGTCTAGTTGGGTTTCTCAGAAACAACGGGGACAACTGGGTGACAATAACCCAAGGAAAAGGTCAAAATAGAATGGCAGGTATTTCCTTTTACAGACAAGGAAACTGAGATCTAAGTGCACACTGGTATTGGTAGATGAGCAATCTAGGGTGGTCTCTAGTTCTAGAAGACATCTAAGCTTCACAACACCAATGTGGGGTGGGACAAATGGATGGAGGGCATTGCTGGGTGTCCTTCACAGAGGAGACAAGAGGGTGGGGGGTTGGAGGAAGAAGATCAGGAGATCCTTGGTGACCCAGATGGAGAAGACGGAGGCTGAGGCATAGTCCAGGACATACCTGCATGAAGAGCTGGAATCGGCTCTCTTTGCGCTGTTTGGTTTTGATCAACTCTAGAGCTATTGACTGATAGGAACAGAAGTGTGCAGCCACTTGCTGGAGTTCCTCTTGGGCAGGACCATCAAACTGAAAAGGAAGGACAAATACCAGGTCCCAGAGCTCCCTGGTTATTTCCTCCTCTATCAAAAGTCCCCAACCTCTTCCTCGCCATATGGTAAAAGTGTGAAGTCATACCCGAGCTAGCATGAGGTCACCGATCTCTTTGATGATGGGGCCCTCATCCCGAAGCTTCTTCATGGCTTCACACAGGGAATCTGGCGTGAGGAGAAGACACACAGAAATGCCTGGGGGTGAGCTGTACTGTCAGGTACTCTGTGACCAGGAAAAATGGTATCTTTGGCAGCAGTGGTATGGGGAAAGGTCTGGAAACCATTTTACATGGGGGAACAGGAGGGCTTGTACCAAGTTGCCTATCAACTTTCCTCTCACGAGAGGACTGGTGGGGGTTATCTGCTCAGAAAGGTCAGGTGGGGGCCAGATCAGAAGCTGCAGGCCGGCAGTAAGGGAACAGCTCCTTACTGTGGATCTCTATGAGTTCAGGCAGGTTAGGGAAGAGCCGGGCCAGCTCTTCCCGGGGCATCAGATTCTCCTTCTTCATTCTCTGGTAGAAGATGAGGTCCAGGACCCGGAGTGTGCGCAGGTGAGAAGCTTCAGTCACAAACAGTTCTGAGTGCAGGTTTGACAAGAAGGGGTGGAAAGATGAAGAAAACAGATGAGAAAGTATCCAGAGTCATGACCTGGTTGCCATACCACCCCACTTTTGGGGGGAACTAGAATGATGGTTTCAGATGATAGCCAATTTTCTCTCACACTAGGCCTGAACTGAGGTGGAACTGTCCCTGTCCCTGAGACCCGCCCCCCACACTATTCTCTTCTTTCCCACACCGTCTTAGGTGCTCTGGACCTATCCCCACCAGGTATGAGTGGAAACCGGGGAAGCTGAGCAGGTTCTCACCATTGATGACCTCCTGTCGGTCGATCTCCCTCTGGGTCAGCCCAGCTACCACGTCCTTGCCCACTGTATGCTGCCAGTTCTGAGCATCTGGCTCTGGCTCCAGGTCAGACAATTGGCCCAGATCATCCTCTAAAAGGTGGGGAAGGAGGGCATCTGTGCAGAAGCCCAGGCTGGGGGACTCGATGCTCCTGGGGGAAAAGCGGCAGCTCAGTTTCTCTTGAGTGGAAGAGCTCACACTCAGGGTTTGTCTTTCCCTCTCCTGCCCTGGGCCCAGGAAGACAAGATGCACAGCCAGCCAGCCAGCGGCTTGGGGTAGGAGGTGGCCAAGAACAAATGGGCCACAGAGATGCCAATCGGAGGAACCACTGTATCAGCACTCACCTGCGGCCCATTTTGGGGGTAAAGGGAGGGGTTGGGTTCTCAAGAGACCTGCAAAAGGAGGGAATATCAACTCTTAGCAACACCGTATGTATGCCTCAGGCCCAGACAGGGGTGGGTGGCGCTGCCTGAGGTTGCTCACCTGGTGGAGAGGCTGGAGGCAGAAGACGAGGCTGACTGGTGGAGGCGAGTGGCTTCAGCAGCTGCATCCATGTCAACATCACTTCGAGAGCGGGGCACATTCTCTGCTTTCCGAGACCGTTTCATCTCTTCCCGGCCCTTAAGGCTCTCCGAGCGGCCTAGGCGAATCTCTGAGCGTGAACTAGGGAGGACGAACATGAGACTTTGGGCTCTTACATTCTGGCCAGCTTTTACCTGGTGCCCCATCTCAAGGGTGCCTCAGTGCTGCAGGTTCTCCCCATTAGCCATTGGAGTGTGGCACGCTAGCTCACGTGGATCTCTCCCATCTTATCCTAACAGCACCCTTCCTAAACTTCCATTTCCTCTCCAGGGAGCAGACGGGCTGGGGAGGCTGCGTCAAGGATCTGGTAACAGATAGGCAGGAGCCAGGCGCTACTGAGTGTCCCTGGGGTCTGATGAGATGCCAGTGACTGGGCCTTGCTGCGCTCTGTGAGTCCTGTGGTGCATCAGCCGTGAGACAGCTGGCATTGCTGACCCCTAGCTGCCCCTGATGTCCCCCTTTTGCACCCCCCCCCGCCCCGCCCTGGTCTTGCTGACATTATTACTAATCTACATCCTGCTCTGCTTCTGAAACCACAGAAGGCCTGGATGTCTGGAGAGAGTTCTTAATAGCACAGTGGGCTGCTGCAGCGAGGGAGCCAAGCGCCTTGGTCTCCATTCATCAAGTCTCCAAACTGCCAGAGGATTCAAAATTGAGCTCACCTCCTGGGGCCTGAGAGTTGGTCTGCTGGGTTAGAAAACTAACTGTGAAGCTGATTCCCTACTAAACTTACCCCCAGAAACTTGTTAGAAGAATTCCAACCTAGAGCAACTCAAAACACTTTTCAGGATGACCTCAATGGGTCATATCTGCACACAAACCTCCTGTGGTGGTGTAATGGAGCTACAGAGCCACACACCTTCCTACAAACACCCAGAAATGAGTGACACTCCTACCAAGAAGTGAGGCAGAGTCTACCTCTGGTCAAAAGTTCCCAGGGTCCTATCTTCTGGAACTGATGCATTTATACCTGGTGAGCATCTGCAACTACCTCACACCCACCTTGCTGCTAATACTTGTCTCCCAAGAATGTCAATGAATTTATCATCATCACATCTAAAGGCTTCTGGTTAGAGTACCTTTAGGATTCTGGTGAAAGTCTTAAGCAGGGCAAAAATAATTTCCTAGCAAGGTGAAGACTGCAAGTTTGTAAAAGGTCTCAAAGGTTCTCAAGAAGTGTTGACAATGTCTTATAGTCTTAAAATATTTGGTACAATTATATGAGCACAGTAGTCACATAATTTGTCTTTAATTTACCCACTGATAATAGAACTCAATCTCTCCCCACAGTACAAATCTAACATTTATCACCCTAAATCTTTGTCAATTCTCACTAGGACAAAACCTTTCAAAATGCACTAAGTTTATAAAGGCTTAATATGAACAGAAAGGAATAATCTTGCAGTCAAGCCAAAAATGTTTGATAATTAGTTATTTCAAAGGCAAAATGGCTTGACCATCCAGAGTTAACTACTGACTTGCTTCTATGCCTGCCTCTATTCCAGCTCGGTGGCTGACTTTAGTGAACACAAAAGATTATTTTCCTGTACACAGGCTGCAGTACTCTTCCTCAAGGGAGACTTGAGGAATCTGCATGAATATTTCTGACTACAGGCAATCTTTATTTTAAGTGTTGGCTGTGTAGACCTTTGGCATGACCTGATTGCTGTCACGCCATTCAAGAGCAAGTCAATTAAGTCCTAGAGTATGTTAAAACCCCACAAGGATTCTTGTTAGAACCTGACAGAGATGAGGAATATAAGAGATGCCAGTCTCAATTCCCCCGTTTCTTCTTGGGAGAAGCAGTCTGTTTTGAATGAACACACTCTGCATGTCCTTGCTGATGTGAACAGCTGATGCCTACAGTTAAACCGCGTCTTAAAAGTGCCCTGCAGAACCTCCTCTCTAGTGCTTTTTTTCTGCAGGCAAAGACTTTATTTTGGGATCTTTTCATTTGGGGTCTTTTCATTTCCAGGACTTTCCTTCCCTTCCCCACTCCAGTCTTTTTTAACCTTATCATTTAGTGTTTTCTGATTAGTTGCAGTATAATATAGTACAGATCAATCTTAGTAGTAGTAGTCAGGGTGAATCCAAATGAAATTTTCAAAGCATACGGATTCTGATTTTCTTTGCTTGCTCTTCCACTTGCCTGACTGCTAACACATTTGGGGTCTTCTGAAGCTATCTGGGGCAGGAAAGTTGGGGGCAGGGGAAGAAAGTTCCACAGTGGGACCTTATCATCTAGTGGAGAGGGATAAGGCAGCTGGAATCAAACCCTAGTGCCAAACCCTGCCCATGCTCAGTGCCTTGGGCAGCTGGCAAGCCCCATCCAGCCACTGCTACCTGTCACTCTCCAGCAGGTCCTCTGGAAAGCTTCCTGTTGAGAGTCGCTGTGTCCCCGGTTCTGGGGCATCGTACTGCTGGCTGTTCTCAAAGTGCTGAATGATGTTCCTCACATTGCCTGGCTTGACTGCAGGCAAAAAGAAAAGGAAGGACACTATGCTTTCTGTTCTGGGATGGCTTCTTGGGGCCCTCACTCCCCTCTAACCCAGAAGACAGAGCAATGAGCAAGCACGGATGAGAACAGCATGGGACCAAGAGGCAGGAGATGTGGCTCTAGTACTGCTCTTGTACAAGTAGACGGTATGGCTCTGGGTGGTCACTCTTGGTCTACTCTTTCCTTCTGTGTAAAATGAGAGAGTTTGAAAGTATATTTTCTAAAAAGCTTTACTTCTGCTCTCACATTCATTATGACACCTGTACTTGAAAACCACAACTAGGTTTTTACTAAGGGGCATGTAATAGGCTTAAAAAAAAAAAAAAAAAAGCCCAGGAAGACCAAAAACATCTACATGACATTTGGCCATGTTGACAAAACCTATCAGGCATTTTCCAAACTTGGGTTACCTTCTGAGTGCGTTACTGGTTATTCATTGACTCTCCTTCCTGTGCTTCCTGCCCTCTCTGAGTTCCCTCATTACAGAAACAGTTCCTCTATCACTAGAGAGAGGTGACCTAGGAGGAATGGAGGAGAGGCATTCAAATTCAAGCCTCTTTTCCAAGTTAAGGTGAAAGGGAACTGTTCTTGTTCAACAAGACAGAGAGGGCAGGAGGGAGAGGAAATGACACAGGATGCCACTTAAAGACCCTGCAGAGGAGGACTCAGACAGGGGCATGTCCTACCTGCCTTATGGTAGGACACTGGCAGCCTGAAAAGAGAGGAGGAACTCCTCCTTCAAAGGTAAGAGCAGGACTTGGGCTACAAATGCCACTTTGCCTCCGACCAGTGGTACAGGGGAGGAAGTATGTATACTCTGGAGATCTAGGCCTAATCAACAGACTTCAGAGATTCTGATACCTACAGATATATATACTTACAAATCTCCTTGTCTGGAAATATTTCATAAGAAAATTTTGAAGTTGGAGAGAAAAAAACCATTTGACTGCTCAACCCCACCTAGCAGGTGGCTATGGCAGTACTTTCTTCAAACCACCTAAGTAGCTGTGTGTATATTTTAGGGAGAGGAGCTGTTACCAACCACTCCTGTTTGGAGGTTAGGACCAAATCGTTTGTTCCAAACTGAATGTGCATCTGGCTCCGGGGCCACTGTGGATGTTAGGGTCTACCATGTAGCCACAGTCCCGGGCGACCTCAGAAGGGTGATGATATGAGAGCTTGGGGACGTTCTATAACAAAAAGCCACAGGCTAAGTCCACTGTCCCCTCTCCCATGGGCCACTTGGAAAATGCTCAATTGTGTCCTGGACAGTTACACACTGTACATGTCAAGAAAAAGGTGTAGCCCTGAGATCTGGTATGACTGATAATCCAGAGTAACAAGGGGAACAGGGAGACAGGAATTCATTTTTGAATGAAAAGAGCAAAGTTTCACTAGTAGCCTTTGCTCCCCATTCTCCAGTCTCTGAATGATAATGGAACCAAATAAAAGTGAATTATATCACTAGCAATCAGACAAAGAGGGGATGACAGCTCATGACCTTAAATGTCACAAAACCTCAATACTGAGGCTTTCTAAAGTGTGGGTGGGTGTTTGGTCTTCAGATACGGCTACATATCTGTCTGATGTCCTAGGGATTTAAAAACCATAAACCAACTCACATAATTGCAATGACAAGTTTCTGAGTCAAAGAGTAGGGCGCCCCTGACATCAGCAACTGGTCTCCACCGTGAGCATTCCTGTCATCTTTCAGGGCAACTCAGTGGTAGGCACTTGCCTAGCATTTTTTTTTAAATATTTATTTTTTAGTTGTAGGTGAACCAATATCTTTATTTCATTTTTATGTGGTGCTGAGGTTTGAACCCAGTGCCTCATGTGTGCTAGGCGAGCATTCTACCACTAAGCAACAACCTCAGTCCTATTTTTAATTTTTTAAAAATATTTTTTGTAGTTGTTGATGGACATTTATTGATTGATTGATTGATTGATTGTGCTGAGAATCCAACCCAGTGCCTCACACATACCAGGCAAGTGTGCTACTGCTGAGCCCCAGCCCCAGCCCCTTGCCTAGCATTCTTGAAGCCCTGGGTTTGAATGATGGGCCTGGGATTAGAGGTCATTCTTTTTATTCCCTCATTATTTTATAACTGTTTTTTCAATAATTCTTTATTGTTATTGCTTCAGATGGCATAATGAATACAGGACTTTTAAAATGAATAGAGTAACTTTCAAAATGATTGTGAAGTTAATATTTGTAATTGCAGATTTTATATAAAATGAATCCTAGTGACAGAGTAAATTCCTGACTGGATCCTACTGTGCACATGTGTGCATTCTCTCTCTCACACTACTGTAGAACCCAGAAAATATTAATTATTTAATCATATACATGTGGACCTCACAGACGCGAATGAACTTGTCTGATTCTGTGACATTTTGATACAGGTTCTAAGCTTCTTGTGGGTTAATCTGTATCATTTATTCTAAATTTTTATTATTACTATTTTTGGTGATACAGGAATAGAATGCAGGGCCTCACACATACTAAGCACAGGTTCTACTCCCAGCTGGAGCTGCACTCCAGCCTCATAACATTCATTTGTTTTATGGTATTGGAGATTGAACTCAGGGACACTCTACCACTAATACACCCCCAGACATTTTTATTTTCTTTTTTTGGTACCAGAGATCGAACTCAGGGGCACTTGGCCACACCCCCAGTCCTATTTCGTATTTTATTTAGAGACAGGGTCTCACTGAACTGCTTAGTGCCTCGTTTAGCTGAGGCTGGCTTTGAACTCACAATCCTTCTGCCCGAGTTCCCGAGCTGCTGGGATTACAGGCATGCAACACGGGGCCTGGCTCCTTTTTATTTTCTTATTTTGAAACATAGTCTTGCTAAGTTGCTGAGGCTGGCCTTGAACTTGTGATCTCAACCTCATGAGTTGGGATTACAGGTATGTGCCACCATGATCTAATATTATTTATTTTTTGTTACACAAATTCTAGAAGATATTAGGTCCTATAAAATGCAGTTAGGGTCACTCTTTTTGGAATACTATGGTTCCATAGTACTGGCAGTTAAAACTCAAAGAGATGGAGGGCTTAAGCAAAATAGATGATATAAATAAAAGAACTCTTAGAGACCCACAATTTACTTAAAAAGAAAATAATAAAAATTTTTGAAGGTTATTTCAATTGACAATGAAAATCTGAGGCAATCCTGCCTTATGGTAGGACACTGCAGGACATTAATTTATATAGAGCCCTGGATTCTTGGAACAGTACCCATAGAAAGGCTACAGGAGTTGAAGACAAAAGGCCTCAGGGCGTGGAAGAACTATCAGAGGCTGGTTCTGCCAGAACTGCAAGATCTCTATCTGAGGAAGAGGGTCCCTGTGGGCATAAGGGTAGGAGCCCCAAGGCAGCTTTAGCAACAAGGAGGGACATAAAGAAAAATGGAGAGAAGCGAGGGAGGAAGGAAAGAGGGTCAGGAGAGGAGAAGAAGATAAGATGGAAAAGGGAATGACAAGATTTGGGAGATGGAAATTTGATGTTAATGCAAAGACAAACCCAAAGAAAATGGTCCTTTTACCTTCCACAGGGGACAAGGGAATATGAAATGCTAAAAGAAAAACAAACAAAAACAAAAGTAAACCATGAAAAGTCAAAATTAATGTTTCAAAATAAAAATTACAAGCTGGAAAATGAAAAAGCAGTGGCAAAAATCAAGGTGGATATAGAAAAAGCCCTTCCTTCTCAAACCCCGCAATGTACCAATTTAATAAAGGGTAATAGGCTAACCCACTATCCACCCTTCATAGGCTCCTACTGGCACTGGGGACCCAAGACACTGGCTGTGAAGGCCAGCAACAATTTTCAGAAATATGACTTATAGCTGAAGAGAGATCAACTATAGGGTCAATTGCGTTTTGGCTTAAGGATGGCATTACAGGAACCTCTGGGTCCCAACATGCCTCAAACCAACCTGTCTAGTTCTATTAGCTAGTAACTCAACCCTCCCATCAAGAACCCATAATTGTTCCCAAAACACAGGACTGCAGGTGTGTAGACAAATCCCATGGGTGAAGGTGAAGGAAGCATCACATGTCACCAGGACAATATTTGCCAAAGCGGAAACTGTCCTCCATATTGCTGTTTAGTAGCTGTGGTTGGCTCTGAGTTCCTTGACTAAGACCCAGGGACAGGCATGGACTCCTTGGCTGTGACACACTCATCTGTACCTCAAGAACCCATATTAGATGTGGCAAGGGGAGAAAGCAGCTGTCTCAGAGTTTTGGCCTGTGGCTCCCAGAAACATAGGAGGCCTCTCTCCCAACATGGTGGCATATGAAGGGGCTAAGGTCCCAAGGAATGCCCAAGGCTGTTGCTCCCCAAATACTCACTGCTCTGAGAAGAGCTTTTGGGCTTCCCAATGTATTTGAGGATGGGATTTCGCTTCTTGTCCTCCAAGGCATCCTTTTCTTTCTTGGAATTGCTGCTCTGCTGAGACAGGAGACACTGGGGTTTGGAAAGGTCCCAATACCCTCAGACATGGCTACTAATCACTCTGCTTCTACCCCCAAGACTAGCCCTAAACAAATAGCTGGAAAGTTGATCCTTGTTTATGCCCTAATCAGCATGGCGAGTTCGCCTCTGGCAGGTTTGGAGGAGTGTCCAGTTAGATGGCTGCAGTATGGCTTTCCTGGTCTACCTGAGCCGAGAGAACTGATCCAAGATACACTATGCTCTAGAGGAGCTCTGTCACCTGCTTCCTCTTCTTCTTCTTCCTTTTTTTTTAAAAAATATAGAACGCTTCATGAATTTGCATGTCATCCTTACGCAGGGCCATGCTAATCTTCTCTGTATCATTCCAATTTTAGTATATGTGCTGCCAAAGAGAGCACTCTGTCACCTTCTTGGTCTTAGGGAAGAAAGGCAGCCACTTGTCCTTGTCAGGAGCAGACTGGGCCTTTTCGATTGTGTTGGAGGGTCTTGCCTCCCGAAGCCGGATCCCAGCATGGCTCATGTAAGTATTGAGGGCAAAGTCCATGGGGGCACTGCAAGAGAGGAACCATGTGGTGAGCCAGGAAGCTCAAGTCACATTCCCTGCCAGCAGGTGGAAGGGCCAAAACCCTGCTCCAAACAACCTCCCCACAGCTACCCAGTGGAGTGGGGAAAGGGTATTATGGGTCAAGGCATTTAAAGGGAAGTCTGGAAAAGTCAGATGAGACTGCAGGCAGAAGCTGGTCAATTGTCTGGGCTGGCACAGCTCCCAAGAGAAATCTTACTCCTTCCCTAAGCAGAACTTTTTCCAATGAGGGCATGGTGGTCAGTGGATGGGAACACTGATCTCTAAAACATAAGCAAATGATTCTCTGGCTTGTCAAGTCATTGGCAAGTCAGAGGACTATAACTAATATTCTTATACATATACATCGGGGCTCTGCAAGGGAAAGGAAGAGATTCTCAAAACAACCATTCTCTGCTAAGCCATATTGCCTCTACCACCCTCCTGTCTCTGAGAACAAGGAGAGAGATGGAAAGGAGCTGTCAAGGAGTTTCCAACTGCCACAAATGAAACTGTCCAGAGATCTGGGCTTCAAAATGTATTTGGCCCACAATTCAGTAGATTATCTACTTTGTGAATTCAATGCAGCAAAGCTTCAGCCCTAGCTCTGCTGCCTTCTTACACAGATGTAAACCCCATCTTCTCTCCCTTATTAAGTGTGTGTGCCCAGGGAATGCAGATTCATTTTAATACCAGTTCTCTGATGAGAACTGTATGTTTACGCTTTAGGGAACTGGTACCCCCAACCATTGACCACTGAGCCCTCATGGGAAATGAGGTAAGTATGTAGGCTGTGGAGAAAAAAAAAAAAAATCACAATATGTGCCTAGAGAGGAAATACCCTCACTTCCCTCTTCAGGGGCTGCTAACCCAGGCTGATTCTCCTGTCATCAGTACTGTTAGAAATTGTTTAGGGGAAAAGTAAGGAGGAAGATACAGGTCTAATTGGGTAGGAAAGCAGAACCGGGTCTGGGAAACATTAGGACAGGACACCAAGGAGCAGGCTCACACCCGTGGGTGGTGGCCCCAAGCACCAGGGGCCTAGGTCTCGCAGCTGCGGTGCTTTATGGTTATGGCCACCTGGGAACCAGGTTGCACAGACCATGATCTTACAATGCTGCAGACTCCCCTGTGCAGGGCAGAATGGAAAGCACAGGAGCTTAGTTCCAGTCCTTCCCACCTTGAAAGCTGCAAATGAACCACACCACAGACTCACCTCCTGTCTTCCTCATACTTAGACCTGGAACAAAAGAAAGAACAGGCAACTCAGACTGCAAGAGGAAGGCTTGGGAGGAGGGAAAGTTCTTTCTTAGAGAGGGGAGGAGGGTGGTGGGCAAGAAGAAGGGAGTGTGATGAAAGGTCAGACTTAAGACTTAAGGCTCTGGAGCCAGCCTGGGACTCTGGAGGTGAGAGTTCTTATTCCCTTGAGGGACTCAAGTAGCACAGAGTGACAATGATGTCACTGATGTCCTTCTAGCTAGAAGGAAGGGGATATGGCAAAGACAGCCTCTTGCTCACTATTTTAGTGTGTGAAGTTATTATGGGGGAAGAGGCTCTTTTTCATCTCCTTCTAGGACTGGCACAGAGGCGGAGGAGAGGAGGAGGGAAAGCAGACTAACACCTTGAGACCAGATCCAAAGAAGCCTATTAAAAGAGGTAACTGGTAACAGTGACAAACACTCGAGTGTTACTTCGGCCAGGCATTATTCTAAGCTATTTACATCATTTAACCCATCGAATTCTCAAAATAACCCACAAATGGGTATTATAGTCCCTTTTTGTGAGACCCAAACTTCATTGCTTTAAGTGGAAATCATTCTAAGTGTGGTGTTAATGCTGCCAATAACCAATTCTTATAATTCTGGTACCTATGAGCTCAAAATAGGTTCAGCCAGGTCCTACCTCCAGTTCTGAAGTGGCTGGGGTGATTAATGCCATCTGTCTGCGTAGGAAACTAAGGCCCGATTCAGGGCCCAGCTGAAGGTCAGAGGGTAAGTTTCCAAAGCATATTCGTTCTGTGTGCCTTCATCAAATCTCGAACTCAGATCTTTAATCAAATGCTAGATTCACACATGTAGTTATCTCCTCAAATCTTCAGTCTGATGTCCCAAAGAACCCAAATTTAGCATGCCCCAAATTGAGCCTGATTTTACACCACAAAACCACTCCCTGCGCTCATTCCTTCATCCTTTTAGCAGCCTAGGTAAGAAATAAGAAACCCTTGGAGTCTCCTTTGACTTTTCTGTCTCACACCCCACACTCAGATTTTTAAAAAAACATTTTTTAGTTGTCAATGTATTTTTATTTTATTTATTTATATGCAGTGCTGAGAATTGAACCCAGTGCCTGACACTTGCTAGGCAAGTGCTCTACCACTGAGACACAACCCCAGCCCATGGCACTCAATTTTTAGGAAGTCCTTCTGTAGTCTAGTGCCCAAATCTACCTAGAACTGACCTCTTTTCACAACGTCTGAGAATACTACACTGGGTCTAGTCCCTATCATTGTTTCTGGGAATTCCTATAGAGTCTTCTAGCTGACCTTTCTCACTCTCCAGCCATCTGTGCCCATAGCCTGGCCTCACACACCTGGAATGGCTCCCTGCTAACTGAGTAAACCCCCAAGTCCTTATCACAGTTCCCAAGCTCTGCATGCTGTATCCTGTTACTTCTCTGTCACTTACTATTCACCCTGTTCTTGTTACACTGGCCTCTGCACTACTCCCGAAAGGTCCAGGGCATTCCTATTCTGCCTTGGCTGTTCCTGGCCTGGAATGCTTTCCCTCAGATGTCTACAAGGACAACTCCCTCACTCTCTTCAACTGCTCACTTTCTTCAGGTGGTTCATCCTGATCACCTTGCTTAAAAGTGCAACCCACTGATTCTGGTACTCCGGCCCTCTGCATGCTGCTTTACTTTCTCCCCCAGTGCTTATTATTTTTAATATACTACATGATTTCTTTACTGCTCTCTCTTCCACCATAGGTAAGCTCCAAAAAGGAAAGAACCACTTTGCTCATTAATGCATTCAGGAGTGTCCCATGTGGAAGTTCCTGGCACACCAGTGGGAATGCCCTTAGTATCTGCCAAGCTGGAATACTGCACTAGTTGAAGCTACAAGATCATCTATGCCAATTTTCTTATTTTGTACACAGAGCCCAGAGTGAAGTAGCGGGGTGATACAACCACTTACCAATAAGCAGTATTGGGGCAAAAAATTGTTTCAAGGCCTGGAAGTATCCCCACAAAACCTATGCCAGACTTGAATTATAGTGTCCACTATGCATTAGAAAATGGGACTGGAGAAGTGTAGCAAAAGCAGCTGCATCAGAAGCCCCTAAAGTGAGTTTGGTTTTTCAAATCAATAAAATGGTTCTGTTTCCTAGTTCTAGGAGCCTCCTGGAGGAACTTTATCCATAGGGGACTGGGAGTGCTGGCCTCACCCTCAGTATCAGTATCTTAAAGGCAGGAAGGGAGGGAAGTCAGAGAGGACTAGAAAGGGGAAGCAGAGTGTCCTGGAGCCTGTGGCTTGTCATAACCACCAAATGACTCAGGAGCTCTAGACCCTGCAACTCCCCTGACAGCAGCAGCCCTTTGCCTGAGAAGTGCCATGGGAGGGCTCAGCTCTCCCCATCTTTCAGGGAAAGAAAAATCAAGCAAGAAGTGGAAGAGGGTGGAAAAAGACCCACAGGAAACCCGCTGGGCACGTTCAGGGGCGGGAGTGGAACTGAAGACTCACAATATATCTCCGAGGGCAGCCAGCTGCTTCTCGGCTATTTGGCGCTCTCGCAGAGGGTCCCCATCCAGGTCTAGCAGGTCATTTTCACCATACAGGCTGCCCAGCCCCAGAGTGCGCTTGGTTCTATGCCAGACACAGAATAGGAAACACATATACACAGATTCCAGCAGACATGCACACAGACAGGGGGGCAGACGGACACACTGCGGAGGCAAAGTGAGAGCTCTGCTAAGCAACGCCAGGAGAGATACGTCGGTGGGTGGGAACTGGCAAACCTGTAGTCGTGGATCTGCTCCTGGATCTCAGGCATGGCTGCCTCCTGAGCCTCACATAGAATGCCCCGGACGTCTTCACCATTCCGCAGACGCAGGTCTGTAGTGAGAGCCCAGGGAAGGCAGCATGGGCAGGGTGTGGGGGCAAGAGGAGGCTGCTCCTGCTGAGCATCTCAAGGGGTCTCAGCTCCCTAAGACACTGGGAGGAGAGGCTGGCTTTCTGTCCCATTCACCTAAAGAAAGTGGAAGCCTGCACTCCATTCAGGTAATTTCTAGATTCAGGACTGGAATTCTGATGTCTAAGGCTCAAGTCAAGGCAAGAACATTTTCTGGATGTCCTATGCTCCATTAGAAGAAATAATGAAGCCCTTCTCACTGGATATGTCCAAATGCTGTTGTCTGACATCAACGTGCAGATCTCTGAGAGGCTCATTCCCCTTCTACTGCCCCTGGTCCAGCTCAAAGGACTAAAAAGGCAAGCACTTCACACTTTATAAAACCGAGAGATGTGTCCTCTCCTGTCCCAGCATCTAGCTCCACCCTGCTAGGCCAAGTCCCTGGGCCCAGTTGGCTCACTCTCTGTTTCTGAGTAAGCTCTGTTCTCCCTATCCTCTGTATCCATAAGTTCTCCTTGGTCACCCATGCTGTAAACAGCTTCTTTCCAAAGGCAGCCTGCCACTTCTAGCCTCTAAAAGGTTGTGGGTGCTGAGCTTCTCAGACTGTCATCCTCTATACACCATCCCCTCCTAATTCTTCTGGAATCAAAAAGAGCTGAGTAATCAACCAGTCACTGGGTCCTCACTCTGGACCTACTGCTATCAACATTCATAAGAAAGCAAAAATAAATCCCTTAAAAAACAAGACAGAGTCTGGGGTTGTGGCTCAGTGGTAGAGCACTTGCCTAGCATGTGTGAGGCCCTGGGTTTGATTCTCAGCACATATAAATAAATGAATAAAATAAGCATCCATCAGCATCTAAAAAAATATTAAAACAAAACCTACTCCAGAGACACTGACTATACAGGTGGGATGGAGTGAGGTCTCTGGATTTTAGGAATCCCTGATTGAGTCCACTTTTCTCCCCACTGAGGGCCAGAGCGGTCACATAAAAGGTTGGGAGAAATGAGACCAGGTCTCCTAATCTAGGGCCAAGGACTTCACATAACAAGCTCCACCAGGCAGAGTGAGCTCCTAGGCAGGATCTGTCACATTTGTGCCTTTCCATAAGCTACTGTGAAGTTTTCTGGAGTACTTGTCCTGTGGGTATTTTCCCTTTTTAGAGGACAGTTCCCCAGGGAGAGGGGCTGTCCTCTATGTCCCCTCTGTCCTCTGAAGTATCCTGAAAGCTCAGGATAATAGGGGCACCAATGGGAGTCAAACTGACTAATAAGCCAACTTACCAATTTCAGCCTGTAACATGTCAGGGATCTTCACTCTGAGAGGCTGTACAACAGAAGAGTAGGGTGGGAGTGTAAGTCAGGTGCTGCCCGGGAACGAACAGCATGCAGGCGGGGAGCGGCTGATCATGTTACTTTCTCTCCTTCTGCCTACATCTACTCCTACCTCCTCCTCTCATCTCTCCCCAACTCTATATCTGAATTCTAGGCCAAGGTTTTAGGAAATAGAATCTGAGATTACAGATTAAGTTGGGATTATACTCTAAGGGTGGCAATACTTTTGGTCAAAATAGTTTTTCTACTTTATTTTAAGGCAATCAGGGTGCAGAGAATAGACAATGTTGCTCCAACTGGTGGCAATTTAGCATCAAGGGAGAAATCTCTGTTAGACTATCTGATGGGCTCTCCCTCCCTTTCACTTCCAAGGAACATTGGTCTTATATTTCCTTACTCAAGACCCACTTACAGGAGCAAATATAAAACTATCGAAAAAATCAATTTTCCCCAACTTCATTAATCCTAATAGCTTATTGCCAGAATAAACTGATCAGATTAGAAAGTCAACCTGGGAAGTGCCCTGCAGGCAGAAGTCTTTTGGCAGGGGGTCCCTGACATCTCCCTGGGCATTACATCCAGATGTATAGAGTGCTCATCTGTCTGGCCCAGATGCTCCAGGTCTCTTCAGCTCCTGCCTTTGGGTAGCAACAGCACATCAGGCTGAGCTTCAGAAACCTGGGTTCTCCTTGCCTTGTTATCTACATAATTTGATATCTCTAAGGCCTCTGCTCTTCCTCTAAGGAAGGACAAAGCAGACATGGCTGAAGAAGTAAGAGAGGCAGTATGTATTCTGTATGTGGTACTAAACAGGTAAAGAGAGAGTCATTTTTTGAGAGGAGAGGTAGGGATGGAAAACAGGAACCCTAATCTTTCAGCCTGGATATCTCTTTAAAAACCTGCCTCCACTGGGCCTGACTGCTTTGCTTAGTTTTTCCTCTGACTGTGTCCGAAGAGTATAATGAGATTGTAATTCAATCCATGACTGCCTTACCGCATTTTTCTCTAGGAAAATATTCCAGATGTCTTTTCCCAAGCTTCGGGAATCCTTGGGATTTGTCTGCTGATAAACTTCGGCACACAAGTAAAAAAGCTACGAGGAGAGAGAAAATGTATTAGAGCAGTGGTTCTCAACCAGGGATGGAACTTTACCCCCTGGGTTGACATGACAATGTATGGAGACATTTTGAGTTGTTACAACTACCAGGGGAATGAGTGCTACTGGAATCTAGTCAGGAAAGGTCCACAGATGCTGCTAAATATCCCTAATTGCACAAAACTGTTTACCATAACAAAGAATTCTCCAGTCTAAAATGTGAACAGGGCTGAGGCTGAGAAGCTCTGGTTTAGAATGTTCTAGAAACCTGTGACAGAGTAATCCTTATCCCCTTCCTCACATGCTCAGGGTCTTCACTCCTGCACTCTGTAGCCTTACCATGCATCTCATACTTGTTTATATGTTGTTTCTGAAGGGATATTTCTCTCTGTGATATGCCTTGTTTTTTTCAAGAATGCTTCTGAGACACCAGCACTTGGAACTTAACACATGGGTAATCCTGTCCTGCTGAGCAAATGGACATTTGTTCTGGTCTCTAATCATGGCAGCAGCAATCCGTGATTCCGAAAGAGGCGTATTCTGGACATCAACTCCCTCTTCCATCCCTTTCTTTCTCAGTAGCTGAGAAAAATGAGGGAAACTGCAAAGTTGCTGGCCCTAAGCACCAACCAGGGCAGGCAGATACCATATTCGCATGTTCATTCCTGGTGGTCACCTTCAGACTGAAGACCTTTACTACTGCACCCTGTCAGGCTTTCTTGTAGTAACACTGTTTATTTGCAAGGGCCTTTCTCGCAATCCCTCCGCCAATCTGTATTCATTCCTTCATTCACAAAACTCAAGAAAGAACATCTTGTCCAAGAAGACTTTCTAAACTCATCAAAAATGGCAGTTTTCTAGGCTCATCTTTTCTGCTACTCCCTAGGTAATGGATGTAGTTGGCTGTGTCACGCATAGTGAAGACTCTCTTTTGCTTAGGTTTTATCCTCTTTCTTATTGTCACAATCCTTAAGATGCCTGACTATGCCCATGGATCTGATATTTAACATCTAGAGACTGGGCACAGAGGCCAAAGATTCTCTTTGCCAAGCACAAGCAAGCACTCAAACCAGACTGATAGTTCTGGCTTACCAGTGGACTGGGGTCTGCCTGAGAGAAGATGTATCGAAGAAAAACTGCCAGGTGAGCTGGACGTGACCTCAGTTTTTCGAGATCTTGGAAGACAATGTCACTCTGGAAGGCACAAAGGTGAGCATAACAAGTAGGTGCAGAGGCAAGGGCAGTGGAATAGCCTGCTCCAGCTTTGCCCCCATGTTCTCCACCGTCTGGCCCATCAGCTCGGGCTCCCTCCTGCCAGCTCCCTTCATAGCTGGTGCCAGTCAAGGGCAGCTTGCATGGCAGAAGGATGATGAAAGGAGAAAATCAGGAAACACTTACCTCGTTGTTGAAATAACCAGGATCGTAATCTTCCTCTGGGCCAATAATTAAAGGCTTCGGGCTTTGATCTATACCCTGGGGTAGAGAGGCAAGTTGTAGAGATGAGAGGTTATAGAGGATGAAAATCCAATCTCTTCAATGTTCAGTAACAGCACAGCACTCACAAAGAAAGCTACTTGGGTCTGGTAAACGCTGGTCTCTCACTACCACCCCCAAATCTCAGAGCACAGATGCAATGATTTCCACTTGCAGGAAACCAACTGCTTCTGGGTGGGGCGAAGCAGACTCAGAGCAGCCTGGTCACATGACATATGAAGATGGGAAGTAAGAGAAAATGCTCTCTTCCTGTTTGCAAAAGATCTGGGGAGGGAGCATCAGCTAACAAACAGCACCTGCCATATGACTGGGCTGGGGGCTGCACTGTTTTCCTAAACAGTCACCCCACAACCTAAAGATTCGCTCTCCAACTCTGGTATCCTGGTATCTACCACAGTGCTGCTGAATAGCTGTGTGCCTACCTAATACTGGTGGATCAGTAACTGTCAGAGAGCCATGGAGTTGATCTACCTCTCTGTAAACCAAAGGGGATGGGGCTGATGTTTTTCAAATACTACTTCTATTATTTCCCTGGTCTGCTCAAGAATCTATGGTAGATAGCCATTACCTGTTAAAATCCAAACTCCTTAGCTTTTCTTTCTTTCCCTTTCAGGCCAATTTTAATAAAAACGAAATCCTAACCAACATGATTACTAACTAAAGGGACTTCATACTGCATGAACAGATGTTTACAGGACAAATTCTTTTCCTTTAGCTTTCATAGTTTTTCTAGCAACTATGTTTTCCCTTGATTTACTCTTCATTTCCAATGACTCCTCAGCAAGGGCTGAGTTTCTGGAACCCACCTAGCTTACTCATGCCCACTATGATGTTGGCCTGGTCTATCTTCCTCACTACTTTCTTTTCTTTTTTTTTTTTTTGCACTGGGAATTGAATCAGGATGTACCACTGAGCTATATCCCCAGCCTCCACCGCATCCCCCTTCCTGCTTTTTTTTTTTAAATTTGAGATAGGGTCTTGTTAAGTTGCTGAGGTTGGTGTCAAATTTGCAGTCCTCCTGCCTTGGCCTCCCAAGTCCACCATACCCAGCCTCCTTACCACTTTCTCAATGGGCTTCACCTGACAGTTCCTCCCTGATGCCCCGTACTCCCTTTCTGTTCTCCTGGATAGTTAATGACTCCATGCCAGAATGATGAACTCAGAGACCCAGAAGATACTGCAGAGTCTAATACTCATTCATAGTTTAGAACAGCAAGCCCTAGTGAAACCAACGGGTGTGCTTGAAGTCACAAAGCCAGGTCCAGGGCTGGGGATGTGGCTCAAGCGGTAGCGTGCTCGCCTGACATGCGTGCGGCCCGGGTTCGATCCTCAGCACCACATACAAACAAAGATGTTGTGTCCGCCAAAAACTAATAAATAAATAAATATTAAAAAAAAAAAAAAGCCATGTCCAATGTGCTGCACCTGTACTTCCAGACAGATTCCAAGTATCCTCCTTTTTCTGGTAAACATCCTAGTCTCTGAGCCCCTTCATCCTCAGTAGGTGCTGGACTGGATGGGTACTTCTGGCTCTACTTGGTTCTTTGATGAAAAGCACTAGGTTTTTTTGCTTGTTTGGTAGGAGGATTTTTAAACAGTCTTTACAAATTCACATTTTTTTTTTCCTAATTAAAAAAGCAGGCTGGACACAGTAGCATGTGCCTTTAATCCCAATGGCTTGGAAGATTGAGATAGGAGGATTGCAGGTTCAAAGCCAGCCTCAGCAACTCAGCAAGGCCCTAAGCAATTTAGTGAGACCCATCTCAAAAGGCAACTTTAAACTTTTTTGACCAATAATAAACTCATTTTCATTGCAACCTGGTACACATATATGTAACTGAAACAGAAATTTTACAAATCTATTCTTACTCTTACTATAGTCAAAGAATTCTGACATTTTGTTTACCATGTTATTAGATTGTACTTCATTAAAATATTGCACTGGACTTTTGATATTCTACCATGATTCAAAAGGTGATAACTGAGTTTCAAAATACCATCTGCATACTTCCTTACAACAATGTCTTCCAGTATGGATCTCAAGATGATTTTAGGAGAGATGAGTTTTGTGGAGGTTTGAGATAATTTTAGGTATGAATTAAGGAACGATGAATCATATTATAAGAAAGTTTCTTTTCAATTTCCATTCAATCCTTTTGATTAACCCAGAGAAAGTTTCAGTCTGCTGTTAATCTAACTTTAATACCCTCTACAAAGGCAGAATCAGCCTCAGGCTTAATTAAAGCCATTGAAAAGCAGCAAAATCTAGCTAGAGTTTATTTGTTGGCTTGTTTTATCTATTTTAAAAATAAGTGATATAATTCAGAATTGAGAGGATACAAAAGGGTACATATAATGAGAATTCCTCTTTCCATTTCTATCCTCAAACTATCAATCCTGCTGTTCAGAAGCAATACCACCATGTATGCTCCAGAGGTATCTTATAAAGAAGACTCCTATTTCTTGTGTGTTGGGGGGAGGGGTGGATACTGGGGAATGAAAACAGGAGGACAAGGGGAGGCAGGGTGCGGTGGACTTCGGCCACTGAGCTACATCCTCAGGCCTTTTCTTATGTTGAGACAGGGTCTTGTTAAGTTGTGGAGGCTGATCCTCTTGCCTTATCCCTCCAAGCTGCTAGGATTACAGGTATGCACCACTGCACCTTGCTCCTCATCCTCTTTTTAATATAAATTGCGGTTTTCTTTCCACACTGTTCAATATCTTGTAGACAGAACTTCACAAAATTGTTTCTAAACTTATATTTTGCATTTATACTATGTGATACTGGTTTTACTATCAGGCCGTGACCTATTTCCTTTAAAATGAATTTAAGTTTAAAAAAAGTAAGCCTGAAGAAAAATATTATATAACATTATACAGTTAGAAAGTAGACATGGAAAAAATCTTTGTAGTTGTAAATTTTAAGCAGTGCTGTTTCACAGGACCAAGAGATGACTTCCTGGATCTCTAATGGCTTCTGCTTGCACAGAAGGTGACTCCCTGGCTCTCAAGTCAGCACACCACGTTGTCAGACAGTCCAGGTTTTCTACAAGTTTCTGCACTGAGCCAAAACCTGTCTACCTGGATCTCCCATGGACTCGGTTCTACCCTTGAGAGCATGGGATTTCTAATCAGGTTCTGTAGAACCCTAGGGCTCCACAGAAATGCCCCTGAGGGCAGCGGGAGGTGGATGAGCAAAGATGTCAAGATCAGTGAACTTTTATTTGTTTTCTATATTACAATTTCAAAAAATAAAATTTTGTTTGAGAAAAAGAGAGCACAGAAAATTAGTATTCTGGAGAGACTGAACAAACCCATTTCATATTCTTTCTAGATATTAAAAGAAAGGCCAGCTATCTGCACCTTAGGTGCCATGTCCCTAGAGATGAATCCATTGACTGTTCATAGAGAAACGAAGATCACCTGACTCTCATTTCTACTTCTGTTTGCCCCACTTTTTACATAACAAAACTAAGACATGTTCTTTACTATTTGTTCTCTAAATGATCCTCTCAAATTGTGGATGGCCAGAGTAGAGTTTAGTCTAACTATTCAAGATCATATACTGGACAATAATTGCCTCCAAATTGCAGCTATGGCAGGGAAAGGAGAACTGCAGGGTGGCTCTGATCACTCACCTGATCACTAGATGAAGGGATGGGTACGTCTGAGCCCTGCCGTCTATGGTGGTGGGCCACCCTGGCCATGATCACAGGGGAGGTTCGAGGACTGTCTAGTCCAGGATCTGATGGTACCGAATTCCGATTCATCAATGACTAAAGAACAGAGAATTCTGTGAGAAGGAACCTCATCCAGAACACTGTCAGGTGATAATCATGCTTGCACTATACTGCACCCTTGTTCACATATCACCTCATTCAATCCTCGAAATTAACCTTGAAGTACATACTATTGTTTGTCCCACTTTTTACATAACAAAACTAAGACCTGGAAAGATTATGAGTCTTGATCAAGGTCAAAGAACTTATAATGTATTCCCTGGATTCAATATAGGCAGTCTCAACCCACAGCCCACACACTTCATCACCAACTATGTCCTCTCTCACATCTTTGCTCATAGATTACTTAGGACTACTCCTCCTGCCACTTTTTTGGTGACCTTCCCACATACTGGTCCTTCCACATATATTCATCATCTTCCTACCAACAGGGAAAGTAATAATGAAGTAAACTTTTATTATCTGAAATTAGGCTATTAACATGCTTTGAACTACTTATTCACACATTTAGTTAATCTGCCTGAGTAAATACTTTGCTGTCACCATTACTTCTTCTTGCTTACTTTTACAATATGAGTTTTCACTTACAGCTTATGTATGCAAACTGAGAAGAGATAACCTTTGAGTTTAACCTGAAATTCTTTGTCACTCCAAAAATAATGAGCCATTCAAGCAGAAAAAGCAGCGGCATAGAAAGAAATTTAGGCTGGGTTCATTAATCTAGAGGATTATTCCTAGAAAGGTAGAAAAGTGTTTTTGGTCACATCACTGCTTTAGATAATTTATGTCTTGCTCCTTTTCTCTCAAAAATGTGCTATAGTTAATGAAACAGGAGGACATCTTTTCTGCTACTCCATCTTCTTTTTAATAGGACAGAGTTGACTATGATAAAGTACAAGCCAGATCTAATGATCTGGCATGTTGGAAACACTTGAAACCCCCTTTTTTGGAACCCAGAGTACAGTGACTAAAATCCTTAGTACTGGAGCTGTAGAAGAGATACCCAGACGAAGGGCTAGAGGCCTCGGTGTGGCCCGTGAGTAGCAAAGCCTTCAGGGGCCCAAGGCAGGGACAGCAAATGCAGTTCTAAATAGGCCATACTGCTGCTGGCACTCACCTCACTGAGGGAGGGGAAGCGCTCTGTTCCAGAGTCCAAGCCACTGTCTGCCTCCTGGGAATCCAGAGAGAGACGACCTGGGAAGAAAAGAGTGGAGGCAGTAGGAAGGGGCTCTGCCCTGGTTACAAGGAACCTTTATTCTGGGCACCTGTGCACAGGGCACGCAGGGCAAGCGCCCCCTTCCTTCCTTTTGCCAGTTTTCCTTTGGTCTCTCACATCATGACCCCCAGGTTCTCCCAGCACACCTTTTCCACTAGCTTTCACCTACCTCTGCACCTGTGCACAGGACCTGTCACCTCCTAGAGTAAGACTGCAGCTCTCTCTCATAACTAGTCCTATCAACTCGGTCCCAGCCCTCTCTGGTCACCGTCCCTTTCACAAGTATTAGTTGAGCTCCTAAGTGTTGGGGAGCCGTTAAGCAACTGTTAGGACCACAGTGTCCTCAATATTTCCCTGGTTCCAATGCTATTGCATTTCTACCGCATGCACTGCCCTGGGTATGGGTACTGCTTTCTCTCCTTATTCTGCTTTCCAGAGGACAGGTACTATGCATTTCTTTCCCTGAAGCTGCTTTGTGGGGAGGAGACAATAGATCAGAAACCTGTACTATATGTGAGAGAAAAAAGGTGTGATGGGGGAACTCACCTTCTGATGGTCTCTGGCTGGTGTCACCACAGGGTGGAAGTATGTCCTAAAAGAGAAAGGCCCAGAGGGTGGGAAAATTCTGTGAGCCTCTCCCCCTCCTGATTCCCTCCAATCAGAATCATATTTGCTTATAGTCTGGCTACTTCTGCTTCATTACCTCAACAATGCCAGGCTGGAAGAGATACTGCTTCATTTGCAGTCTGAGAGGATAGTGACCCCTAATGGTGGGAAGGAGCTTTACCATTACTAAAAAGCAAAAATCTCTCTTCGGGGCTGGAGTTGTGGCTCAGAGGTAGAGCTCTCACTTGGCATGCGTGAGGCATGGGGTTCGATCCTCGCACCACATAAAAAAACAAAATAAAGGTACTGTGTCCATCAACAACTAAGAAATAGTTTTTTAAAAATAGATTTAAAAAAAAAAAAAGAACTCCCTTCATTTATTACTCTAGACCTCAAAGGACCTGTTCCCTTACTTGGGTTGGATACAGGAAAGAACTTCCTGTTGAGTACTATAAAATGCTCAAGCAGGGACTGAGGGAAGACATGAAAAGTTTATCTTTGAGTTTGCTGAGGACTGACAGCATCTGTTGGCCTGGGACTGAATGCCCCAGAAGCTGTGGACAGTGCTTCACAATTTACAAAGCACTTTTCTGACTGCATCTTTTACCAACCCTTGATTGCTAATCCCATGTTATAAATAAGGAAAACAGCTCAGATCTTTAGCAACTTGTCCAAGCTACACTGCAGGACAGCTCTACAGCTAAGGCTGGATCTCAGACTTCCAGATCCCAAGCTCAGTATCTCAGACTCATCACCCCACAAGCACAGTGACACGAACAGTGGCAGTAAACAGGCACTGGCCCCCGTGATAAGGCAGACTTCCCTTCTGACAATACCCAATTAGGTGGATACTATTGTATCTCCATTTTATAAATGAGGAGACTGAGGCTCCTAGGGATTATGTAATTTGCCCAAGAGTCTCAAAAGCTAGTGGGAATGAGAGCTGGGATTTGAATCAAGATAATCTAAATCTACAACCGTCAGAAAAAGAACACTTTGAATATTTCTGCTTGTTTCCCAAACTTTTCTGATCTAGATATTCCAAAAAAGAAAGTAGATAAGCCTTACATTTCTATTGGTTTTGGCAAATACTGTTCTTTGATACCTTAAAGTTTCTAAAGAATTACTTGTTATTTACAGAGAACTGAGGCTTAGTGGAGATGAGACAGACACTAACAGTGAAGCCCCAGACAAGAACAGATGAAGGATCATCCCTCTGGAATGTTCCCGAGTGTGGTGAGCTGCTGATACAGATCCCTCTCAACTGAATGTGGATCCTTTATGTAGGCTGACATTAAAAGGGACTTGTATTTCTTTGAGAAGACCCGTTACTTGAAGGACTGGTGGTAGAAAAGCTGCCAGATGAATACTGAGGAAAACCAAGGTGACCTACATTAGCCATGAGGAAGCTACTGAGGTTCATCTGGGGCTTCCTGCTATCTGACGACCTTTTGAAACTCACAGCTATCACATGGGATGGTTGTGAGAAGGGAAGGGAAGGAAAATTAGGAGACTATGGAGTCAATAGTCTGATTTATTTCATTTCTTTCTTTTCATTCTTGGCGGGCAAGAAACTGGCTTTTTCTTTATATGGTATCCCAAGTGTTGGGAAAGAGTTCAGCCTCTCTGGTGCTAAATAAAGATCGGCTAGCTGACTTTTGATTGTTTATAAGATACTAAACACTTACTAGCTCAGCCTTCAGATCCTGCCGTGACTCAGGAGGGCCTTGTGCCCTTGCTTTCTCCCTGGTTCTAATCCAGCCCAACTGCATGGTGCCTGTTCTAGAGCTATGCCTACCATCACTCACCACTAAGCCACCAGTCTCCTGCTGGATCTTCAGCTGTAACTGAGACACACGCCGCCGGGCACCTTCGATTTGCTCTTCCAGCAGGCTGGCGGGGTTCCGGCTATACACCTCACAGATACGCTGGCGAGGGAGGAGGAGGAGGAGGAGGAGGAGGAGGAGGAGGAGGAGGAGGAGGAGGGGAAAAGGCAGAGGGCCGGTTAGTAGAGAATGGATGACTCACCAGTGGGGAAAACAGGCGGTTATCCCAAAACAAGGAGGAAAGAGAAGAGGTCTATGCTTTCTAGTAGGTGCTCATTATTTCACCATCATTTAGGATCAGAAAAAGGGGGGTGCAATGAGAAACAGAACACATGAGGCAGCTAGAGACAGGAGACAAAATACCAAGGCCTGCCCTATCTGACCCATTCTTCAAGGCCTGGCTGGAGTCCCTCCCGCTTCCTAAGTGAAGACTCCATCACTTAGGACTCCACCTCAAATGTGAAGTCCTGAAGTGACTGTCCAGATCATTATATAGTAAAGTGCTAAAGAGAATACCTCCACACAATGAGAGCCCCAGGGGAGGAGAAGCAGCGGCCTGGCCAAGCAGTCAATATCCCTGCGCCGTCCCCAGGAAGCTCCTGGACAGCAGAAGCTACCAGCCCTCACTCTGCTCTCCTCACAGTACGCAGCAGAAGGGAGCACAGGGGTCGAGGAAGACCTGCCTCTAAAATCGAGTCTCCACGGAGGGCTGTGCAGACTCGGACACACTTGAATACATCCTCATCAATAAAATGGAGATGACAGTACCGCCTCGTGGGATGGTGGTGAGATCTGAATGAGGTCATGTAAAGTGCTTAGCAGGATATCTGGTGCATATTACACACCAGAATACATGGCAGCTATTAATATTTTACTTCAAAAGGAGATACTTGACAAACTTTGCTGGTGAAAGAAATAAAGATGTTGTGTTTACATATCAGCTAGATTCATCTGGGGATTCCTGCTACCTGACAACCTTTTGAAATTCACATTTAATGTTTCTTCTTTTCCATGCCCATCAAGCCCCAACCTCAGTGCCAGCAGATAACATATTTGGTAAGAACTTTCCCAACTCACTCCACTTCAAAACACCTGTAGCCGTCTCTCCTCCTGCCTCAGCAGAGAAACCGTCTGAATCTTACAGAGCGGATCCCTCTGACTACGGGTACTATCTGGATACTTTTCACTTATCTTCAAAGTCTTCTTTTTCCAGGGGCTTATTCCCTTCATCCTATAAAAATGTTCAAGTTCCCTGACTTAAAAACACCATAATAAAATCCTTTCTACCAGCGCAGATTCTTCTTCAAGCCACGGCCTCATTTTTTTTCTCCTTTCTTTCATAACCAAATGTTTCGGAACAGCACCCTACACTCAGAGTCCCTGTTCTTTACATCCCAGTCATTCCTCAGCATATATAACCTGGTGTCTCCCTGTTAGCTCTGTGACGTCATATTAGAGGCTGGTGCAATGGACCAAAGAAATACGTAAGCTCCCCAACCGTCCCTGGCTCTCCTTTTCTTTCTGCATTGGCACCCTGGGTGGTCTCACCCAGACCCCAGTTTCAATGATCACCTTTATACTGAGCATCTCTATTCCAGCTTTATCCCCGTTCACCTCCCTATACCTGGAGGACAGTAGTTATCTGAATGTCTCTTGGACACCCCCAATTCAGCAAACCCAAAGCTGACCTTCACTTTTTCCTGTGAAGGTCTCTTCCTCTCTGCCCTTTTACTCCACCGACAGCACCAGCCAGGCACCCACACTGTGGCCATTTTTCATTCTTTCCTCCCTTACCAACTGGTAAGTTCCACTGATCTGATTTCTGAGATGTTTCCCTTCCCTATTCCCTTCTTTTTGTTCTGACTCCTACTGTTTCTTGTTGAATATGTCATCATCTTTTTATCTACAACAGTCTCCTATGTCAATCTACTTCACACATGCCTCTGGAGAACACTGGTTTGAAAATGTGACAAGTCCCCTACTTAAATTCCTTCAATCAAACTTCAAGCTCCTCAAGATATTTAAGGCCCAAATCACTTTCCAATCTCTATACCCACTGCCATTTTTCATTTTTCTAATTATAGCAGACTGAACCCAACACAAGCATCACTTCATGAGGCTTCCTGATAACTGTATAAACCATTATTGCTTCTTTTGGGCAGTTGTAGTATTTTTTAAATTTATTAAAAATTGTCACTGAGATCATTCATTTAAGACTCATTATCTTTAAGTGTATACAAGTCAGTGGTTTTTAGTATATACTCACGCAGCTGTGCAACCATGTTCCACCTAATTCCAGAACAGTTCCATCACCCCAATAAGAAAGCTGTACCTATAAGCAGTCATTGCCAGCTTCCCCCTTCTGCTACTAAACTACTTTCTGTTTCTATCAATTTGCCTATTCTTGACATTCCAAGTAAATGGAGTAAAAAAATTTGTGGACTTTTGCCTGGCTTCTTTCAGCTAGCGTGTTTTCAGGGTTCTCTGCTTTATAGCATGTATCAGTACTTACTCATTTTTATGGACAAATTACATGTATTGTGTGGTTTGAAAATGTGACAATTTTGCTTATCCACCAGCTGAGAGACATTTGGATTTTTTCTACTTTTTGGCTGTCATGAATGTTCACATACAAGCTTTTGTGTGAACATATTTTTTGGGGTATTTACCTAGGAGAGGAATTGCTGGATCATATAGTATCTCTGTGTTTAACATTTTAAAGATTTATCTAACTCTTCTAGTGTGGCTGTACCATTTTATATTCCTACCATCAATGGTAGAAAGAGATTAGTGAATATTTAGATAAAATAAAAACAAGTATTTCTTAGATTTGTCCACATCTTTACCAACAATTGTCTTTTGTTATAACCATCCTAATTGTTGTGAAGTAGTATCTTGCTGTCATTTTGATCAGGGTCCCTGTATAACTAACAACGTTGAGCATCTCTTCCAATGCTTACTGGCTATTTGTATTTGTATTTTTTTTTCCCCCCGCAGCGCTGGAAATGGGGCCTTCTGCATGCTAGAAAGTACTCTGCCACTCGGCCACACCCTTAGTCCTTAGTCTGTTTATTCAAATCCTTTGCCATCTGTGTTGTCTTTTTATTGTTGGGGTATGAGTATTTTGCATATTCTGGTAATTAGACCCTCATCAGATATACAATTTGTAAAAATTCCTTCTATTCTGAGAGCTGTCCTTTTACTTTTTTGATGAAACCTGATGATATTTTTGGAATTATTTTTGCTTTTGGTGTCATTTCAAAGAAATCAATGTCTAATCCAAGATCATGGATATTTATACCTAAGTTTTATTAAGTTTTACAGTTTTTAAAAACAGCTTTAGTTCTGACATTTATGTCTTTGATCCACTGAATTAAATTTTGTTAATTTGTGAAGTAATAAGGGTCTAGATTTCTAGATTTATATGTGTGTGTGTGTGTGTTTGTGACTGAGGATTACCTGATTTTCCTCAGTTCTAATGTTCCCTTATTTTAGTTTGCATGTCATGTCACTTAATTGTATTTAGTCTTCACATTCACTATTCTTATCTGTTATCCAAAGAATTCTATTATCCCATTTATTTTATTGGTCAAATTCTGCTTTATCAGATCCTACTGGCCAATGCCAGGTCCTGAAGTTGTCCGCTGGGGTTTTAACTGTGATGGGATATGGTCTGCACGCTGAAGTTGCTCTGGTGTTGTAGTATTTCATTAAGGCCATGGCCAGTCTACCTTTAGCAGTGACCTCACCTGTAACTCTTTTTCCTCTTGCCTCAGCATATTCCTGAGGATCTGGGTGGCATGTTTTTGAACTTCAGGATCCTAGGAAAGGAAAATATAACTGTAGTGAAAGTTGGGGGTTACCTCAATGCTAATTCTCTTATATCTGCTGATTCTTGGGCAAGGAAAAGGTATAAGAGTAAAGTCAAGGTCATAAGTGGAATTTGTGTAACATTCAGTATCTTGCTGGAATGCAGGAAACATAAAACCTTATTTTGTTTTTTTCTTGAGCTTCCTAGAAGCCTTGCCCATCATCACCTTTGGTATCAAACTGCTCTCTAACTTCTCCAGGGACTTGCTGGCTCTGTCTTCTTTCCAAAGAGAAAATCCTGTTCCTTATACCTATTTGCATCCTATCCTCTTTTATGCCTTTGCACAGGCTTTACTACTCTGAAGGATCTCATCTGTTTTTATCCTTTTCTGACTCTCCCTCTACTGACTGAATTCCATATCTCACTTCTCCAGGAAGCCATGCTCCTCCTCCTTGACTTAGTAGCATAGTCTCCCGATGCTAACCACAACGGTCCCTAAGCAATGCTTTCTGCCCATCCCTAGTGAGGAGAATCACTCTCAGAGGGCCTCTGGAGGGCCTTCCACAGGTTTAGGGAACACAATGAATGTTACTGTCTCATATTCATTTACATGGGAGGGTATGGAGGCATGAAGCACCCCGTCATGCAACCCTCATGTTTATTTAACTCTTTGATGCTGTTTATATGTCTTTTGGCTTGTCTCTGCTTACTACAACCCCAGTCAACTTGGTCCCCAATGGAGAGCTCTTCAAAAGGACCACAGAGTACGGAGGAATCAGGAGGATCATTACCTGCAGAGGTTTGGGTCCTGTGATGCGCTGTGGAGGTGGCAGAGGTGGAGGTGGAGGTGGTGGGATCACAGGGATGACTCGGGGAGCTCCTGTCAGGAATGGTTCCTGTTGGAGCCCAGAGACACTAACAGATGAAGGTGAAGAGCCCAGGAGGGTCAGTGCCACATAGGCGCCAGCTGGAGGAGAACAGAGAGGCTTGCTCGAGCTGTGCTGTCCTGGACAGTCGACATTCACGATACAGGAGGGATTCTTTTTTCATTAAGCTCATAATCCTGTGGATTATGTTCTCCTCACTTTTAAGGCCCCAATCATTCTCCAATTCCTGCTTTTCTACCCTGCATCAACCTAGTTCCACTTCCTTACCTTCCTTCATGCAGAGACCTCAACCAGAATTTCAACCACAATTATTTGGGATATTTAGTGAAATGTTCCCTTATCTTACTAAATTAAGTAGCCAGTGCAAAGCCCAAGCACACTGCCTGCTTGGCACATGGAAGGTCCTCAAGTTCTAGCCCTCCACTTCCCAGACTCCTCACATCCTTTAATTCTTCCCTCAACACTTGCTGCTTCTATTTAATTACCCATGCAGACTCAACTGTTGGATCTTCCTGGCTATAAACTACTTTTGACCCTGCTCCCTAAAGAAGAATTAGATGAGGAAGAATGCAAATGAGAGAGAGGACAGAGACCTGGTCTCAGTAGGACATGGCCTAAACAAGAGTGGCAAAGACGGGCGGTAAAAATGAAGATGTTTGATGAGAAACATCTCTACTTGAAGTAACAGGGCTCTGTGCCTGAAGGGCCATGTAGATCACACCAGATGGAATTTCGGCAGCCTCAACATCTACCAAAGAAGCCGTCTGGATCAGTAGGCCTTTTCTTTCCTCCCTCTCGTCCACCTGGCCTCTACTTCTTTAGTTGTCACCCCTCTCCAACTCACATTTAATAAGCTTTACCACCTCCAGGTGTGAGCTGTTGGTCACCATGGTGCCGTTGACCTGTTGAAGGGACAAATATATTATGTAATAGTGAGAGAAACTAGGGGCTCCTAAGATCAAAATGCCTCTTTAGGAAGCCATTTTCCAATGCTCCTTATTTACATCTGGTCACTTGTTTATTACTCTCATTCACATTATGAATTTGTTCTATTCACATGTGCCATGTGTTTGCATCCCCTGCCAGCCTATGAGTTTTCATCAACAAGACCTGTCTTCATTTCTTCAGTCATTTTATTTTTTATTTTTTGGAGAAGGGGGTAAGCTCATCCAACAGTTTGCCTCACACATGTGTATGCCAACTGGCCCCAAGTGCTGTCTCTTTACTAGAGGATTGGGAGTCTCTGCCTCTAGGATTTCCTTAATGCATACAGGACTCCATTTTGCAGGCAGCAGATCTGAATGGATAAGGCAGATGAAGTAGTTTAGAATAGGCCAGGCAGGACCTCAGGCCAGCACAGCATGGAGGACAGTTGATTAAGCTGAGAGTCTGAAGGCTTTAATCTTACTCTTATCATCTCTGGAATGGGGATAATAAAACCTATTCTAGAAGTGTGGTTGCTTGGGTCCAGAACATGGAACCCAGCTCTCTTTTTGCTTTCTCTCACTACACTACTATGCTCCCTCCATGGTGCCACCCCTAACTCAGGGTCTGATTGACAGTTGGTATGGAAATGGAAGTTTGCAGGACCAGCCAGGGCCAGAACAGCCTCTGCACACCTGCCTCCTCTCCTGGGGGTGGGTGTCAGGGCCACTCACTTTGATGATCCGGTCGCCCTCTTTCACACCAGCTTTCATGGCTGCACCTCCTGTAAGGAGAAGGCCTGGTCAGCAAAACCCCACAATCCTCCCCAGAGACCACTGACTCTACACTAAAGTCCCTGTGCAATTTCCTCCTCTCTGAAAGAAATTTCATTTCATTTCAATGTGTGAAGCACCTCCAGTCTGGGCAGACACCGCATGCTGCCCCAGTGACAAAGGACTTTTGTTTTGGTACTGGGGATTGATCCCAGGGGAGATTTACCACTGAGTTACATCCCTAGTCCTTATTTATTTTATTTTATTTTATTTTCATATTTTGAGACAGTATCTTGCTAAGTTGCTGAAGCTGGCCTCACACTTGCCATCCTCCTGCCCTAGCCTCTTGAGTCTCTGGGATTACAGGTGTGTGCCACTGTGTCTGGCTAAGGACTTTTAAGTTGAAGTGAACTATATAAGGTCACATCTGCTGCTCTTCCCTCCACCTAGATCAGAAGCCTGACTTCTGACAACCAGTCAAGGTAGGAGATAAGCAGGGCCAGGTTCTGGGAAGAGTATGTGTCTAGATATGTTCAAAGATCTTGGGGTTGGGAGGGAGAGCAAGGGAGGAAGATTACCTCTAGATAGGGAATAGGGGTGGAGGGAAAGGAGGGAGAAGGGGAATAGCATGGATGGTAAAAGGACTCCCTCATCATTATACAAAATACATGTATGAAGATGTGAATTTGGTGTCAACATACCTTATATATAATCAGAGATATGATAAATTATGGTATAATGGTGTATTAAGAGTTGTAATGCAAAAATAAATTAATTAATTAAAAAAAGATCAGATAAAAGTTATTTCTTATTATCCAGTGGGAAAAAATGAGTTTACTGAAATAAAGTATAATTAGTAAAATAATCATAATTATTAGGAATATGGAGAAAAGAATAAATGCAAGAGTTTCAAACAGATAGTTCCTAAGTTCTGAGAGGCTCAAAACAAGTTTTAAACTATTTATAGTTTAAAATGGACCAGATTAAGGTCTTCTGATGATGGATGACTAAGAGACACTCAGAAGACTGTGCTATTGACCTTTGCAGATTATCACTTAACTGGAGGCAGCAGTGGTTTTGACCACTTCATAGTTTAAAATGGCTTATATTCCTGGCTTAATTTATACCCAGGAAGTACTTACACTCCTGAAACAAGTTAATGCCAAAACAAGTAAATGAGGAACATAAAAATTATATTTTACAAATTTGCCCCAAGATGATCATTAAATCTGTATGTTGTATTCATCCAATCAAAAGAAAACTCCCACAAAACACATCTAGATGTTTCTAGTACATACAGAAAAAAATATAGCAATGACTATATTCCAATTTGGCTTTTCATTATGGGCCTCAGACTCCCCTCATCTAAAATGTGCTATTTATGGAAGAGTACTTACAAATAACTTGGAATTCTTATACAGTCATGTAGAAATGAAAGCCGGGGAGGAAAGAGCTATCTCACCTAAATACATAAAACACATGAGGTAACTCTAATAACTCAGTGATTTTTTTAAAAAAAGAAACTGAACTCTTTAAATAATATGAGCAAAAGTTCTCAAACTTCAGTGAGCACAAGAATCACCAGGGGAATTTGTTAATGAGTATATCCTTGGCTCTCCTGCCAGAAAGTATTTCGTACTTCTGGGGTTGAGCCTAGGAATAGGGATTTCAATTATTCTAGGGCTTTGGTGATTCTGATGTAGGCAGAACACAGAGACAGGAGAAAAAGTGAGCTTAAAAAACCTACTATCTGGAAAAGAAAACAACCAACTGCTTTATTACTCTTATGATTTCAATGCTAATCCAAATGAAGCCAGTCAGTCTGTCTCTTCCCTAAAACACATACATACCCAGGTGTATACACACACATACATTCTAAAACTCATTCTTTATTGCAAATCATTTTTCTGTTTTTTTTTTTTTTTTTTTCTCTCTAGGTCTGATTCTGTCCAGCCTAAGAGGAGGAGAGAAAACATAAAACAAAAAACCAAGGAGAAGTGCACTGACACTTCACCGGAGGGGTATCATTTCTGTATCTAGTAAGACTGCATAAGCAAAATTCAGGTTATTGGCAGTTCCACTAGCTCTGTCCTATCCTAGTCCAGGAACCCTGAAAAACACAGGAAGGAAGGAATAAAACTATCTTTTCAGAGCTTTACCCTAGGTATGAAAAAAACATCCCCCATGGATCAAAGTTAGCTCCTGGGTGTAAGAAGCTGTAATTATGCGCATCCTTGTATGGTCCGCAGATTGTATCTCCTTTTAGTCATACTTTTGAAATCCTCTTTTCCTTTTTCCTATAAACACATCAAGTCTTTCTCCAAAATTACTACAAGTATATTTTCCCTTCCCCTTTTATGCCTAGGGTGAAATGCCAGCCTGCTTCCTACCCTTTCCTGGATTCTCCCATAAGCCAAGCCTACAATGCTTCATGTGACCAACTCAGTCCCATTTGCCACACTGAAGTTCACCCCTTTTAGGGATACTTGTTTTATGCTCTCCCATACACCTTCCTTTCTCTCTTCTTCAACCTGGGTCAACTAACAATGATTCCATTACTTGGTATATGAAAGAGCTTTGACTCTTTACAGTTCTTCTATATGCAAAGGTCATGTGATTGAGGCGTTCCCTACTCTGCACTCCCTTCCTGCCAAATTCCTGTCTTGCTGATCTGTTTTTCATTTCTGTCATTCAAACAACTCCTGAAATCCTGTTTTTCTTAAAAGGGCTTCCCCAAGATCAGAAGGGATATGATTTATGCCTTGAACTACAAAGTATCCAAACTTGTAAATACCACTCATCTGATATAAAGCCTGACATAAATCATTTATCTTTCGGTAATGCATTACTTAATAATAACTGATTACAAATGTAAAATGTTTGGACAGTGTGCCTGTCTCCAATTGCAAACCTCTATAGAAAGTGACTACCTGTGGCCATCTATCCAGGTGCTGTGGTGCACACCTGTAATCTCAGCTACTAGGGAGGTTGAGGCAGATCTTAAGTTTGAGGCCAGCCTGGGAAACTTAGTGAGACCCTGTTTTAAAATAAAAACTATAAAGGGCTGGAGATATAAATCAGAGGTAGAGTGCCAAGTGGGTTTAATCTCTAGTCTCACATACACATACACACAAAAGGGGGTGGTGAGGGTCTAGGGATGTAGCTCCACGGCAGAGTCTTGCCTAGCATCCAAGAGGCCCTGGGTTCAATCCCCAGTACAGCAAGGAAAAAAGAAAAAAAAAAGAAAGAAAGAAAGAAAGAAAGAAAGAAAGAGTTAAAGTGACTGCCCATGCACTTAGCCAGGTATAGTGAAGGTAAGTATGAAAGGCCTTTGATGCCTCCATGGCAACTTCTGAGCCAGTATGAGGGGCTCTCGTTGATAGCAACCAGGCATTTGCCTGGTGACTGAGGGCTGTTCCATTGATTTGCCACTTCCCAGCTGGGGAAGCAGGCATGTAGTGTGATCCTGGGAAATTCGGCCTTGTGGCTTGGTATTGTGGAGAGTTCTCCAGATGTCTCTGGGAAGCCAGTTCTCACTTCACTCATGCCTCCCAGGGCTCCCTGAAGCACACATTCTCCAAGTCATGCAGCACTGTCACATATGTGAAGCCTTCTAAGAACTGCCCACCATGAGCAGGAAAGATGCTGTACTCACCAGGCCGCACAGATTGCACCAGAACAATGCGATCCCCACTGACTGTGAAGCCGAAGCCATGCTGGTCCTTTTGGATGATGACACAGCGTTGAACAAGACCTGGTAGAAGTGAGAGAGAGAAAAGGGTGGGGCAGGCAGCATCATAAGAAGGCTGTTACCTACAGCCAAGGCCAGCCCAGGAACGACCCAGGCATGTCTTCCTTCAAGAGTCTTCCCCGCCCCCCCAACCCCCAGGATCCTGAGATTCATCCTGTCGTGACACACCACTACAGTAACAGGCCTCGCTCCGTGACTGGCAAAACCTGAAATCCACTTTTGTCTTTCATACAAGAAATGGTCCTTCCCTGAGGTGTTGTGATGTGTGTCTCTCTTCTACATATCTGTTCCTTTTGGGTTTGTCTGGGTGATACTAGCTGAAGAACAGGAAAGGGCCAAGTCTAGCCAATGTCCCAAAGACTAACACTACAAATAAGCAGCTCTGCTGGGTGGACTGGAAATCTTATGTCAAGTTACACCCAATGAATGGAGCAGGTAGGTCACAAGCGCTTACTGACTGTTTTTGCAGAGCTGGATAACTCACACAGGTGACTCAGGGCCAGCCCCTTGCCAAATCCAGAGAAGGATAAATAACAGGAAAAAAAAAACAAAAAAAAAAAAAAACACCTTTTATTCACATAAACATCCAAGTACAGAACTTAAAAAAAAAAAAAAAAAGGAAGAAACCAAGGCTATGCCTACCAATTTTCTCCATCCATGTGACTGTGTGACAGATATCACACATGTGTGACTATTTTTGTAATGATTCATGCATGGGTTCTAGAGCTAAAATGGTACTGGTTTCAAGTCCTGATTCTGTTCCCAACTAGCTTGTGCAGTTGGGTAAGTTTCTTGATTTCTCTGTGCCTTAGCTCCCTTATGTTTAAATAAGGATAATAAAACCTATTTTCTAGGGTCAAGGAGGCGATTTATATAAATCTGTAACACAATGCCTGGTGCACATCATGTGCTCAACATAAAGACTAAGGTGTTGTACACTTGAAGTATACAGATGCTGTGTACCTCTATATCTATGGGCTAAGGGCCAAGAAGGTACCTGTTGTCTCTGAGGTGTCAGAGGGCTGGCGGTGGTGGGAAGGGGACTTGCGCTCAGGTGCGGAATCTCCCAGAGCAGACAGGCTACTTAACCTGGAGAAGGAGCAAGGAAAGCACATCAGTGAGTTGGGCAGGGAGGGACCAGCAGAAGGAGGCTCTTTAAAGGGCCCTGAGTCTTCAACAAGGAGAGACCAACCCACCCACGTTTAATCTGCTCAATCTGGGTTAGCCATGTCTACACTGCTGGCCACATCACCTATGTGGAATCTCCTGGCCTAGCAGGGCAAGCGTGTGATCTCTTTAAGACTCAGCAGGGCGTGAAAGGAAACAACCCTTCATGGAGTCAGGTGACAAGGAGACAATGGCAAGAAGGGGATGTGCACACATACACGTCCTTATGGGGTCTTACCAGGCTGCAATGGGGCTGATGGAGCAGCAGAGAGAATGAATGCGAGAAAAAGACGGGAAAAAACAAATAGCTAGTTAGTGTTAAGCGATGATTTGCAAAGAAAAGGGAGACTGAGGGGAAGGACATGGTGGGTCAGACACATGAAGAGCCGTCACGGACACAGCAGAGCCTCAATGGCTGTAGCAGACACAAGCTCCCATTTCAGTCCCACCTCTCTGTCCCTCAAGGTTCCACCTCTCCAAAATGGCAGTGTCCAGGAGGGTGACTCGGCATTTAGTACTAACCTACTGGGTAACTGGCCTCTGGCACACTTTTTATTTGGGGGGGCTCCACGGGAGAACAGGAATCTGGTTTGGTTTTGGTAGTGATTTCCAACCATAGCCAGCCTGAGGTGCCTGCTTAGAAACTATCTGTGACTACAGATGACCAGGTCAGATTCATTCTTTCATCTCTTCTTTACTCACGACCCGGAAAGGAACAGAAGAAATCACTGTCGTGGCCCTCCTTTTTTTAGATAAGTGTGCAAGTTGGCAGTTTATCAATCAATAGTTGCTGCCTCTCTGAAGAGGGCAATTCCTATCCTAGCTAAGTAATGACTAAGTAGAAGTTTATTCATGGAAGCATTGTTTATAATCGCGAAACACTGGAAATCATCTAGATGTTCAAAATGGGTGACTAGTTAATGCATTATTTTATATAAATAAAACAATGATACAGAACTTGGACATATAAAATAATAAGAAGGTACTTTATATAACACAATAAGGAATGATCTTGGGGATATGTTATTGCAGGGGAAAAAGTAAAGATATTATCAACAGTAGATAATAGAGAAAAGAAATTATTTGCTTATATATTTGCGTATGTATGTAAAATACTTAACATCTTGGAAGGCTACAAAAGAAACAACGTTGGTTGCTTCTGAGGAGAGAAAGTGGGTGGCTGGGCATGAGGATGGGACTGGAGATTTATCATTATATTCTCTTTTGTACTCTTTAAATTCAAACCATGTGAAGACAACATCTATTTAAAAACCAAATAAATATATTTTAAATATAAAGGGGGGACACCCCCCACATAGTGGCACCCCTCTTACCTGGACAGGTGAGACTGCTTTTTACTGGCTGATCTTTGGATCAGAGAGAGTAGGACATCAAGGAAGAAGAGAGCGTGGGGCCCAGAAGATAGCAATGCAGGAAAGAAGGGAGAAAGAGAAAGAAAACAAAACGAACATAAACCAGACAAGACACTGGAGATGCTGGTTCAAAAGAGAAACCACACTACAGCTAAGAAGGACCCGCCTATGGAAACCACCCCAGCACAGCAGTGAGCTCACTGAGATACAAATCTACTCATGTCATGTTGCTGCTTAAAATCTTAGAGCTTCCCATGTACTCAGAAGAAAGGTTGTCCTGTCCCAAGCCAGGCTGTCACCAAAGCACGTAACAGAAAGCATGGCCTGCAGCTGGTTAGGTGCCCCTCTGGTATCTCCCCAAACTCCCATCCCTAGGCATCTTACAGCACCAACGCCTAAGGGCAACTCTTTTCCACTTTTCTAGAAAGCTGCCGAATCGAGGCTGGAAGGTCTGTGAAGGCAGAGATGGTCTTGTCCACAGTGTGCCTATGCTTGACACAGCTGTGTTCCTATTTTTGGTCCCTGCTCTTTACCTGCTTCTTTAACTTGGGATGGTTTCTGGCTTTGTCCACACTGGTCCTTCCTCCTACTCTATCCCCCACAAGCCAGAAAAGGTAAACTTGCCAAAACTTCAAGTTCTTTCTTTAAAATTATCCCATTCCATCATTCATGGTCCACCTCCTGTCTAGGGTAAAGATTCGACTTCACACATCATTTAACAGAGGTTCTCTTATGGTCTAGATTCTAGACCTGTACTCATGCAATAAGCTACAAATCACACATAGCTATTTAAAATTTAATTTTAAAGGTTGGGGCTGCAGCTCAGTGGTAGAACACTGCCTGGCACATGTGAGACCCTGGGTTTGAGCCTCAGTACCACATAAAAAATAAATTAATAAACAAAGAATTGTGTGTCTACAACTAAAAAATATTTTTTAAAAATTAAAATTGTTGGTTGGGCTGGAGTTGGAGCTCAGTGGTAGAGTGCTTGCCCAGGACACGTGAGACGCTGGGTTCAATCCTCCTCAGCACCACATGAAGTAAATAAATAAAGGTATGGTGTCTGTCTACAACTAAAAAAAATTAAAATTGTTTTTCTGAGTTACTAGTCTCAGTGGCTTACGAGCTCCACATGGCTAGTGGCGGTCACCTGGACAGTGCAGAACAGAACACACCCCATCACGGCAGATGGAGATGGAGACCTTTGTTCCACACAGTGTCAGACAATGGGGACCCGGGCAAGAAGATTCAGAAAACATGCAGAACTAGTGACTAGCACCCCCAACCAGAAAGGGACTCACAGAAGGGAGTTTTTTGTTCCAATGTTCATTTGCTGCTTTCAGTAGAACTCGCAATGCCCCACCCCTGGGTTACCTACTCTGGGCTTGTTTCTCCTCACCACATGCAGAGAAAACCCATTTTAAATTGGGACATCTCACTCATGCCTCTGACTTATGATGGCCTTCATTCCTTCTCTCTACCCATCTCCTAGTGTCTTTCAAGACCCTAGAAAAATGGCATTGATTCTATGAAGCAATACCTTACCCGCTTCCACTGTGAAAAATTTCAAACCACACGAAGTTGAAGGAGAAACATGATGAATGTGCCCTTCATCTAGATCCACCAATTAACATTTATAACATTTGCTTTATCTTTCTTTTTTTTTTTTTTTGTAATTTTTTTTTTAGTTTTCGGTGGATACAACATCTTTATTTTATCTGTATGTGGTGCTGCGGATCGAACCCAGTGCCCCGCGCATGGCAGGCGAGCGCGCTACCACTTGAGCCACATCCCCAGCCCCTGCTTTATCTTTCTACTAATATTCATTTATTCCCCATTTGAAAGTTGCGGAGAGAGAGATCATGACACTTATGCCTGTAATCCCAATGACTTAGGAGGCTGAAGCAGGAGGATGGCAAACTTGAGGACAGCCTCAGCACCTTAGCAAGACCCTGTTCCAAAGCAAAAAATAAAATAAATAAAATAAAAACAAAAAGATCTATATGGCTCAGTGATAAAGTGCCCCTGGGTTTAATCCCTAGAGAGAGAGAGTGGTAGGGGGGCAGGCAATCATGACATTGTATGTCTATTTTACTATCTATCTATCTATATCCTAAAAACCTTGAAATTATCCTATATAACCACAATGCCAATCAGTATACTCAACAAATTTAACTTTGATACACTATTACCTAACATACAGTACACACTCAAAACTTCCCCAATGGTCTCATCAATGTTCTTTATAACCGTTCTCCAACTGTCTAAATCCAGGATCCAATCAATGATCTCAAATTATATTTGTCAAGTCTTTATTAGATCTATTTAATCTGGCCTTCCCCTTCACATCCCTGTTTTCTTGGTCTCTCATAACAATGACATTTTGAAGAATCCAGGCCAGCTACATTGTTGAATGACCCACAAATAGGGGTTTGTCTAATGTCTCCTCCTGATTATACTCAAGTTAGACATTATTGAAGACTATTTATAAGTGATATTATATGGATTGCTCCATTGGTGATGTGAAGTTTGAGTACTTCGGTGCTCCTGTGATTTCTCAATGTAAGTCTATTTTCCCATTTGAATTAATGAGAAATCCATGGGGTGATATTTTGAGACTACATGATTATCCTGCTTTCCAATAGTCTTTTTCAATAGTTTGACTATCTACTGATGACCTGTCTTGAACCACTTATTGCACTGGTGGCTGCAAAATGGCAAATTTGCTAATTCTATCATTCCTTCTACAGCAGGTAATCTTCATTCCTTTCCTAGAGTAGTGTCATGAACTCAATAGATTTTGTTTTCTCTCCCAAAGTAATACATTATAGCCCATTATCCCCCCACCCCTTTTTAAATGTTAAAAATGTCCCAATTTGGCCAGTGGGAGCTCCTGCAAACCAACCAGCATTTGTGTTCTCCATCTGTCTTTGATCATGTCCTTGCTCTCTGGCACAAAAAGATACTCCAGGTTCACCTTGTACTTTCCCTACGCCAGACCTGGTAACAAACATTTCTCTACGGAGCCCTGGTTCCTTTTAGCAGGAAATGTATTCAGAAACAAAATCTGGCAGCTAGGTGCTCATTGCTAGTGAGCCATCACTCTTTCTAGGCTACTTCACTGTCCTTTTTTCAGAATCTTGTTCCCAAACAATATCAATATATTTACTCATTTGCTCTATTCTACAATATAGACAAGATAGTTTCTGGAATTGTTACACAAATACCACTAGCAACAATTAAACCTACTAAGTTCAAGGTTTCCTTCTGTTCTTTTTGCTCTTAGGTTATATCTCACTACAAGTTAATATGTTATAAAAATTAATTTGGATTAATTCTTTTTTTTTAGAAAGCAGTAAGGATCTTTATTGTCCAAACAAAAGATCATAACAGAAGACACAAATAAATTAGTTGTTCTGACAATTTCAGACTTCAGGGATTCTCTATAAGGTCAGCTTCTTATGTAAACAAAAATCCTAATCAAAACAAAAATGGCAAGTATCTGAGACAGTGTTCAAGACAAATGTACAAAGTGATGAGAAATAAAAATGCAGTTTCTAAGATATGTTGCATAAAGATATGAGGCTCATTTTGGTGAAAAATGCTTTTCTTCTTATTTTGAATACTTCCACCTCCCCTCCAAAAAGTTAAGCTCTGACCTACACAAAGAAACTGAAATAACTGACATTAATTTCACATGAATTTCGTTTACTCTAAAAGTTTACTATCCCAGGGTGGGGAGGGCAGGGGGGTATATAGGCTCAATGATGGTAGAGCACTTGCTTGAACGTGCAAGGCCCTGGATTCAATTCCCAGCACCACAAAATATATAAATCTCAAATCAATAGACTTAATTTTCTTACTTTAGGAAGTTTAAACCAAATTGGAGTTAAACTAATCTTACTTTAAAGTACAAGAAAGGATATGCAAGACTAGTGTTTATTCTGTGACATGTAAATGAGAAGCATCCCTCCAGCAGCAGCAGCTCAAGAGGTACCAAGAAGCATGAAGAACTGGTTACAGGACAAAGCAATCCATTAGACTGACCAAAATGCAAGGAGACCAATTTTAGCCTAGAAAACAGGGATACCTTCAAAGTCTGGCTGTAAACTGTACCCAGACCTTAAACAGGTCTCAGGTCCCCCTACCTGACAAGGCTGGAGCACAGCATCAGTGGAGTCAAAAAGGCCAAACTTGTCAGCGGACACCTCTACAACATGGTGTGCTTATGCTGATAGTGGTTAAAAAGAAGCCTAGGTTTTGGAATGGCATAAACATTTACCTAGTAAGCAATGATCAAAGTCCTGGTCTGGGGTAAATGATACAAGAAAGGGTAATGAAGACCGCCCCCAAAAATCACTGCTGAGATTTTTTAGTTTGACTCTAAAACACTACAAAATGGTTTCTTCCACACAAGGACAAGCTTTGCAGAATTCATTATGTCTCCACCTCTAGCCTCGGTTTGTTTGTTTGTTTTAATATACCATTCCTATGTCAGAGCGAAGGTAAAAGGGGAATAAAGGATAAGAAACCCTCTGTCCCAAGTCCTTGGAATAGACGCACTCTAGAAGCCAGCGGGTGTGAGCACATTCAAGTCACGCGGTTTGAGATTATGGGTCTGTGGCAGTGGTTTCTTCCCTTCTATCACTGGGACATCCACTTTGGGTGGCTTGAAGGTTGCTGGATCTCCAGCCATTCGGGTGGCCTGGGCATGGATCAGCTCCATGGGAGAGGGCTTCTGGGCGCCTTTGTAGGCCTGGATGGCAAAACCTCCAGAATCAGACTTCTGAAGGGGTCTTGGACCAAAAAGGCTCCATTTATCTGATGAGTTTCTGTCCGTATCTCCACTTCCAGGATCCATGGAGCTAGGACTTGGGCCAGGTAAGGCTACAGAGGAACCAGAAGAAAACCAGCCTCCAGCCTCTGCTTAGGGGAAGAGTGAGGGCTGCTGCTTGGGGTGACTGGGCGATGCAGGCTGCTTCTCTTCCTTTGTCCTCTCTCCACTCTGCAGCTTTAGCTTGTGGAATGCTTCTGCTAGTCAGAGGTACTTGGTTTCCTCGGAGGTAAGGCCCTTGTGGGGTGTGTAGCCAGAATCTCTCAGTCCTGCCTGTTGTTCAAAACGCTGAATACTCTCCTGTGTCTGTTTTGTGATCAGAAAATTCATGACGACACGGGTAGCTTTGGCCTTTACCATCAGGACCTTGTCCGTACTGTCAGTGACTGTTGACAGGGTCATGGCATGGGGGGGATACATTGGCCTCTCCTTCCTCCTCCTTGGCAAGGTGCTGATACTTGTGCTCTGGAATCACTGGCTTCCAGGGGATGCTGCCCATGTCCAATGGAGGAGGAGTCATGGGTGCAGGGTCCTCAAGGGCATCATCATAGCTGAATGCCCGATGGCACATTCCGATGGGCAGGGACATCTTGCCTAGGCGCAAGTAACAGGTACTTCTGGTTGTCTTGAAGCCACTGATAGACTGGGATCCAGGTGTTTTTTCAATTTATAATTTGGAGCTGAGTCCCTGCCACCACAGTGAAATGATATCACCACTATGCTGACAGACAGGTAGAATGAGAACACTGTCCAGGTGCTGCAAATTAGTAAAGCTTCCCAGGAAGAGTCCGTCCAGAGATTCTGTTCTCCCACTGTGTCCAAGCTGCCTGTGGCCCCAACTCCAGCACTAAAGAGGATCCGAAGACCCGCTTCTCTCAAGAGGTTGTGGCGCAGTCCAGACCCAAGCCATCGTGAGAGCGGCAGCAAATTCGACTGCTGGCACCACCAACTAGAGAGCTCAAGCGGCCGTGCGAACCGGCAGCCTTGATGTTGAAGCCTTCAGATTAATTCTTTTTTATGTTACCAATTTGAAACATTTATTTTTATATTTTACTTAATTTTAGTACTTAATTTTTTACTTTAATTTTACCTTTTTCAGGCTTATTTAATTTCTTTTTTTTTAAGAGAGAGAGAGAGAGAGAATTTTTAATATTTATTTTTTAGTTTTCGGCGGACACAACATCTTTGTTTGTATGTGGTGCTGAGGATCGAACCCGGGCTGCACGCATGCCAGGCGAGCGCGCTACAGCTTGAGCCACATCCCCAGCCCAGGCTTATTTAATTTTCAATAATATGTCAAATATTTACATGTGAAAATTCAAAATGAAAATTTTCAGCATATTCAGAAGCATCCCTATATCCTTTCACCCTACTCCTTCCAAGACAATCATTTTCATTTTGTCTTTGGCTTCCTTTCTATGTTCTTGTAAAACTAAACAAGTACATAAAAATATTCTGATTTTCCTTTATTACTTACATAATAGTTTGTACTCTGCTTTTTTTACTTACAATATCTGAAAAGTAACTCACTGAGACCTTCCATCTTCCCCCTCCCTCTTCTTTTTAGTGCACCCCACACTGCTCCCTATCATGTGGACAAAAGTTAACCGCTGGACTTCCCAGAATGCTCTAGTGCAGCACTAGGCACAGAGCAGCTACCCTCTACTTATGTGCAAACACTCTTCTCATCCTTGTCTAGAAGGCTGGTAATAAAGCAAGGCCATGTTTGGCGACCTTCCAAAGAGCTCACATAACCTTTTTGTTGGCCTCTGGTGTATTTAGGTGTATGAGTGTGTATAGGCATTAACAAAAACAAATTAAAAAAAAAACAGTTGCAACTCCAGCTACTTGGGATGTTGAGGCAGGAGGAGAGCAAGTTTGAGTTCGAGGCTTAATCTGGGCAGTTTAGCAAGACCCTGCTTCAAAATAAAAAATAAGAAGGGCTGGGGATGTAGTTTAGTGGCACCTCTAGGTTCAGTCTTTAGGACGGGGGGATAGGGGGCAGGGATGTTTAGTTCCTAAGCAATTTCACACTTAAAAAAAAAATACAGATTTCTAGTTTCTGTCAAAAAGGCGTAGTTTTGGCCCTGCTGGACTTAAGATTGCGAATGGTGACAATCAGCTGAAACTGGGTGGTGTCAAGCCTCTCCAATGGGTCACAGTCTTACTTTGACCCAGTCAGCACTGCACACAGCCTACACTCCTTTCTGCCTTACTCAGACCCCTAGAAGGTTCAGGAGTTTAAACTTATGGTTATCAAATAGGTCTGGCTTCTGGAGTTTAAAGAAGCAATGGCAGGGCTAGGGTTGTGGCTCAGTGGTAGAACACTTGCCTAGTACAAACTGGTTTGACCCTCAGAGCTACGTTAAAAAAATAAGATAAAGGTATCGTGTCCACCTACAACTAAAAAATATATATTAAAAAAAAAAAAAAGAAGCAGTGATAAGCAAACAACATGTCCTTTTCCAGCTACTGAAAGGTTTCTTGTCTCTTTATCCTTAATCCATTCCAACTGGACTGTGGAACTGAGGACGAGGCCTTAATATCCAAGTCTTATGCGCACAATGATAAATTCCTTACTACATGCTAGGCACCGTGCTAAGCATCCAAGCTAACACCTCAATCCTTTGAAAATACGGTGAAGTAGGTAGTGTAGAGTTAAAATGTACATAAATTTGGCCTGATTTCTCAAGCAAAACAGTATATGATCTGTAGCCATACGCGGGTCCACCTGTCTTTATATATATCACAAGTATTCACATACATATACATATGAGACTATATAACATATAGGAAATACATACTATGCCTATCTGATACAAGGCACATTATATATAGGCGAAGTAAGTTGTCTTTTTTAGGGGGTCAGAGGGGGAACTGGGGATAGAACTCAGGGCTTGGCATATACTAGGTAAGCTGAGCTATACCCCAGCCCCCACTTGCTGCCCCTGACCCACACTGGCAGCTGAACTTAAGGTCGCTTGTGTGAAGAATTTCCAGGGACACCAAATAAAACAGAGACACACTTTACTTTTAAACAAGCTTCAGGATGACTTCTCTGCTCTCGGCCTCAGGCTCCCCAAATGGGAAAGCAAGAGAAAGTCGCGAGAGCCTGGTCTGAGGGAGGCTCTCAGAAGTGGGCTTTTAGCTTGTTCTTAGAAAGTTCCATCCAAAAAAGGCCAGAAGGGGCAGGGTTACAAGGGACAGGTGACAGTAATTCAATCCAAGGGGCGTCATCTACACCTGAAAACACATCCTCAACTTCCTGAACCAGGACAACGCCCAGCTTCAGGATGGAAGGCCCCAGTCATTCAGAGTGGCTCCCCACACCCACTTTTTTTTTTTTTAAATTTTGATACAGGGTCTCACTAAGTTGTCCAGGCTGTGATCCTCCTACCTTAGCCTCCAAATAGCTGGGATTACAAGAGTACACCATTATGCCTGGGACTGAGCTAGGTATTCTTGAGACTGGGGCAAAGGGATATTCCTGAACCCCTAGGAATCCAGGAGAGAGCCGCCTTGCCAGGACCTTCACTCTAGGTAAAGTCCATACTCTGAAACTGGACCTATCTTGCTGGTTAGTTTCCCATATCTCCCAGGTGGAACTTTAAGAAGACTCTTGGCACCTTCTGGGTCTGCATCCTTGCAGTAAAGGCTGTGAGGACAAGACCTGCCAACTTCAAGTGTCCGGTCTTTCGTCCTTAAAACCAGAGTTAGACAAATAGAGTGGAAAGACTCTGGCACGGTAGCAGGTCAGGCTCACACCTCAACTGGCTCATTTACTAGCTTGAATCATTTTAGGCCCACCCTCAGGGACTCAACTCAGCAGCTCTGTGGTGTGGAATCTATTTTGATTTAACAAGCAACCCAAGTGATACAGAGGACCAAAACTTTGAAAAACTCTCAAAACAAGTCCCTTAACTTTTGAGTCTATCATTACCTTTCTCCTCTGTGTAATGAACACATATTGAAACCATCTGTTTGTCTGTCTTCCCTTTTAAACCTTGGGTCCCTGAGAACAATGACCATGTCTCATTCATCCTTTTATAACCAACCAAGTTTCAGCATGGCACCTAGTGCCTGGTAGATGTCTGCTTTGAATACATTTATTTAAGGAGTATATATATATATATATATATGCACACATTCTTTCTTTCTTTCTTCTAGAGCTGATGTGATGACCAAAGTAAAAAGGAGTATATATATATACACATTCTTTCTTTCTTTCTTCTAGAGCTGATGTGATGACCAAAGTATTATTTGTTAAGTGCTTTCAAAGCACAAAGTCCTACGCAAATGCTTTGTTCTTTTTTTTCCTGGTCTTTTCCAGGATCACACTGGGTGATCTATGCCTGACAATCATCAAGGTGAGAGGAACAGAAGTAGGATGAGTAAATGAACAGTAAACGGACAGGTGAGCAGACCCCTGGAGTATTCCAGTTCTCGCTAGGGCAGGGCCAGGGCAGCTTTCTAATTCCATGGAAGTGGAATAAGAATCTGGCTATCAGAGCAGACGGCCTGGCAGCCATGTGCCTGGAGGCGGCGGCAGGGCTAGTGCGCTGAGGGCTGGTTAGCTGGGCTCAGCACTGAATACTCAGCACACAGGCCAGTGGCATGGCTTCAAGAGCACAGCTGTAGGAATCAAAATGTTGGCTCATGCTCAGGCTTGGCCTTTTCCTGGCTATGTAGTGTTAGGCAAGTCACCTAATGTTGCCAAGCCCATTTCCCAGTTAAAAAACGTGGCTAATACCATCTTTCTCAAAAGGTAATGGCAAGGACCTAAGCAGCTCCACTGACACCTTAAAGTTTGAATATTCAACCTGAAATCAATCTTTCCAGCCCAAGTCCAGCCCTGCTCATGATGAGATGGTTTGTCCTTGGCAAACAGTGCTATGCAGGTGTGCATGCCAGCAATCTCTGACCTCTCCCAGTAAATCTAATTAATTGTCAAGTCTTGCTGATATGACCTAACATCTCTGCTACCACACTGGTACAGGACACCATCATCTCTCACCTATAAGAAATGGCCTCCCGACATCTGCTCCACCTTCCACTCCTCTAGCAGCCCATAGCCCTTCTCCACACAGGGGGATGTTTGACAGAGAGGAGTTGGAAGATAGGACGCCTTCAGTGGTTTCCCACTGTCCTTGTAAGACGGTGGCTTCCAGGTCCTTCATGGGGCCCCCCTCTCCTGTCACTTTTGCACTGTACTTCAACCCCAGAGATATTCTGTCCTGCCACAGCCAGGTAAAGTCATTCTTCAGGGTTCAGCTCAGTGTCTTTCTCAGGGCGATTTTATCTGATTCCATTATGCTGGATCTTTCTGAAATTTCTCTTTGTGGTACCTAATTCAATATTAACTAAATGATTATTTGGGTACTTTTTTGATTGATTGACATCTGCTTTCTGAGTTTAATAATAAGCTTATCTTTCTTCCTTTTTAAAAATATTTATTTATCAGTTTTTGGTGGACACAACGTATCATTTTATTTTATTTTTATGTGGTGCTGAGGATCGAACCCAGCGCCCCGTGCATGCCAGGCGAGCACGTTACCGCTTGAGCCACATCCCCAGACCCTTATCTTTCTTCCTTTAAAATACGCAGAACCCCCAGAACATACATTATTCAGATCAGATAATGTATGCAATAGAACTTCAGAGAAAGTATCATGAGCATATACTTAACATGGCAGTTACAAGAATCAGTTTTGAGTGACCTCTCTGATACACATAAATTAGGACTGGTGCCAGGCATGATGGCCCATTCCTATAATCTCAGTTACTCAGAAGGCTGAGGCAGGAGAATCACAAGTTCAAGGTCAACCTGGGCGACTTAGCAAGATCTGCTTCAAAATAAAAATTTTAAAAAGGGCCAGAGAAGCAGCTCAGTGGTAAAGATCTTGCCTTGCATGCACAAGGCCCTGGGTTCAATTCTCAGTACTAGGGGAGAAAAAAAATATTAGGATCAAGTTCACAATTTCATAGTTTTGACAAAGAATGAATAAAGCAGGAAGGCTTTAGACTCTCCATGGACTTATGGCAGGAAGTAACATCGGGCTCTTTGTTAAGAGCCTCTCTGTAAGAACTTCTAAAACCTTCAAACTCCCAGATTTCTAGAACTCAATCCCATATACAAAACAATGAATGAAAAAGCATCCACTAAATGAGCATATGCATGTTAAAATGTGTTGGTGACTACAAAGGAATTTGTATATGGCTAAAGAAGGACTCGGAAAGGAGGTGAACTTTACCCAGAACCTTAGAGGTCAGATAGGCTTCTGATGGGTGGCTGCACTGAGGCAGGACCTTCTAGGGGCAGAAACAGCATACATAGGGGCACAGAGACTGCAGGGAGGCTGTTAATGCAACACAGGTGGGAGGAAAGGGAGGGTCCCAACAAGAAAGAAAATTGAAAAGACAAAGTGGCAGCCTGGTTCTGCCATTTCCTGGCTAGCTGATCTTAGGAAACTGAGTCTAAGTCTCAATTTCTCTGCCCTGTCCTACCTGTCTCACAGAGCAGCTGTGAGAATTAAACAAGATACAGTATGTCCAGGCTCTGCAAATACTAAGGCAACACTGATGTTAGGAAGTGTGATGACATAAGAAAGACTGAGGCAGTTGTGGAAGGCCTTAAGTGCCATCTAAGGATTATGGACTTTATCTTTATAGATGGGGAGCTGTATTGGGTAGAATTATATTTAGCTTTTAAAAAGCTAAGTCTGGCTACAATGACCAGAGGGGAAAGGAAAGGCTGGAGGCCCAGAGACCAGGTGGGCAGAGAGAATGCATGCCTAAAGATGAACACTACTGCTGGAACACACCAGAAAGGGCATATGGTTGCTAGGAGCTGACAGGGAGGAATTTGCTGGCCCTGCTAAGAGCCAATGAACTGTGCCTGGTTCAAACTTATATATTCTTTTTTTTTTTTTTTTTGTAGTGCTGGGGTCTGAACCCAGGGCCTTGTGCTTGTGAGGCAAGTACTCTACCAACTGAGCTATATCCCCAGCCCCTAAACTGTTATATTCTTTAAAAACAAAATAACCACCAGATTTCAAGGACTTAGTACAAAACAACAACAACAAAATGTCTTGGGGCTGGGGTGTGGCTCAGTAGTAGAGTGCATGCCTCAGCACCGCATATAAATAAATGAATAAAACAAAGGTCCATCAACATCTAAAAAAATTTTTTAAAAAGTAAAATGTCTTAATAACTCTTTATAATAAAATAACAGTATGTTGAATACATTGAGTTAAATAAAACATACCATCAAAATTAATTTTATCATTTTTAAAGTGGCTACTAGAAAAAACTTTGCAGTGGCTTGTGTTCTATTTCTATTGGACAGTACTGGTCTAGCTTCTTTTGGCCACAAATAAACTACACTCTGCTCTTCTCTCCAATGCCAGTGCCTCCAACCCTTCTGACCAAAGAAAGCTAGTAGCTTGCCAGAGTTGCCCCTCTAGTAATTTGTCTCCCACAGCACCTGGTACATATTTCTGCCAACTACCTCCCTCATGGTCACCAATTCTTTTCCCTTGTTGGTTGGATTGTGAGCTCCTAAAGTATGGTAGCATGCCAAATTCACCTGTCTCCCTAGTGAGGAAGAGCTGGTTGGCTCTGCGGGGCAGCCATCTTTAGCTCTTAGCAGAGAACAAGCCAAGCTGCTTTGGGCTATGCACCTTTCTCTTTACTCAGAACCCAACATCCCACCAGCCTCCATATATCTGAGTTATCTCATTTGTCACATATTCCTCAGAAAAAGTCCCATGCCTGGGCTATGTCCAGGAATTCAAATTGATATTGAGGAGCAACAGGGCAATGGAGTGTGGAGTTAGAATGAATTTGCATCCTGGCTTTCCCTCTGATCATCTCTGTGACTTAGGGCAAATTACTTATTTTCTGTGAACCTCAATTTTCTCATCTACAAAACTGGAATAAATAGCTTCCCACGCTACAAGGCTATTGTAAGAACTGGCATAAGGTAATCAAGTATAAGCTGGGTATAGTGGTTCGAGGCAGGAGGATCGCAACTTCAAAGCCAGCCTCAGCAACTTAGAGAAGCCCTAAGCAATTTAGCGAGACCCTGTCTCTAAACAGAATTTTAAAAGAAGGGTTGGGGATGTGGCTCACTGATTAAGCACCCCTGGGTTCAATTCCTGGTACCCCTTCCCCCCCAAAAATAGTAATGTATCTAGTTAATGCCTGGCATACAGCAACACTTCATTTTAATTTTTATTTAATAATTTTATTCAGTGCAAGAGATTGAACCCAGGGCCTTGTGCATGTTACAAAGTGTTCTACTCTTGAGCTACATTCCCAGCCCTTAGTAAATATTTTAAAAATCGCTGCTATTCTTATTACAAGAACCTAAAACACACATAGTAAGTTACTACCACAGCAATCACAACCCCGCCTGAGACATGAAATACTCAAATACTGAGTTATCTAACACAGACACACTCATCTTACAGATCTCTGCAGGAGATGGTCTAGGTGTTGACTGTCATGTTTAGTTCATACTCATTTGTTTGTTTTTGTCAATACACCCTCCATTAAACCATTATCTTTGGCAAAAGAACAATGTCTCAAAGACAGCAGAGACCAGGAGATCTAGATATTGGTGCTATTTCTTCAACTAACTAGCTGTGAAATTTGATCATCTATATGGCCAAGAAAACAGTCAATGTATTCAAGATTTGGCGGGGATGATGGAGGTAAGCAAAGCCCACTGGAAGGGAAAATGAGGTTGCTGTAGGAGGAGGGAGGAAGGAAGCCACGTGGCAAGAGGTCAGGACTGATTGTCTAGACATCTGGGTTCTAGACCAGCTCAGCCCCTTTTTGTATACCCTTGAAAGGGGAGAAGAAAATTATATATAATAAGCATCTAATTTGTTACAGGCCTTCATTTATTCCTTACACTAACCTGGCGAGGTAACAGTGTTATTTTCCTCTACAAATGAGGAAAATGAGGTTGAGAAGTTAAATAAGTTGCCCAAGGCCATAGAGGTATTAAATGGTAGAGTAAGAATGCAAACTGGGTGTGCTTTACAGTCAAGTCCCATCTTCCTCCTCTGGATCTTGGCTTCATTGCCCTTACAATGAGGGGCTGAGCCAGATTACCTCATGTCCTTTCTTGCTCTAATGTTGCATGATTTTTTGTCCCTCATGGATTTTCTTTAGCATATCCCTCTTTGTGCCCAGAGAGGAGTCAGGTAAAACTAAATTCATTGTCTGGCGAGGAAAGATTCTCCCTATAAAATAAAGTGAAGGCGGGCCATAGCCAAATGTATTTCAAATGGAAAAAAACCCACAGACACTAATGCCAACAATGATCTAGAAGCAATTCAGTGTCTGCACTAGTGATGTCCACAAGATGGCTAAGAATATTTTTATTCAAGTTTCCTGGTTTTAACAAAGGGCAAAGGAGATAAAAGCAGCTGCCCCTAAACTCACAAGATAAAGAATGAACATCTAGCTGGGTACGGTGGCACATACCTGTAATCCCAGCAGCATGGGAAGCTGAGATGGGAGGATTGCAAATTCAAAGCCAGCCTCAGCCTCAGCAAGGCACTAAGCAACTCAGTGAGACCCCCGTCTCTAAATAAAATATGAAATAGGGCTGGGGATGTGGATCAGTGGTTGAGTACCCCTGAGTTCAATCCTCAGTACATGCCCTCAACCGCAAAAAAAGAATGAACATCTATCGCAGGGCCAAAGGCTTGGGCAGGCTGAATAAAAGGGCTTCATTCTTAGAATGAGGTTTCTTCCTTCTACATCATGACCACTGGGAGATGCTGGATAGGCCATATGACACTCTTCTCAGCTTTCACAATGACAAAATGTATGCAGGGCACTGTGATAACTGAATTATTTGTTACTCTTAAGATCAGTCCACAGGTATATCCTGTTTTATCTAAAGTTTTCCTGAAAAGATAAATAAATTTGTTATGAAGGAACCTCCTAAAGGGGATTATAATACCATAAATGAAAACTTTCAAAAACCAGGTTTGCTTCCTTAAAGTTAGTGTTATTCAAGTCAATTTTTTGTTATTAGCACAAATAAACAGACTATAAAATAGGCAACCTAGGGCTGGGGCTGTAGCTCAGTGGCAGAGCACTTGCCTAGCATGCATGAGGCACTGGGTTCAATTCTCAGCACTGCATAAAAATAAACAAATAAAATAAAGGCATCCAGTCCATCTGCAACTACAAAAACAAAACAATAACTACAAAAAAAAAAAAAAAAAAAAAAAACCCCAAAACCAAACAACAACAACAAAACAGGCAACCTTGAATAATGACCAAGCCAAAAAGCTACCATTTGGCTTAAAAAAACAAAACAAAACAAAACAACCTTGTCGTGAGCATGGTGGTGTAATCCTACCAAACCACTGTAATCCCAGAGGTTGGGAAGACTGAAGCAGAAGGATCACAAGTCTGAGGCAAGCCTCAGCAATTTACTGAGGCCCTGAGCAACTTAGTGAGACCCTGTCTCAAAATTAAAAAAATAAAAGGACTAGGGATGTAGCTCAGTGGTAAAGCGCCTCTGGATTCAATCCCCAGTACCAAAAACCAAAACAAAACAAAAACAAACTTTTCATTTGGCTAATTCAACTTTCTAATCTATTTTATTAAGGTAGAGTTAAATTAGTTCCCTTTCCTTGAGTGAACACTAAAGTTAATAGGAAAGTATTGGGTTAGTGGAAAGTTAGACTTTGATTTTAACTGCTGCAATTAAAGGTGATGGAGTTGACAGTAAAACACCTGCTATTTTTTGAAAACCCCTTCTTACATCAGGGTGACTATAGCCTTTCCTTTAGGTCAGGTACCTGCAAGTAGATGCCAACTGAGTCATCACAGCTGGAACCACCAACTACAATGTGAGTGGGGAGGGGACCTAGAACTTCCCAGACAGAGTCCCTTCCCTCCACATTCTTGGCTGGTGACCTCAGGAAGCACTGCGGGAAGTAGAAGAAATAAAGGGAGGGAGGGTGGGGATGTTCTTCTCCAGCCTGCAAAAGGCTCCCTACAAATTCCTGTTCCACCCCTTTAAAAAAACTAACCAGAAATTCTCCTCAGAAAGTCTTCCTCAGTTAAGCCTCCGGTGCTGATCACCCTCTTCTTTGCATCCTTCCAGCCCTAAGTTTTTGACTTGTGCTATAATCACATATTTTGTCTCTATGTTACTTCAAAAGGGAACCCACATATTCTGCGTGCTCTGTCTTAATAAAATGCCTGTCCTGAAGGAAGACCCCCCCTATTTTGTATCGTCAGCATTCAATGTGAGTCTCCAACCACACAACTTGGGTCCCCCAACCAATACACTGAGCTCTACAAAGCATACTTTGTGTACAAAGGTGGCTGGAATGCTGCTGGGGGAAAGCTTTAGTCAGCGTTTCTAGCAGGCAGGTCCCTGCAGCTCTCACTGCCGTTTCACCAGCACGGGATCCACTCTGGATCTCTCTGATCCTTACTCCACCCTGCTCACACTGACCCAGGGGCCTGGGACCACTGCACAAACTGCTGGTTGAAGAAATACACACAGACTAAGTCAACCCCATCAACAAACTTGGGCATGTGCCTGCTTGACAGGAGGTAGAACAGGCGGCCACCAACCAAACAACACACCACTGGCCCTGCCTGTCAGGCCTTCCAGCCTGCAGAGCTCCAGGACACACAGAGGAAACCAGCCACTGCTCTCCTCCCAGGCCATTTTGTAGGAAGACAGGGTTGGGGTGGTGGAGGAGAACTGTGGGTCATGCCACTTCCAGCAAATGTCGTGGATCCTTCCTCCTGAAGGAAATCTTTGATATCGAGGGAACCGTGAAAGGGGTATAATGAAGACCAAAATTATTGGCCCTGGGAGATGGGCTTATGATTCCCCTACAGGTTAACAGGAATAATAAGCATTTGGTTCTCAAGCATGTAATTTAACTCAGAATTTACTATCAAGCAGCAAAGAATAGGTTAAATAAAGTGTACTAGGGGTCTGAGGATGTGAACTATATATATAGTCTCATTAGTTCTCAAGTGAATGTATATGTGTACATGTGGGGAGGAATAATAGGAAGAAATGCATGAATCCAATGGTCCTTAAAGTTCCCTTCCAGCAAACTGGACACATGATGAGTCTATCCAAGTACAGGTACTGGGGAGTGAACCCAGGGATACTTGACCGCTGAACCACATCCCCAGAACTATATTTTGTATTTTATTTAGAGACAGGGTCTCACTGAGTTGCTTAGAGCCTCACCATTACTGAGGCTGGCTTTGAACTTGCAATCCTCCTGTCTCAGCCTCACAAGCCGCTAGGATTACAGGCATGCACTACCACGCCCAGCTACAAATCAAATTTTAATGAGGTTTTATTATGTCAATAAGGGACCATCTTGAATAGGGCAATAATAATATTTGAACTTGGAAAATGGCAATCTGCAAAACATAATCTCTAGGAAACAAACCTGGACTGACCAGGAGAGAAGAACCCAGGGGCACTCAACCACTGAACCACATCCCCAGCCCTTTAAAAAAATATATTTTATTTAGAGACAGAGACTCGATAAGTTCTGAGGCAGGCTTTAAACTTGAGTTTCTCCTGCTTCATCCTCCCAAGCTGCTGGGATTACAGGCATGCACCACCCATGCACCACCATGCCCAGCACAGGGATACATTGTGAGGAATGTATCATAGGGCAGTTTGACTACAGTACTAACATTAAAGTATACGGACACAAACTAAGATGGCAACAACCTCACAAGATAATAAAATATTATAGGACCGCCATTTTATATGTGGTCCATGGAGGGCTGTTATGGGATGCATGACTGTATACTCTATGAAAATTTGTTGAATGAAGAGTGACCAACCTTGAAATCTGAACTACTTCCAAATGCCAGGGTTCCAAACAGCTCACCCTTGTCCTTCAGCCCAGTTTTCTAAGGCTGAATTCAAATAATACCTTTCTTAATAAACTTACCTAACCAGTCTAATTTCCCCAATGACCTTTCCAGAAACTCAGTTCGTATCTATTGCATTTTGAATCCATATTGTGCCACTTAACAATTAATTGTTTTAAACTACTTAAGAGAAGAAATCCTGTCAGATACTTTGTTGACAGGGCCCACCCTAATTGGCACAGTGCTAAGCATATACTCAGTAAATACTTGTTACTGACTGATGGAATTGATGATGATAATGATAAGAGCTAGCATGTTTTTAAGGCACCTACTGAAATGAGACAGTATGATCTTTCGTACAGGCTCATGAGCCCCTCTTCTGCATATAAATGTCCCTGCCATTTATTAGTTATGTGACCTTAGGCAGATGACTTCATCTCTTGCCTTGGCTTCCTCATCTATAAAATGAAGATAATAATAATATCTGTTTCATGAGATTACTAGGATTGAATTATTTAAAATGTTTAAAAGAATGCTCAGGCCAGTGCTCAATACTAAGAACTCAATAAAATTTAGCCATATTTATTATTTTACTTAATCCTCACAATAACCTCATGCATGGGTACTATTAATCTCACCATTTTGCAGATGAAGAAACTACTATGGAAAAGCTTAGTAACTTGCTTGATTTCATGCACCCAGCAGTAAGATGGAAGTGGTATTTGAACCAAAGCAGTTTAGCTTCAGAGTCTTTCTTCTGCCAATACTGTGCTCTCTGGCTAGAAATCCTCACCACCCAATTCGCTTTGCTACAGATCTGCCCTTAACTACTTCAGTGGTTTGAAATCTACAATACCAGACTCAGGAAGGCAGAAATTGGTTGTTTACGTCTCAGTATTCAAATTCAGATTCTGTTAACATTTACTAAGTACCTGCTGGGTGACAAATGTTGTGGTGGGTAATAAGTATCTCATTTGATCCTTACAGCAATTTTTTTTTTATTAGCCACACATGACATTACAATGATCTTGGCAATTCATACATTTGAATCAATTGGGGTATAATTTCTCATTTTTCTGATCTTACAGCAATTTTGAAAGAAAAAATATATATACATATGTGTATGTGTGTGTGTGTATAGAGAGGGGGGGGACACTGAAGTTCAGAGAAGATGGGGTCTTGCCTGAGGGGTCAGGGTTGGTGAGACCTACAGCCAGAACTAGAACTCAGATTCCCTGACCCCAAACACAAAGACAGTCCTTACTAAGTCAGGGTGGCTCTGGATGTTTCCTGGCACACGTGTAAAGCAGTGCAGACAACATTTATACATCTGCTGGCCAAATGCACCAGCTTTGGAATCAGTCCTGATGTTGGCACTTTGTGGCTCTGTGACCTTGGGCAAGACATTTAGACTCTCAAACTCACCTATAGCAGAAGTAACTATTTCACTGAATTATTAAGAGATTAAATGGTGGAATTCATTAGTGTTTAGCACAGGACACACAACAAATGCTCAAAATATGTTAACTACTATCATTACCAATTTTTTTTTTTTGTACTAGGGATTGAACCCAGGGCACTTTAGCCCCAACTTAATGGTCTCACTAGTTGCTGGGGCTAGCCTCAAACTCATGATCCTCCTTCCTCAGCCTACTGAGTCAGGAGTGCACCACCACACCTGGCATCCCCACCTATTATTTAGGAATATCCCTAATAAAAAAGATGTCCAGGAGCTGGAGTTGTGGCTCAGTGGTACAGTGCTAGACTGGCATGCGTGAGACCCTGGGTTTGATCCTCAGAACTGCATATAAATAAACAAATATAAAAAAGATCCATTGACAACTAGAAAAATTAAAAAAAAAAAAGATGTCCAAATCAAATGACTGATGGATATGTGAATACACCAGTGAAACTCAACCATCATGTACAACCACAAAATGGGATCCTAATTAGAATAAGTTATACTCCATGTATGTATAATAGGTCAAAATACACTCCACTGTGATGTACAACTAAAAAGAACAAATAAAAAATTAAATGAATTTTTAAAAAGACTGATAAAGAGGGGCTGGGGATGTGGCTCAAGCGGTAGAGTGCTCGCCTGGCATGCGTGCAGCCCGGGTTCGATCCTCAGCACCACATACAAAAAAAAACAAAAAATGTTGTGTCTGCCGAAAACTAAAAAATAAATATTAAAAATTCTCTCTCTCTCTTAAAAAAAATGGTTAAAAAAAAAAAAAAAGATTGATAGAGAAACTAAGTTCCAGAGAGATAAAGTCACTTGCCCAAGGTTAGGACAGTGTTGATTTCCTAATTCGAAGCATAAAGCTCTTCACCAGACCATGTCATCTGCTGCCTCTCTGAATTTTTCAAAAAAATCTAGAATTTCAGGATAAACAACCTCCCATTCAGTTCCAACGGAAGCCCTATAGTCCTATGAGGATCCTAATAACCCTTTTGAGCTACAGGGATTCACTGTGTCCCCCCCAACCCACCAAAAACGGGTGCTGGGCAAGCTATTCCAAGTGGAAAATTCAACTCCATCCCAGGCGGAAACCCCAAATCTGTGCTGTTCCAGCAGATTTCCAGGACGTGCTGGCTCCCAGAAACCACAATTACAGACGAGCTCAAGGCAGAGGAGTAATTAGGCCCATACCATCAGCTCAGCAGTCTCTTGGCCTCTCCCTACAGGCTGACTCCAGCTCTCTACCTCCCCATCCCCCTCACCCACACCCCCATCTCAACCACTGGGCAACAGAGATGCAATGGGAATTTCCACCCTTTCTCTCTCCTAGCCCCTACTTGATTTCCAGGAAACTAAAGAAGGGTGGGGTGAGGGAAGAAAGAACCATTTCATGGATACAACTAATGCTGAATGGCAGCAAGAGCTGAAAATAGCTTTCACAGAAAGAGAAGCATTCTTGGGGCCCCTCCCCTCATCCTGTCCCTTATATCCCCCACAAAGATGACACTGGGAAGGAGTTCCCTGGGTGAGACCCCCAAATGTGAAATAAAAGGGATCTTGTGAAACAGGAAACAGAAACCCCAATCTCTCTAGAATGGAATGGTTGAAGACTGGAAAAGATGATATCTAGAAGGCTTGGGAATCTAGGATTATAACTCCTATCTCCAAGACCATAGAGATGTCCTAGAGGAAATTTACCCTTCCCACAGCTCCTCCTAATCTTGGCTCATAGGAAGGAAAGCCAGGCCTTGCCTTCATTTCTAAATATACTACTGCCCTTTTATCCTGAAATATGGGATTGGTGTCTCCATTATTTCAAATTCCAGCATAATACTTTGTGTAGCACTTTTTCCCTTCCATCATTACTGCTTATTTTTTGAGAAGTGGATCTGCTCAGTTTGGCTCAAGCACACCATCACAGTCCCTTACTTCTAGTATTCTCAGGGCTATCCCACTTCTCCAACTTGTACCTGATAATGCCGAAGGCCTGTAGTGGGTGTGGGTACATTGGATCACCTCTAGGAACTCTTAGGAGATGACATTAATGGTTGGATGGTGCAAAAGATGAGGAAGGAGTGGCATCCCAAATAGGGGTGGACTTTAATATCTTAAAAGGACTGAGCCACATCCCCAGCCTATTTTGATTTTATTTAGAGACAGGGTCTCACTGAGTTGCTTAGTGCCTTGCTATTGCTGAAGCTGGCTTTGAACTCGTGATTCTCCTGCCTCAGCTTCCCGAGCTGCTGGGATTACAGGTGTGCACCACTGGGCCCAACCTAAAGGATTTTGAACAGTGATAGCTGAGAGGCCAGAGCTGAAAGTTGTTAGTACAGTTTCTCAAAGCCGTTCCAGAGCCCCTAGAATTGTGGCTGACATAAACAGTTAGAGAAAAGCTTCGAAGCAGTATAGTACTGACCTAATTTCATCAAAATCTGACTTAGAACATATTAATCCCACAAGGTTTTCCTTGATTTAGCTGGCCTGACTGACCTCTCCCCCTAGGCTAACATCACCTCAGTCCTCAGAAATTTACTCTGCACTATTGGATAGTTTCTTATAACAAAATTGAAGTGGAAAACAGGTAACACACACACATGCAAACTATTTCATTTCAATTTATATTTGACATATCCAGCATGGGCCAAAATAGGAACACCTCCCTGATGTTTCTAAAAAGACTGCTTTATATGCTAGAGAGCACTTATTTTGACCCTCTTATTCTAAATATTCTTAAATTAGTACACTTCCTCATTTCTGGTTTTCCCAAGTAAACTGTAAACTCCCTGAAAGTAAAAGATGTGTCTTCCACCTTTGAAATATTTTTGTATCCCCTCATCCTCTGCTGGCTAGCCAGATGAAATAGCTCTTTTTTTTTTTTTTTTTTGCATACATGTGTATGTACACACACATATAAGCACAGTATCTGCCATAAAATACAGGACTCTACATACACAGCATTGTTCAATCCATTTGTGTGGCAAATCCAATGATAAATGGTAACTGGTACAAGTCACAAAATTTAAGAGACCAAAGAGAAGCTGAAAATTCCAACCCTGAAATTTTCCCCTTTCCCTGGTACTAGGGATTGAATCCAGAAATGTTCTACCTCTGAGCTACATCCCCAGCCCTTTTTTTTTTAAATTTTATTTTGAGGCAGGGTCTCACTAAATTGCCCAGGCTGGCCCAGAACTTGTGACCCTTCAGCCTCCTCAATAGCTGGGATTATAGGCATGTGACACCGAAGTTGATTCTGATATGAAGACAGTGGGACTGAAGGAGACAGGAAGGAGCTAGGATGCACCCCACCAAAAGTACTATAATCACAGGGTAGAAAAAGGTTAGAATCTAGTTTCCCTGTCTTTCTACAGTGCTAAGGGAAAAAGTTTCTAGGGACAAAAAGAGAATTCCTCTCTGATTCTGTGTGCCTTCTGGTGTAGAAGGTGGCTCTGGACTGGGATTCAATGCTCTGGGAAGTCAGGAGGCTCTGACTTTCTGGACACCTGGACAGGGCTCAGGTCGGCAAGGCGGTGAGAAGACACCCACAACTGATACAAAGTTTCACCTACCCTGGCATACCATTCTCTGGGTCACATTGAAGGTTTAACGACTTGACTGATAGGTGATGCCATCCCCATAAGCCACCGTGTAAATGTGCCAAGGGCCTGAGCCAGAGAATGCAGGGCCCATATGAAGTAACCCAGATCTGCAGCATGAGCCCTGTGCCACAGTGGGGGGGAGGTTCCACTAGGACTAGGCTGGCCAAGTTTAGCAATTACTTACATCTTTATAATGATTTGGGTCAAAATCTCTCCCCTAGTGGTTCTGCATGTGCAGGCAGCGCAGAAGCAGGGGGAGGTGCAGAAGCTGGGGGAGGCCCAGAAAGACCAAGACGTGGCTGACTGTGGGGAAATGGAGACAGCTCCTCACCTGTGTTACCCTGATTCTCCACACGTATCACAGGGCACAGGGTAATGACAGAATGGAAAGGAAGAGGAAGATACAGGGAGAAGGGAAGAACTGGAGGTGTGATACATACACTCGTGAGATGAAAACACAAAATGAATGAGGGGAGAAAATATGGAAGTCACAAAAGAAGGGAAGAGCAATAGCAAGAGAATGAGCATAAAGACTAGGATAAAGGGCTATGTGGAAAAAACAGAAAATCGGCAAGAGAATGAGCAGTGAACAGAAGGGAGCTGCGGAGCTATGTCAACACCCAACTACCTAAGCTGGTACAGATTCTAAGCCAGCCTGACTTGCCCAGACTCTGGTAGCAGGGGTGTTAAGTGGAACTTATTACAGTCCTTGGGATGAGATTCATAAGAGAACTGTGAAAACATTAATTAGTGTAGAGTGTCTGGCACAAAATAGGAACAAAATAGGATGATGGGGTGGTGGGGATAGGAATTAGTGCAAGAAGAAGTGGGTAGTCAGCATCTGGGAGCAAGAACCAAGACTGTGTAGGATTTTGGATTAAGAAGCTTTCTTAGCAGAATCTCAGCTTCCAACCTGGCTATGCAAAATCAATCATTCTCTCCCCTCCCTTGACTCAAACACCACCTATAGTGAGTTATCTCCTCTCTGATCACCTTATCTAAAATTGCAACACCACATTGCTATTACTTCCTATTTTATCTTTCTAGCTATTAGTAGCCAATATATTATTATTTCATTTCTAATTTAATTTGTTTAAAATGTAAGTTCCAGGAAGACAAAGATTTTTGTCTATTTGTTCAATGCTATAATCTCAGTGCTTCCGACATTTCCTGGAACAGAGAAGATACTCAAATTAAAGAATAAACTTCATTGAAACCCAACTTTATTAAATTCTCAGTTACCTAAGAGAATATAGGGGGAGACATTTCATGTAAGTCAAAATAGAAAATGATACAAATCTGCAGAGAATCTGAATGTCCACATTTCACACATAAGGAAACCGAGGGCCAGAGCCTTTGTTGTGAACTGAATGTTTGTGTTCCCCACAACTCCCAGCCAACCCATATCCATAATATGTTGAAGTCCTGACTGGCAGAGTGAAGGAATCTGGAGATGGAGCCCTTGGGAGGGAATCAGGGTTAGACGAGGTCACGAGGGTGGGGTCCTCAATTTGTGCCCTCAGAAGAAGAGACACCAGTTTGCTCCCTCTTCCACACGTACACAATGAGGAAAGGCCAGGCGAGTGTAGGGTAAGAAGACAGCCATCTACAAGCCAGGAAGAGGGCCCTCACCAGAACTCAACCATGCTGCACCCTGATCTCAGACTCTTAAGCCTCCAGGATTTTGAGTAATAGATATCTGCTATTTAAGTCTATGATTTCTATTATAGGAGCCCAAACTAACTAGGACAGACTTTGAGTTAACTATTCAGGATTCCTAGAGGAAGAGTGAGAATTAGAATCCAGGGCTTCATCCCAGGTGGTCATTCAGCTTTCTACTAAGCCAAGGCCCTGGAATATGTTTGTGTATCAATGTAGGGGTGTGAGTGATTCCAGAAAAAACAACTTTTGAAGCTGGAAAAATGGGTTCAGAGTGTCTGTCTCTATTCAACTTCTGAGAGCTTTTTACCTCTGCTGGGTTTTTAACTCTCTCACTTATGAAAGAAACTGCTCACAGGAGTCTTGCTTCATTCCTTCACAAGGTGGGGGAAAGGAACAAAAAGTAAGGCATGACTTTGTTTTCAAAGGTCTTTCTTCCTAGCTATTATTGAGCCACAAGGTTGCATTTAGGAATAGGTGTCAGAGATGATGATCAAGTCCACAGGAAGTTAAAAAGTCAGATTGCCTGGTATTTTCCTATAGATAATTAAGGCTGAATTTAAGTAAATCCTAGGGGCAGTTTAATACTAACACTTTATAAATTCAAATTAAACCTTAAAATCATGACTTCATCTCTATGAAAAGTCTGCTTATCAAGTACAAAGTAGATTTTTTACTTAATATGCTTCCCAAATGGCTCAGAGACCTCTGTATTTATGAACACCTTTACCAATAGTTAAACACTGTTTATTGGTATGAAGAAATGCTTTTAACATCTGGGACATATCTTAGGGTATAGGCATGTCCTTGGAAAACTTACATCTTGAGAAGTTAGGAGTTAGGCAAAATAAACTTAAGTCTGGGTAATGTACAAATGAGAGAAGTTAAGCCCAAGTCCACAAAGTGTCAACACAGAATGTGCTATGTGACAAAGTCATCAGAAAATGCAATTCATCAAGGAGAGCTATCATAAGGATGGTGATGTTAAGCTAAACTCTTGAAGGATGCCCAGAATAAACACCCTTCTTTTATTTTTTCCTAGCTTCTAAACTTGAGCCTGAACCATGATTTGATCTAAACACAGGACTCCTTACCAACAGATTCATTAGCTCATCTAAATTAACTGGTGGAAAACTTTCACAGAGGGTGAAGCCAGTTTACCTGGCTGGAAAGTTTGAAAGACATGAAGCTGCCCAGGACCTGTAATCTTTGAGTCATTTACTGCATTGTGAGTGCTCCCCTAGCCCCTACCCCACTCAGTATGCATTAGCTAGATCTCAACTGGAACCCTTCCTGCCTTCTCAACACAAACCTACTGCCTAGAGCACCTAACAAATTCAATTTCACCCTTTGCTCAAACACAGACGAAAACCCATAGTTAACATACTCAATGGGGAAAGACTGAGTGTCTGCCCCCTAAGATCAGCAACAAGCCAAGAATGTTCACTATATTCTTCTTGAATGTCACCTCTATTCAACACTGAAGCAGGAAGAGGTGGGCAGCCAGGGCAATAAGGCAAGAAAAATAAATAAAAGACATCCAGATTGAAAAGGAAAGAGCCAACTACTTTCACAGATGACATGATCTTTTATATAAAAGATCCCAAGGAATGCACAAAATAAACTATTAAAATTAATAAATGGTTGTGGGATACAAGATCACCGTATAATACATATACTTTTGTATGCTAGTGATGAAAACAAAAGTTAAACTAAGAAAATGTCTTACTTTAATAGCAGTAGAAAAAATAAAATACATAGGAATAAATTTAAGATTTATGTAAGATTTTAAATTGTTAAGATGGCAATACTCCACAAACTGATCTATAAATTCAATGAAACTCCTATAAAAGTCTCAGTTGATTTTTTTGTTTTGGGAAGAGATTGACAAGTTGACCCTAGAATTCATGTGAAAATGAACAGTTAAAACAATCTAAAAATGGCAATTGTCAAGAATACAAATAACAATAAATATTGGCGAAGATGTGGGGAAAAAACTCATACAATGCTGGTGGGACTGCAAATTGTTACGACAGCTCTTGAAAGCAGTCTGGAGATTCCTCAGAAAACTTGGAATGGAACTACCACTTAACTCGGTTATCCCACTCCTAGGCATACACCCAAAGGACTTAAAATCCACATCACGTACAACCATGAAATGGGAAGTTATACTCCACGTATGTATGATATGTCAAAATACATTCTACTGTCATGTATAACTAAAAAAAGAACAAATACATTTTTTAAACTATAAAAACAAAACTAAAAACAATCTTGGACGTGCACAACAAAGTTGGAGGACTCATACTTCCTTACTCAAAATACACTACACAAATCTTCAGTAATTAAGTTAGAATGGGTTCGGCACAAGGATAGACCCACAGATAAATTAATCAAAAAATACAGAATATAACTTTACATTTACAGTCAACTGATTATGGCAAGGGTGCCGTGACAATTCAGTGGAGAAAGAACGTTCTTTCAGTAAATGGTGCTAGGACAAATAGACACCCACATTTAAAAAAAAAAAGAAAGAAAAGACAGAAACTTGACACCTGTAATACCAGCGGCTTAAGATGCTGAGGCAGCAGAATTCCAAGTTCAAAGCCAGCCTCAGCAACTTAGCAAGGTCCAGAGCAAGGTCCTGAGCAACTTACAGATATGCTGTCTTGAAATAAAAAAAAGAGCTTAGGCTATGGTTCAGTGGTTAGTTAAGTCAGTGATTTGAATATACACTTCTCCAAAGAAATGTTCAAATGGCCTATGTGTACCTAAAAACATACCAGTAGTCATTACAGAAATGCAAATCAAAATGATAACAAAATACCACTTTCTATTCACTGGGATGGCTAGAACACTAGGTAAGGAAGAATAACAAGTGTTGATGAAGATGTGGGGGAGTCAGGATCCCACACACCCTGGATGGGAATGTAAAACAGTGCTGCCACCCTGGAAAACAGGCAGTCTTTCTTCAAAGTGTTAAACACAGTGAATCGCTGGGTAGATACTCCTACACATGCCCAGGAGGATGGAAAACCTATGTTCATACAACAATCTGTACTTGACTGCTCACAGCAGTATTCATAAAAGTGGCAAGAATCCAAATGTCTATCAACCAACAAAAGATAAACAAAAGGTGGTATATCCCTATGACATATTAACTGGCAAGGAGAAAAGAACAGAGCACAGACACATGCCGTGACATAGGTGACTCTAAAAAATATTATGCTAATTTACAAGATTTCATGTTAAATGATTCTATGTGTGTAAAGTATTCAGAAAAGACAAATTCAGAAAGACAAAGATTAGTGACTAGCTGTGGCCACAATAAAAGGGTAGGGAACAGGAAAGGTAAAGAATATAAACACTGAAAAATTCTAAAAAGAGGTAGTGGTAATGGCACAACTCTGAATAAATACTAAAAAACAAAACAAAAACAAAACCCCACTTAACCAGATAACTTAAATGGGTGAATTTTATAATATGTGCAATATATCTCAACAAAACTCTTAACAAAAACAAGTAGCCCTTCATCTCCACACTTTTCGGACTTTAGATGGAAAGAAAAGGTCTTCTGGTACTCTCACAGGACTACTTCCTCACATTCTAATCTGGATGGTTAATTGTAGTTCATCTATACCAAGTAAATAATTTCTCTGTCTAGGTATTAGATCAATATTTTTGCCAAATCATCTGTGCTGGATATGAATAAAAAGATAACCTACTTCACAGCATGATTGTTAAGTATTAAATCACATCTAGAACAAGGCCTAGTGACTGGCAAACGCTATACAGTATGTTTTAGTTGTGATCATCACCATCTTGATCATTTTGGGGCAATTCACTCAACAAAATTTACTGAGTATCTAATGCCTATAAGGAAGCACTGGTCACAATAGCTGAACTATGGAACTAATCTAGGTGCTCTTCAACAGATGAATGGATAAAGAAAATGTGGGGCGCGCGCGCGCACGCGCACACACACACACACACACACACACACAGGAATATTATTCAGCCGTAAAGAAGAATGAAATTATGGCATTTTTCCAGTATAAGCCAATCCCAAAAAACCAAAGGCCAAATGTTCTCTCTGATACTTGGATGTGAATACACAATAAGGAGGGCGGATAAAAGTTCAGTGGATTAGATAAAGAGTAATGAAGTGAGGGGGGATAGGAATAGGAAAGACAGTAGAAATGAATCAGACATAACTTTCCTATGTTCATATATGAATACACAACCAGTGTAACTCCACATCATGTTCAAACACAAGAATGGGAATTTATATTCCATGTAGGTATAATATATCAAAATACATTCTGTCATGTATGTCTAAAAAGAATAGACTAAAAAAAAAAGCAACAGCACTGGAGGCTTCAGGGAGAAAAGATAAATAAGATACAAATCAGATTCCTCTTCTTTGTCTGGTACCAATACTGCAGGTCTTTAGATAAGGGTGCTGCTGTTGGGGGCAGATGGGCAGTTATGACAGGCTAATGTCATGTGGGCATCTCATCTCATTTCATCCTAGCTCTGTGATCTAGCCTTGGACACCTGTAACTGACCACCTGCCTGAAACCTGGCCAAGGCTGCTCTACCTAGAGAAATCTAGTTTATTGGCAGAGTTGAATTCCATTTCCCTCCCATTCCCTGTACTTGGCTCTGTCCCTCACTCCTTCTCCTCCCTCCACCTTATTCCACACTCCACAACAGCTTCCTCCAGTGGGTTTATTTCAAGGTACCAATATTACAATACAAATATTTATATTCCCTATCCTGTCGCAAGTAGCAAAGCCACGCCTCCTGTGCTGCTTCTGCTGCTTGAATGCATGGCAAACTCCTCTTCATTCCTCAGGCACCAAATCAAAATATCAACGCCTCTTCCCCAAAAGAGCTGCTTGTACCTTCCTTCTGGACCTGGCTTTCCTTTGCACGTTCCTTCCTCCTGCCCAGCAGATCTGTTGATGGGTCTCTGACAACCGACTTTGAATTCCTTGAACATACCTTTTCTCCTCTAATTCTCTTAATGTTTACTTCCACGCCATCTCCACTACTCACAGAACTTCATTTGGGATCCTGGTATTGCTCAGAATTGCTTCAAAAACACAGACTCAATTTCTCCTCCCTCCCACATTGAATTTGGTCACATTAGCTCTTTCTGGTGAGCTCCTCAGGCCCTTCTATTCTCCTCTCAGGCACCAGCCCCTCCTGGCTTCTCTTCTTTCTAGCCTGGATTTCATAGTCACTCTGCAGTGCTCCTGATTCCTTTGCACAATCAATCCTCTCATCAAATTTGTCCAACAAACTAACACTCCAGCAACGTTCTCCTGTGTGGGCTTTGCTGACTTTCCAATTAGCTGGACTCAGCGAGGGAAGGAAACCAGATTGCTATGAGATTCCAGTAGGCAGATTCAAGGTCTCCAGTTCTTCAAGCCTCCAGGTCTCCAGTAAGGGCTTTCTCAGCCTCGGTCATCTCTCTCCCATAACTTCCCATCAATACTCCAGTATTCAGGGGGCTCCTCCACATCTGTATTTACAGCCTGTCCTCTCTTTATCACTAGATTGTCGACAGTTAACAACATAACTGGAACCTACCTCTGCCTACAAGCACATCACCCTACAGTCACAATTATCTTCGGGCTTCTCCTGAAGCCCGAATCTCACCTAAGACCAGACCCCATTACACTCTATCAGCTCTATCTACTCGTCCCATAAATTTACCAAATCTCTCTTATCTGCGGAAAAAAAAAATTTTTTCTTGACCCAGTAAGTACTGCTAGCTTTTACCGATCAATTATGTTCTCTGCTACCCAAACTTCTGGAGAGAGTATTCCACATTTACTGTCTCTACTTTTTCATCTCCCACTGACTTCTCAACCCACTACCATCTGGCTTCTGCCTTCAGAACTCTGATAGGATTGTTTACTATAGGATTGTTGATAGCCAGTCTGTCACTTGACAATTTCAAAGAATATCCTTTCCAAGAACTCATCTAATCACCTCTCTCCGCATCCAGACATGTTGATTCCTCTCACTTTCATGAAGTCTTGGTACTCTTATCTGACACTCTCTTCTTAGTAGACAGTGCTACTCTGTTTTAACCAACTCTTGTAAATAATGCTACTGACCAGATCTTGTCAGCTCTTAGTGCCTCTCAAGTTTCAGACATCTATATGCAACTTCCCAGGAAATCTTAGCCTATAAATATTCAAATGCACTGAAAAACTCATCTACACATACCCCACCTCTGTATTCCTCCTGGACTCCCTTTCTCACCTGCAAGGTAGACACTCTGGCAATCAATCTTGGCTTATCCTTTCCTTTGGTCACACAGCCAGTTAAACAATAAATAATGTGAATTTAGCAAAAATGCTTATATTTCTCATTTTTGTCTCTACTTTAGAATTCCACGAGACAACATAGTAATCAAGAACAAAGACTCTACAGCCAGTCAAACACAGTGGCACATGCCTGTAATCTTAGCACCTACGGAGGCTAAGGCAGGAGGGCTACAAGTCTGAGGCCAACCTATGTAACTTAGGGAAACCCTGACTCAAACTAAAAAATAAAAAGGGCTGCAAATGCAGCTCAGTGGTAAAGTGCCCCTCTCCCTGCCACAGACTCTAAGGCTAGACTGCCTGGATTTGAAGCCTAGCTGTACCACTTGCCAGCTATGGAACCTTGGGTAAGGTACTTAACTCCCTATGTCTCATTACCCTGAGCTACAAAATGGGGACATTAATAGAACCTCCCAGGGTTGTTACGAGGATTAAAGGAATTATTATGTGCAAACTGCTTACAACAGTGCCTGGTTCATAACAGCAAACATACAAGCATCCTGTAGAGGTTAGCTGTATTTACTTTACAGTTCTAACTGAAGAACACAGCCTGCATCACTGCATTCATCTTGCACTAAGTTACCTACTTCATAATCTCTGAGCTACTGGAGGCCAGGGTTGTCTTACTCATCTTTGTAGCCTGAAAGTCTATGGTCACACTTGTACTCTCGGTACCCATGCAGAGTGTGTACTGTAAGGCTGGTTCAAGACTGTGGAGGGACTTGCTGAATGTAGAGCTGGCATGTGCAAGTCAATGCCTCTTGCACTACAGAGGAAGAAGAAATGGAATTGAAAATCAGCTACTGGACGCCTGGTGTACTGGCTCAATGGAACTGTTTCCCATGGGGAGCAGGACACTCATTCACCCAGTCAAAAACATTAACTGGGACTGGGGTCGTGGCTCAGTGGTTGAGCGCTTGCCTCGCATATGTGAGGCACTGGGTTCGATCCTCAGCACCACATAAAAATGAATAAACAAAATAAAGATATTGCATCCATCTATAACTTAAAAAAAAAAAAAAAAAAAAAACTGAATTCCTAACCATGTTGCTTTCCTCTCAGTTGATGAAGGGGAGACTTTTTTCCATAAAAGGGTAACAGCAAAGTGAGACAGACTTAGAGAGGTCTTAGAAACAAGCTGAAGAGTGGCTATTTCTCAACTTTTCAGCCTCTAGTGAAACAACAAAGGAAGCATACTAGTAAGCAGGCTTGCCAGCAGCCATAACCACCCAACCGCTCACAACAAGAGCAGGTGCCCAGGCCCCTGTCATGAAGACTGAGAGACAGAATACATCTGCAGCACCCATTTCAGGTCTGACACATTGTAAGCAGTCAATAAAAGGTAGTTACCTCTAACATTAGTGTTTTTAAAACTATCTTTCTCTCTCATAGCAAGAAAGCTTGCTCACTTCTAAAGTGAAGAGTGTGCCGAGTGTGGTGGCGCAACCAGTAATCCCAGTTTCTCAGGAGGCTATGGCAGGAGGATCATAAATTCAAGGCCAGTCTGGGCAATTTAGAAAGACCCTGTCTCAAAATAAAAAAATAAAAAGGACTGGGGGTGCCAGTCATGGATTACATGTGCATGTCTGTAGTCCCAGGTACTCCAGAGGCTGAGGCAGAAGGATCACAAATAAGACCTTTAGCAACTTAGTGAGATCCTGTCTCAAAAAAAAAAAAAATCAAAAAAAGGACTGGGCGTCTAGTAGCTCAGTGGTAAAGAGCCTCTGGCTCAATCCCCAAAACAAAACAAAAATTTAGGTTGAAATAAATAAAGTGACAACCTTGCTGGACGGTGGGATTCAATGAGGAAAGAATCTTATCAACTAATGGTGCTAGATGTGGACATGATTTGTAAAACAACAACAAAAACCTCAAAGAAAACGCATTAATCTTTATTTCATACACCATAAAAAAGTAACTAAAAATAAATCCTAGGAGCTGGGGCTGGGACTCAGTGGCAGAACACCGGCCTAGCATGTGTGAGGCACTGGGTTCAATTCTTAGCACCACTAAAGAAAGAAAGAAAAAAGGAAAGACAAACATGCTGTCTATACAAGTTAAAAAAAAAATTTTTTTTAAATCACAGTTAAGAGCTGGTCTAGGTAAGTGTTTTGTAAATTATATAATTTTACAAATCAATAAAACCTTAGCTTCTCTACCAAAAAAAACAAAAACCCTACTACAATTTACTATCTGATGGCCTGAAAAATATTCTTTGTCTGTAAAATGGGAAGAATCCTACATTATCTAGAGGAACCCAAAGTATAACAACTAGGCTAAGGAGAAATTATGCTAACACATACATTAATGTCTATTTGTTCCTCCCACTCACCAGATTTTGGGAAATATGCTGGGGATATAAAATCAAAAGCATGCTTCCCCTTCAAAATGTGTTTAAATACCTCAAGGATTGCTATGAGGAAAAAAAAAGATGAATATATGCCAAAGTGCATTTAAAAAAAAACAAACAAAACACTGTAGAAATGGGATGAGAGAGTACCCAACTCACGGGTCTTGGAGTGCAGCATCCTTACTGACAGCAACACAATGCTAAATGCTCCTGCTCGACTACTCCTGGCCTGCAGACTGGGATTTACATATAGAAGCAAAGGCTGCTCTACCCTGTAAGATTTTTAAAAGGAAGAAAATTGGAGAAAAAAGAACTATAGATAAGGATAGATTCTTTTCAGACTCTTCATAAGTGTGGCGCTCTCTCTAGTGTGAGATCACTGTATTTATGTGGGTTTGTTGCTGTGTTTTTATTTTGTACCACTGGTCTACGTTATCTGTTTTGGTTCCAAAACTCTTACTATAATAATAGTAATATGGACAATTAGAATGCGAAGGATGTAGAATTTCTGAACAAAAATTCAATGATCTCCAAGTATTCCTCTGTCAATCATCCTTCTAGGGCAGCAGGGCCTGTACAGATCATCTATCTCATTCCTCTGATTCTGAGCAGACCCGCCTCCATGTTCTTGTACACTCTGTAGCACAAAGTGCTATGGCACTTGCTACATTTACTCATTAAGTTGTCATTACTTGTTTATGTGTCTGTCTTTCATTAGTCACTAGAGAGTGTCTGACACAGCAAATACTCAATGTTCATTGAATGAATAAAAGAATGGATGGAAGATCAAAGTTTCCTTTCTTTTTTTTTTTTTTAAGAATTCTAGTATGAATCCAATATCTGCTCCAAAATCCTAGCAATAAGTCCTAAAATCCTAATTTTTTTCTCAAACTTGTAAACATACAATTGGAAATAAAGAGGGAAAAACTGTCATTATTTGCAAAACCGATTCATTATTTTAAAAGCTGATTTTAAATCCTAGCAAATCAATTTTAAAAAATGAAACTAATAAGTGAATTTAGCAAGGTTTCAGGATTCAAGGCCAATTTTTCAGCAAGGGTGCCAAGGTAATTCAATGAGGAAAGAATACACTTTTACCATACGAGTAATTTAAAATAAATTGTTGTTAAGAGTTGAGAGCTTAAATCTAAGAAGAGCATACTACAGGGACACAGCCACATCAATGTTTATAGCAGCACAATTCACAATAGCTAGAATGTGGAACCAACCTTGATGCCCTTCAATAGATGAATGGATTTTTAAAATGTGGCATTTATACACAATGGAATATTACTCAGCACTAAAAAATAATAAAATCATGGCATTTGCAGGCAAATGGATGGCATTAGAGCAGATTATGCTAAGTGAAGTTAGCCAATCCCTAAAAAACAAATGCCAAATGTCTTCTCTGATATAAGGGGGGTGACTCAAAACGGGATAGGGAGGAAGAGCATGAGAAGAAGACTACCACTAAACAGGGAAGAGAGGTGGGAGGGAAAAAGAGGGAGAAGGGGAGTTGCACAGAAGATGGAAGGAGAACCTCATTGTTATACAGAATACATATATGATGTTGTAATGAGAAAAAGAAAAAAAAGTGTGTCACATTAGGTTGGATAGAGAGAAAGGATGGGAGAGGAGGAGGGAGTAGGGGGGATAGGAAGGGCAGCAGAATAGAATAGACAATATGATTGATGTTTGTACATTTCATGTATGTATTATACGTCAAAATACATTCTGCTGTCATGTATGACTAAAAAAAATAATAAATAAAAATTAAAAAAAAAAAGAGTTGGGAGCTTAAAACATCTAGAAGAAAACCTAAGAGAAAATTTTACTGACTTTGAACTTGGCAGAGGTTTATTAAAAACAGTACAATCTATAAAATTAAAAAAATGATATGCTGAATTTAATCTGAACCAAGAATTTTTGTTCTTCAAAAGATACTGCAGTTGAGATTTTAATTGGAATTGCATTAAATCTGTATAATGTGTTTGGTAGTAGGGCCATTCTGACAATATTAATTCTGCCTATCCAGGAGCATGGGAGGTCTTTCCATCTTCTAAAGTCTTCTTCAATTTCTTTAGTGTTTTGTGATTTTTCACTGTAGAGGTCTTTTACCTCTTTTGTTAGACTGATTCCCAAGTTTGTTTGTTTTTTTTAAGCTACTGTGAATGGGGTAGTTTTCCTAATTTCTCTTTCAGTAGATTTGTCATTAATGTATAGGAATGTGTTTGATTTATAAGTGTTGATTTTATAACCTGCTACTTAGTTTATTTATGAGTTTTAGAAGTTTTCTGGTAGAAGTTTTTGGCTCTTCTAAATACAGAATCACTAGAAAAAGCAATCATGAAATTCATTTGGAAAAAAAAAAAAAAACAAAACAGAATAGCCAAAGCACTCCTTAGCAAGAAGAGTGAAACAGGAGACACTGCAATACTAGACCTTAAACTATACTACAGAGCCACAGTAACCAAAACAGCATGGTACTGGAACCAAAACAGACAGGTAGAACAATGGACAAAATAAAAAACACAGCGACAAACCCACATAAATACAGTTATCTCATACCAGACAAAGGCACCAAAAACATTCACTGGAGAAAAGATAGCCTATTCAATAAATGGTGCTGAGAAAATTGGAAATCCACATGTAACAAAATGAAATTAAACCCCTATCTCTCACCCTGTACAAAACTCAACTCAAAGTGGATCAAAGACTTAGGCACTAGACCAGAGACCCTGAGCCTAAGAGAAGAAAAAGTTGGGGCTGGGGATGTGGCTCAAGCAGTAGCGCGCTCGCCTGTCATGCGTGCGGCCTGGGTTCGATCCTCAGCACCACATACAAACATAGATGTTCTGTCTGCCGAAAACTAAAAAATAAATATCAAAAAATTCTCTCTCTCTCTCTTTAAAAAAAAAAAAAAAAAGTTGGCCCAAATCTTCACCATGTTGGCGTAGGATCTGACTCCTTAACAGACTTGTAAGCACAAGTAGTAAAATGAAGAATCAATAAATAGGATGGATTCAAACTAAAAAGCTTCTTCTCAGCAAAGTAAACAATAATATGAAGAGAGAGCCTACAGAATGGGAGAAAATCTTTACCATGTGTACCTCAGATACAGCACTAATCTCCAGGATATATGAAGAACTCAAAAAACTTAACACCAAAAAATAACCCAAATAACCCAATCAATAAATGGGTTAAGGAACTAAACAGACACTTCACAGAAGAAAAAAATACAATCGATCAACAAATATTTGAAAAAATGTTCAACATCTTTAGCAATTAGAGAAATGCAAATCAAAACTATCCCAAGGGCTGGGGACACAGCTCAGGTGGTACAGTGCTTGCCTCACATGCACAAGGCTCTGGTGATCCCCAGCACCACACACACACACAACAACAACAACAACAACAACAAAACTCAGATTTCATCTCACCCCAGTCAGAATGGTAAGTATCAAGAATACAAACAACAACCACTATGGAAAGCAGTATGGAGAGGCCTCAGAAAACTTGGAATGGAACCACCATTTGACCCAGCTATCCCACTCCTCAGTTTATACCCAAAGGACTTAAAATCAGCATACTACAGTGACACAGCCATATCAATGTTTATAGAAGCACAATTCACAATAGCTAAAATATGGAACCAACTTAGGTGCCCTTCAACAAACAAATGGATTAAAAAAAAAAAGTCATACACACATATACACACCATAGAATATTACTCAGCCTTAAAGAAGAATGAAATTATAACATTTGCTGGTAAATGAATGGAGCTGGAGAATATCTTGCTAAGCGAAATAAGCCAATTCCAAAAAAACAAAAGCTGAATGTTTTCTCTGATATGTGGATGCTATATGGGGAGGGGGCTATGGAAGAACAGAGTACTTTAGATTAGGTAGAGAAGAGTAGGGGGGGAGAGAAAATATGGGGGTAGGAAGGAGAGTAGAATGAGTTAGACATTATTACCCTATGTACATATATAACCTCACAACCGGTGCGATTCTACATCATGTACAACCAGAAGAATGAGAAATTATACTCTATTATATATGATATATCAAAGTACATTCTACTCTCATGTATAATTAAACAAATTTTAAAAAATTAATAAAGGGGGCTGGGGATGTGTCTCAAGTGGTAGCACGCTCGCCTGGCATGTGCGTGGCCCTGGTTTCGATCCTCAGCACCACATACAAATAAAGTTGTTGTGTCCACCGAAAACTAAAAAATAAATATTAAAAAATTCTCTCTCTCTCTCTCTCTTAAAAAAAAATTAATAAAGGTTTGGGGCTGTAGTTCAATGACAGAGCACTTGCCTAGCATGCATGAGGCACTGGGTTCGATCCTCAGCACCACATAAAAATAAACAAATCAAATAAAAGCATTCTGTCCATCTACAACTACGAAAAATTTTTAAAAATTAAAAAAATATTAATAAAAATAAAAAACCTTAAAAAAGACACTTTTTTATGTGTCCAAATTTAAACAGGTTTTAAAAGACATTGTTGCAAAAATGAAAAAAAAAAAAAAAAATGAGCCACAGACTGGGAGAAAACAGTAACAAAACCACACCTGACAAAGAAATCTTATCCAGAACATACAAAGAATCCTTATAACCCAAAACTGATCATACTGAGCACTGGTTAGGATATACAGCAGCAACTATGATTTTCAAAGATTGCTAATGGAAACAAAAAATCAAAAAACCACTTTGGAGAACAATTTGGCAATTCCCTATGATGTTAAACATACCGTACCCACCATATGTCCCAGCCATTCTTCTAGGATTTATTCCTAGGAAGACATATGCCTGTACAATGACCTGTACATGAAATGTTCAAAATAGCTTTTATTTATAGTAGCCCAAAGGTCCATCAACAGGTGAATGGATAAATTATTTATAGAATGGAATACTAAACAGCATGAAAAGGAACACACTGCTTGATAACACTATAATGTGGATTTTTTTTTAAGATTTATTTTTTTTGGTTAGGCACAATACCTTTATTTTATTTATTTATTTTTATGTGGTGCTGCGGATCGAACCCAGGGCTTCATGCATGCTAGGCGAGCGCTCTACCACTGAGCCACAACCCCAGCCCAACAATGTGGATTAACCTCAAAATAATTGTGTTAAGTGAAAGAAGTCAAATAAGAAAAAGTATACAGTGTATGATATAAGGGGCACAAGGAAATTCTTGGGAGTGCTGGGTGTCTTCTTTATCTCTCCTCCCCACCCTGTACTGGGGATCAAACCAGGACCTCAAACATGATAGGCAAGAGCTCTCTACTGACCTACATCCCCCAGCCTATGTTCTTTATCTTAATGGAAACATTCTTGTCATAGATGCACAAAATGCATCAAATTATACATTGTAAATGAGTGCATTTGGGTGCGTCAAATATACCCTAATAAGACTATTTAAATGAACAGCATTAAGGACAAAAGAATATTCTGGGCCTAAACTAGAAACTAAAAATTGCCCTCCTCAATTATAGAGATGTAGGTACTTTTTTTTTTTTTTTTAAACTGGAAATATAAGACAACTTGTTTACTGTCCAGGTGAGAGGGTTACTAGATCATAAAAGAGGCAACAGCCTTTGAATTTAAAATGGAATATCATGGGCTGGGGATGTGGCTCAAGCGGTAGTGTGCTCGCCTGGCATGCGTGTGGCCCGGGTTCGATCCTCAGCACCACATACAAACAAAGATGTTGTGTCCACCGATAACTAAATATTAAAAAAATTAAAAATAAATAAAATAAAATGGAATATCACGATGTTCACACATATATGATTATTCAAACAATTAATGCATAGGCAAATTCTAACCGTGTATTTAGTGGAGAGGCAACACATACAGCAAAATCAGAAAATTTTCTTTTGCCTTTATAATACAATACATAGTTTTGTTTTACAACAGATGTAAAAGCTGCGACAAACTGCCTGTGTACACATTAGAAAAAGTGGAGAAGCAAAAGATTCCACACTGAAATTTTGTCAGTAAATTCTTAGCAATAAATTCCCTGCAAGCCAGTTGCTATGTAGGAAGGAAGGAGAGAGAGGTATAATGAGGTACATGGTCCCAGCAGAAGACAGCTGTTGATAAGAATAATGGATTTCAGACCAAATGAATGCAAGTTAGCAAAAACATATTTTTTTAGATGTTTTCAGGAGGGCACTAAAGAGATGTGCCCTGCTAAATCTTAAAATCATTTGTCAAGTATTTATTTGGACAATGAAAATACTGAGCACCAAAATAGAAAGCAGAATCATTAACACATCTTTGGTCCACAAATGCTTGTGAAAGAAACAATGAGCTGGGTGCAATTATGCACATCTGTAATCCCAGCTAGCCAGGAGGCTGAGGCAGGATGATTCCAAGTTCAAGGTCAGCCTTGGCAACTCGGCAAGACCCTGTCTCAAAATAAAAAGGGTGGGGAATGTAGCTCAGTGGTAGAGTGCTTACCTATCCTGCAGGGGGCCCTGGGCTCAACACGCAGTACCACAAAAATAAAAATGAAGACAAGGACACACTTAAAACTGAACTAATAACCACTAAGGGTGTAAATTTCATTACCATCCAAAATGCATCCAATATTAAGTTCTAATTTTGTGACCCTGCAATAAAAGTATTAGCAAGACTATCCTCTGGGAGTTTTCTTTCTTTTCTTTTTTTTTTTTTTTCAAATTCATTTTTTAGTTTTCGGCAGACACAACATCTTTATTTGTATGTGGTGCTGAGGATTGAACCCAGGCCGCACGCATGCCAGGCGAGCATGCTACCACTGGAGCTACATCCCCAGCCCTACCTCTGGGAGTTTTTAATCCAAGATGATAATGATAGTGTTTTAAAAAAGGAAACAGCCCATATAAATGAAATCAACTGTGGGTTATCTGTGCAAAAAGAGTACCAAAATGAAGCAGTAGAAAGTAAGTTAGAATAAAACCAAAAGTCCTGCATCCCTGTTCCAGGCTTTATACTATGTGGTCACAAGCCAATGATTTAACTTATGCAGTTTCTTCATGAGGACCCTAACCTCATCAGACTGTTGTTGTAAGGATCAAATTAAGATTATATGTGCAAAAAATCCTCAATATACCAGCAAAAACAATACGAAAAAATGATATATACCATGACCAAGTGGTATTTATTCTAGGAACACAAGATTGGTTTAACATATGAAAATGAATTTGTGTCAAATTCTGTATCAAGAGAATAAAGAACAAAAACATGATCATCTCAAAAGATGCAAAAGATTTTGACAAATTTACCTAGCCTGCAGGAGGCCCTTCTGTAACAAAAATGTTATAGAAGGAACATTTTTGTTCCTTCTAGGAACAGAACTTCCTCTTCCTGATGAGGACCATCTATTTAAAAAACTCTAAAGCTAAATCACACTAAATGGTAAAAAGCTGAATGCTTTCCCCCTAAAATGAGGAAAATAAGGATGGTGACTCTCACCAGCTCTATTCAACATCTTACTGGAGCATTAAGCCAGAATAATTAGACAAGAAAAAGAAATAAAAGCTATCCAGACCAGGCATGTGGCAAACACCTATAATCCCAGTAGCTTGGGAGGCTGAGGCAGGAAGATTTTGAGTTCAAAATTAGCCTCAGCAACTTAGTGAGGCCCTAAGCAACTCAGTGAGATCCTGTCTCTAAATAAAATATAAAAAAGAGGTGGAGATTTTATAGTGGTTAAGCACCTCCGGGTTCAATCCCTGGTACCAAAAAAAGAAAAGAAAAAAAAAAAAAAAAAGCCATCCAGGTTGGAAAGGATGAAGAAAAACTTAGCTCTATACAGATTAGTAATGAAAAATTGAAAAAACATTAAGAACTCAACAATGCAAGGAAAAATGACTCAAATAAAATGGGCAAAGGATTTGAAAAGACATTTCTCTAAAGAAACACAATGTGCCTGTAAGCACATGAAAAGATGCTTACCGCCAATAAGGAAATGCAAATCAAAACCACAAGGATACCAGTAGACATTCACTGGAATGAGTATAATAAAAATGACTGACACTAAGTGCTGGAGAGTATGTAGAGAAATCCAAACTCTCAAAGATTGCTGGTAGGAATGTAAACTGGTGCAAACACTTTGGAAAACACTTTGGTACTTCTTCAAACACAGAGGTACCATAAGAGTCAGTAATTCCCCTGCAAGGTATGAACCCAAGAGAAATAATAACAGATATTCACACAAAATTTGTACACAGACGTTCATGGCAGTATTATTCATAATAACCAAAAAAACTGGAAACATCTCAAATATCTATCAACCGATGAATGTATAAACAAAAGGTGGTATATTTACATGTCAGAATAATAACTGGCAATAAAAAAGAATGAAGTATGATAACAACACAATGAACCTTCAAAATATCATGCTAAGTGAAAGTAGTGAGACACAGAAGGCCACATATTGTATGATTCCATTTATGTGAAATGCCTTAGGTAGACAAATCCATAGAGACAGAAAGGAGATTAGCGGTTGCCTGAGGTTGTGGACAGAGGAATAGGAAGTGATTGCTAATGGTCTGAGGTTTCTTTTGGGGGTGATGAAAATGTCTGGAATTAGATAATGGTGATGATTATATAACCTTAAGGGTAGAATTTATGACACATAAATTATATCTCAATAAAACTGTTTTAAAAAAAGAATATATGTGAAAACATTCAAACTATAAAACTGCAAAGTGCTGCACAAGCACAGGGATTATTATGACTCAAAATAAAAGGCTGTGGATTGTGAAGTCATGAAGGTTCGATGAAGTAGTAATTAAATCAGCCAATTCACTAATCCTCAAAAAACTTTGTCTACAGGCATGGGAGGCACCCAGTCTGCTGTGTAGTTTAGATTTAATGTACTTCTTGACCTTTGGGTACATTTGTAATAATCTCCTTTTCATCTTCAACCAATAAAGATATCAAAGATAAAATATATGCGGGAAGGAAACAGAAACCTATCCTTTTCCATAGTGAAGGAAGTTTGTTTCTGTGCCACAGTCGAAATGAAGGATTTTAACTCAGTAATTAGGCCCAGCATCTCTTGTCTAGATTACTAAAATCATTTATAGTACTCTCTTCTCTTGAATCAAGTCTATTTCTAAATAGTGGAGAAAACTTTTAAAAGGTGTGTCAGACAGACACACCTTTTAAAAGTGTTAGACGTTCAAAAGTCGTGGCATTTTGCAAGACTATTCCTTTCATGTTTTTTTTTTTTTAAATACATGGCTTGGGTTAAATACATGCTTATGAGTATTAAGTTCCCACAACATCTAGCCTAGTGTTAGCACATCAACTTGGGATCAGTAAACACTTCTTGTTGAAGTCAATAAGACTTGAAAGTAAATTAGAAAGAAGGGAAGATTCCTTATCTCTACCAAACTGACTGCTGGCTGAGTGCCTTCGCTCTGCCCTTCAGTAAAGCATCAAACTGTCTGAAGGTGCCAGCAGCCTCCAAGTACCCTCAATGCAGGGATGAGAGGTCTCCTATCTTCCCCAAGGCATGCAGAGGAGCCAGGAGCACCCAACACAGAAGCAGGAGCAGATGCTGAAGCAGAGGGTGGCTGATGAGATGGGATGGCGTGTGAGTCTGGCTGGGAGGGAGGGAGGACCTCAGACTCCAGTAGAACAGGAATGCTGCCAACTAGCTGCCTCATCCTTCCCTCCTCATCACCCCCCACATCCTGAACCTGTGGGTTCCTAGCCTCAGAGTTGGTCATCTTTCTGCCCTAGCCAATTTATTTCCTAATCTTGTAGCTTTTATAGAAAAGGCTCTCCTGGAGATGGATGAAGACAGCCTGGGCAGCCACACACATGAGAGGGCTCCCTGCTCATTATTGCCAAGGATGGAAGGCATTCTGTTTACTGGAGGGAAGATGGCTAAGTTGTATCAGGAGATGGGCAATTCCAAAAGACAGAAAGAGCTGTCAAAACTGGGTCCTGGGGGGACCCACACACAGTAAGGAGAGTAGGAAAGGAAAACTAAGTTACCTAAAGAGAAGGGCCTCACTCAACATCCCCAGGCTCTCCTTCACAAGTATGTGGTGAGGATGAAAGACAGCAGCTGAAGAACACAAGCACTGTGTAATGCTTGGGCCTGCAACAATCAATGTATTAAATGGATTCTTAACCCTCTGTCTGTTTCTTTTCTATTTATTTATTTATTTATTCACTTATTTTTGTGGTGCTGGTGATTAAACCAAGGAATTCACACACACTAGGCAAGTGTAACACACTGAATTACATGTACAGTCCTTTTTTTAAAATTTTTTTTATTTTGAGACAGGATCTTAACTAAATTGTCCAGGCTGGCCTTGAACTTGCAATTGTTCTTCCTCAACCTCCTGAGTAACTAGAATTATAGGCGGGTACCACCACACCTGACTCCTTTGCCTGGTTTTGGAGCAACAGCATCCCAATAAAACTCAAGGAGTGTTTGATCACCAGGACAGGAAATGTAAGGAACGGACAATCAATGAACAGCTGCTGGTGACATAAGTGTCAATCTGGAGGCAGTGGCAGATCACCAGCAACATCAGATGCAGACAGCATCAGCTCTGCATCTGCCTCTACTCTTCTGTTGAAGAAAAGAGAACTTAAAGTTACCACGAAGGGAGATTCTTTTCTCTAGCTGTGCTTCCTAACCTACTAAGCACTAGTTCTCAGACCCTCCTCCTGGAATGCGCGTGCGCGCACGCATGAACACACACACACACACACACACACACACACAATTTCTATTATTAGGAGTGTACTTTAAGTAACTAAGCTCAAAGGGCTCCCAAGCAACACAATCTCGGCTGTAAATAATCAAAGCAAGACCATGGAAGGAAACAATGCTCAGAGTCCCAGATCACCACGATCACTGTTACAGAAAGGCAAAGGCTAGAAATTTCATCTGAGTTCAGTTCTTTCAACCAGGACTGGAAGGTAAAGGGTGACTTTTGAACTCAGTACGTGAGGCTCTTTGGAGTTCTGGGTGCCAATCTGGAGGCCAAATCAGATACTTTCCTCAAATAGGGATTAATAGAGCACCAACTTCACTTTATGTGGTACAAAGGCTCAACACCCATGTTTTTCTCATCTATAACACAGAATACTTCCAGTTGGTTTTTTTAGGGTTTTTGGTGGGTAAGAGAGGGCGGTATTGGGGATTTAATCCAGGGGTACTTTACTACTGAGCTATATACCCAGCCCTTTTTATTTTGAGACAGGGTCTTGCTAAATTGCTGGGGTTGGCCTCCAATTTGCAATCCTCCTGCCTTAGCCTCCTGAATCACTGGGATTACAGGCCTGTGCACCGACCCCAGTGAGAATAATAATTCCAACAGCCATTTATCAGAAGGGTTATTAAAGCACTTTACAAAATCAGTATGGTTCTGGACAAATGCTAATTGTTAATATGGATCTCTCCTTACTGGCCTTTCTGTAAGTTTTTATGGCTAAATATAATGCCATGTGGGAAAACAAAGGGGTGGTATTGGGCTTCCCCAAAGTGCAGGATAGACTAGGATTAGGGGTTTGTCAGTTTAAAAACCTGCAAGAACTTTTAACCAAAAAAGAACCAGTCAACATTTGAACACTAGCAGATTAAAGTTATTTAAAAAACCTTGACTGGAGATTTTGGTAAACCATTTCAAGCAGCTGGTTGATACTACCTAAAGAGTACAGAGCCCAGATATAGCTACCCTGAGTATTTGTAGACAAGAGAGGCACAAGAATAGATACAGATGTCATACCAAGATCAACAGGGACCTGTGGGGGAAAGATGGGAAAACCGAATTCTCCAAATGTGACCACTGTAACATTTCCCACCCTAACACTCTTCCAGAGCCTTGTTACTCCCCATTCCTCCCTGACCTTCAGCAGACCTGTGGCCCCCTGGAGTGACAGACTCTGGAGAATAGCTCCTCACCTCTGCAAATGTCCTAGAAGGCTTGCTCTAGAAGTCCAGCTACTCAGGCCACCATGTAGAAGGTAATCTGAAGACTTCACAGAAATAGGTGTGGAGAAAGAGAGGTACCTGAGGAGCTCCAGGTGTCTCAAGCCCCTGACAAACCTCCTCCCAGCAAAGGTGTCAGAGGGAAGCACTATTTGAAGCCCAGCCCTGGACCAGGAACTCCAGGAAAGAGTCCAATAGAAAGCAACTGCTTAGCTCAGCCCAATCAACCCCAGAATTGGAGAGGAGATTGGTATTAAATGCTAAGTCCCTCTTTGGGGCAGTTTGTCATGCAACAATTGATAGTATGAATAATACTGATCTGTGCAAAGCCTCCGAGATCAGGACAGATAAGTCACTTCCATGGGATGAGGAACCAGCTGTTTCAACTGGACACTACGAGATATGAGGTAATCATGTCGGAATAATAGCTGACATTTACTGAATTTTTAACTATGTCAATTTGCATGCATTACTTTTACTTAATTTTCAGAAGAACCCAATGAAAGAAACACTACTTTTTTTCATTTTCTAAAGGGAGAAACATGCTTAGAAGGATTAAATAAGAGGAAACCTAAGTCAATGTAACACAAAAGTCATACTCCTAACAACTTCTGCAACACAGTGGTGAGTATAACCTAAAAGAAGTTACAAAAATACCATAAATTAAGTAATCCGAGTAGGATGGATCTCAGAGATCAAATCTAACTTTCCTACTTTATGACTGATGAACTGGAGGCCAATAAAGGTTAAATAACTTCCTTACAACTGCATCCATTCCTCAACAATAAAAACACAACTAATCCACATAAAAAGGAGGCAAAAGACCTGAACAGACATTTCTCCAAAGAAGATATGTAAACAGCAGTAAACACATAAAGAGATGCACAACGTTTTTGTTTTATTAAGGAAGTGCAAACCAGACCACAAGAGATATCACTTCACACCTACTAGAATGGCTATAATCAAAAAAAGTTAAGAGTTGGGCACACATGCCTGTAGTCTCCGCTTCTCTGGAGGATGATGAAGGGTCATTTGAGGTCAGGAGTTCGATGCCAGTCTGGATAACATACACAGACCCCAACTCAAAAGAAAGACAAAATGACAAAACAGAAGAAAGACAACAAGTATTGTTAATGTGGCTTTGAACATCTGTGTACGCAAACAATTGTACTCAAATGTTCAAAGTCATATTAATAGCCAAAAAGTGGAAACAACCTAAATGTCCATCAACTGATGAATGGATAAACAAAAGATGGTATATCCATACAATGGACCATAAAAGTACTTATACATGCTACTTATATACATGGTTGAATCGTTAAAATATGCTAAGAGGGGCTGGGGATGTGGCTCAAGCAGTAGCGCGCTCGCCTGACAGGCATGCGGCCTGGGTTCGATCCTCAGCACCACATACAAACAAAGATGTTGTGTCCGCCGAAAACTAAAAAAAAAAATAAATATTAAAAAATTCTCTCTCTCTCTCTAAAAAAAAATATGCTAAGAAAGCCAAACATAAAAGACACATATTGCATGATTCCATGTATATGAAATATCCAGGGTAGGCAAACCCATAGAGATAGAATATAGATTTAGTGGTTTTCAGGGGTTTGGGAGAGAGGACAATACAAAGTAACCGTTAGTGGACCCCAAGTTTGTTGGAGAGGTATTTAAAATGTTCTGGAATTAAAAGGTGGTGATGGTTACACAACTTGGAATATACTAAGAAACAATGATATATGAATTATATCTTGATAAAGCTGTTAACTAAAAACTGGTATCCAGTTGAGTGTGGTGGTGCATGCCTATAATCCCAGTGATTTGGGAAGCTGACACAGGAGGATCCATGTTCCAGACCAGGCTCAGCAATTTAGGGAGAGCCTGTCTCAAAATAACAAACAAACAAAAAAGGGCTAGGGGGATGGATGTAGCTCAGTGAGTAAAGTAGCCCTGGGTTTAATCCCCAGTACAAAAACAAAATACAAGTATACATTTTATCAATGAAATATCTATTTCCTGTCCAGTATCAGGCACTACAGTGTACTATACACAAAGACAAGGCCGCTGCACAACTTAAAGATGCCATACTGCTTTGTGGTAAAGCACTAAGTCACTTTGATTCTGAGATTTTATTTTTCCCAACCTCACTGAAACTCACCAGGTCCCAGAGTGCTACTCTTTCCCCATCATTAACCAACCAGGAGACAAAAAGAGTTTTCTTCTTCTTGGAGAGTGAACGCAAACCTCAGGTTCTAAAGGGACCTTGGACAAGGTGATTTTATTAGGAAGTGACAAAAAAACTCAAAAGAGATTTGATTCTTGGCTTACCTGTCTCTTTCCTGGGGGTCACCTTCACTACTGATGAACAAATGGACGTGTAGCTCACTCACAACCGACACATTTTGCCACTGCCCTGCCAGTGGTATAGGAATGTGGAAACCACCCCAGGCTAGGGCTCAGTGGGCACAAATATTTTTCAAATTCCCAACTCCATCATTTTTAGTTTATAGATCTTAGGCAAGTCATTGATGTTCCCACAATCTTGTTTCCCCATCTATAAAACAGGACTGAAAATCCTTGCCCAGTGAGATTATGAACAATAAAAACTACTTTACCAACTACACAGTGTCCTGTAGGAGTAGGAGGAGCCCGTTAGGACCCTGCTCTTATCCTGGTTCAGAGCTCCCATCCTTCTTTCCCAGTCATGTCCTCCCCTACCTAATCCGTTCTGTCCCAGCATCCCAGATATCACATTTGCCCAATGTCCTATTTATATGATGGCTTATATGTGTAAGGGATATTGTCTCAGTGTCCTATTTGTAAGACAATCTATAGCCCTGTTCTTGATAATAATAAAGGATACATAAACTCTAGATTATGAATTCCAACACATTTGATGCATCTGTGTCAATTTCATTAAAATATTCACAGAATTGAAAACTTGGGACTTAATGAGTTAAAAACTGACTTCTCTTGACTCTACTCTTTCCCTGAATCCTGTCATATCTCCCCTCCAGCCTGTCATAGCAGTTGTAAACCAGGTCTTATGCTTTTTTGATCATAACTAATAAGGCTTTATATTTACTTTTTAATCTGTCTTGTTCCGGATAGAACACAAGTTCCAGTGTATTCCTAGTGCCTACAATACTGCCTAATATTTAATAAATGTGCTGAATAAATTTTAAAAATTCCCATAAACCAGACCAACAAATGAGAAGTAGGATTTTTCTTTTTTTTAAACAGTACTAGGGATTGAACCCAGGGATGCTCTACCACTAAGCTACATTCGCAGCCCTTTTTATTTTTTGAGTCAGGGTCTCACTAAGTTGCTCAGATTGGCTTCGAATTTGTGATGCTCCTGACTCAGCCTTCTGGGATTACAGGAATGGGCCACTGCACTTGGCTTGGGAAGTATAGAATCTTGGGAAAGATTTTAAATAAGGGAGTGGTCTCTCCCCACATGTCTTGTTCAGTCATTTCCCAACCTGCTAGATCTCAAGTTCAGAACTAAAGGATGTATATCCAGGCATGAGCAGAAGTGTAGCTAATAGTGCTAGGCTGGGCTGAACTAAGAAAACTATGATTTCTTCTGAGTCTTAATTAAATGGTCTTAAAGCATGAAGTGGTGTTTTAAGAAACTCCCTTGCACAGGAACTCCAGGCTTTGTCCTGTACCTGCCATTAACTCTGACCTATACCAATATCTTGCTCAGACTCACAGTACGAAGAACCTAGGGGGATTTCTGGAAATCATGATAAACAACCCATGATTCACAGGCCAAAAAAAAAAAAAAGCAGAAGAGGGAGAGACTCAAGGTCAGGCACTCTTGAAAACCCCAGCTGTGTGGTCTCTAAACCCAATTTCAAGGGAAGTGACAAAGACCCTAGAATAAGAACCCCAGAGCAGCCTGGGGCTCCTACTGCCACCCCCTGAAGCTAAAGTTGCCAGTGGTGGTGTGGGCTACTGCAAAGGAAGAACAACAGGCCACTCTGTGGAAGTATGCTCAGAAACAAGCTCTCTTAGTACAGGAACCACACTTTTAAGAACTCTTACCAACAACAGTCTAAGAGGAATTAATGATGTTCTAAAGACCCTTCCCATTGCAAAATTCAGAACCTAGGATCAGTTTGGGGAATCATTTAGGAAATTTATTCTCTCATTTAATCCAAAACTGAACCACTAAAATTTTATATATCCTGACACTTACTAGAAGCTTCGATGTTTCCCTAAGATTTACTTTTTGACCTTTTTGGGGGCTTAACTTTGAAATTACAAAAAATTATATGAAAAGAGTTAAGCAAGGTTTCACAGATAAGGAGCCCAGAAATTATGTTTCTGTTACCTTACATTGTTCAATTTATGGGATGTCTACTGTGTAGCAGGCAGGAGATAAAGCATTAAGGATAGAGTTTTAACAATCCACAGAAGAAATTCATAACAAGGAATGGAACCACTGATAACTTAGTATTGGAATAGGCAGTTAACCACAAAAGTTCCATTACAAGAACACAAAAGCTAATTAAGAGCACAGCTATCATGAGGCAGTATCATGAAGAAGTTGTTAAAGATGTTAATTCTTGGGCTGGGGACCTAGCTCAGTTGGTAGAGTGCTTGCCTTGCATGCACTAAAGGCCCTGGGTTCAATCCCCAGCACCACCAAAAAAAAAAATTATATATATATATATTCATATTCTTGGGTTGGGTGCAGTGGCACAGGCCTGTAATTCCAGCAGCTCCCCTGTAATCTCAGTGGCTCGTGAGGCTGAAACAGGAGGATCGCAAGTTCAAAGCCAGCTTCAGCAACAGGGAGGCACTAAGCAACTTCAGGAGACCCTGTCTCTAAACAAAATATAAAATAGGGCTGGGGATGTGGCTCAGTGGTTGAGTGCCCCTGAGTTCAATCCCTAGTATTAAAAAAAGTTAATTCTTGGATCAGGACTTCAATACAAATTTACTGAGTCAGAATTTCAGGGGATAGGGTACAGCAATTTGTATTTTGAAGAGCTTTCCAGTTGATTCTGATATATGCTAAAGATTGAGAACCCTTGACCTACCTTGAAAAAAAAGATCTATCTTGAAAAAAATAAACTCAAGTCATAAGACAGGAACTAGGAGCTGTATTTATTTTTTCCTTCCTTCTGACCAAACTTCATAAAAAAATTGACTAGATTGTCTATTCAGGTTTAGAAACATTCAGACAGGCTGTCTCTCAATCAAGAGGGCTAATCCAGGGGCTGGGGTTATGGCTCAGCAGTAGAGTGCTTGCCTCACACCTGTGAGGCACTGGGTTTGATTCTCACACCACATAAAAATAAATAAACAAAATAAAGGTATTGTATCCATTTACAAAAAAATTAAAAAAAAAAAAAAGGCGGCTAATGCACTTAACAGATCTCCACATGCCAGGGTGTGAGACACTTGAGATTCACTGAGAAGTCATCACATACCATGTCTTATGTATGTACTGTTCCCTCTGCCTGGACTTTCCCTCTCTCCTGCCTGGCTCTCTCTTTTTTTAAATCTCAAATTGAAGGCTCCTTCCTCCAGGAGATCTTCTTTAGTTGTCCCTCCAATGCGCTTTCGACTGATATCACAGTGGTAAAGTTTGGGTGCTGCTACCACATAATTCCTGCTTAATTTTGTCTCCCAACAGAATCACTTCCTGACCTCCTTTTCCCACCGTGACCCACCATAAACTGGTTCCTGCCCTCCCTCCGCCACTGCCCAGAAATCACTGAGGCCATGAACATCCACTTAATTACTAAATGCAGACATCTCTGTCCTTTTTGTCCTTGACTTCTCGGGATTATCTGACACTCCTATATACTCCCTCCCTTCACTTTTGAGATTCCACACTGTCTTGGCTCATTCTGTTTCTCTATCGTTCTCTGCCAGTCTTTCTGTGGGCTCCTTTTCCTCACCAATAAATGTGCTGCCCCTCAGTGTTCTGTCCATCACCCTCTTCTTGTTCTACACCTGCGCTGGACTTATGCTTTGACTGCTCTGTCCAGATGTTGATGACCTGCCAATGTGAACCTCTATCCCACAATGCCCTCTGATTTCCTGACCTGTACCCAGTTGCCTGGATCCCCACAAGTACTTCCATCAACATGTTCAAAAGGGATGCTGACCTGTTGCCCCCACCCCAATCATGTTCCTCCTTTGCAATTCTTTTTCACTAAATACTACTACCCAGTATCCAAAGCCACAAATAAGGGTCATCCTTTTTCCACACTTCCCTCATTCCTTTCTCCCCATATAATCAACCACTTACTCTAATTTCTCATGTTTCTCCATCTCTAAGGTCACTTCTGTAGAAACGCCACATTCTTGTCTTGCCCACAGTCTCCCATCTTCCCTCTCTCTACTCTTTTAATCCAATCTTTACATTATAGCCAGGTGATCATGTTTTTGTAAGAGTTTATCTGACCATGTTACCCTACTTAAAATCTCATGGTGGTCTTGCAATGCCCTCAGGATCAAATCCCAAACTTCTAACACAGAGGACCACATGGTCTTCAAGCCTTGACCCCTACTTATTCTCTAGTTTCATTCAATTAATTGTTCTGTGGTCTCACAATAGATCATATGACTACTTTGAATTCCCATAACACCATGCTCTTTCTTGTCTTCAGCCTTCTTTCTGCAATATTGATCCCTCTGCCTGGACTTTCCCTCTTTCCTGCCTGGCTCTCATTCTTTTATCTCAATTTGAAGGCTCCTTCCTCCAGGAGATCTTCTTTAGCTGTCCCTCCCATGCATTCAACGGATATCACAGGAATAAAGTTTGGGTGCAATCAACTAATTCCTACTTACTCCCAACAGAACCAGAAGCTCCCTGGGAGCATGGTGTATACCAAATTTGCATTGACTCCCAAGCATCACCCTGTCATGTGAAGATTTGTTAAGTGGATCAATCTTCTTATTTGAGGGAAAGCCAGAACGTTCCTAAACCTGAAACCCTGCTTCTGTAAAGGTACTGAAACCCTAGTAGTTTTCCCTGTGTCCCTAGTGTTCTGAGAAGAGGGTCTGTGGTTCTAGCCTCATACAAGGTCCCATTCACACAGCTATTCACTACACTCTCTCTAGTCACCTCCCTGCAGAACAACAGTGGCCTTTCTCTGTGGGAGCAGTCTCTTGGAGGGAAGCTTCTGAGGGCCCTACTCTGGGAAATGAATGGGGCCAGCCTGGGGCAGGCAGGATAATAGCAGGGTGGGCCCTGTGCCCTCAGACCCCCACAGGAAAAGGCAGCCCGGAAACCAAGCCGCCAATGGGGAAATCCCCAGAATTCTGAGGAGCTGAAAGCAACAACCCTACAAGGCTGCTCTGTCCCTGGAAGAAACAGCAAGCGCCCAAGACCAAGCACCCAATGAAGACAAAAGGAGTTCTTGGTTTCAGTTCCTGGCAGCAGTGCCTAGAGCTGCTTTCTTAAAAGCCCTGACCAGGCATGGAGGGCATCAGTAATATCCAGAGTAAGCCACAGCTTAAGGCAGGAGACAGCATACCTGTGTGAAGAGAAGAGCCCGCCTGAAGGAAACTCAGGCAGGAGGACAACTCAGAAAAGTGACGAGACAAGATAGGACAAGAAACAACAGCCAACACAAAACACGTGAAGAATGGGACGGCACCACCATTTACTTGTAACAGTCCACAATGTGCTAGGTAGTATTCTGGAATTTTTATAAAAAATTGTTATACAAATGAAAGAGAATAGAATAGAATTGGCACAGGTATGTACAAACGGAAGGCTGAATAATAAAAACGTGTAGGGTTTGATGGTGTTAACCAGAAAAGGTTTCCTTGAAGGAAAATGAGACTGGCGGGGTTGGGGGGAAGCAGAGAATACTGACACAAAGGTGGGGAAGGAGTGATGTGGGCCCAGAAGGCAGGTTAGTCTCGGTGGAGGAGGATGGTAGGAAACAGCAATAGGACCTGACATTAGTGAGGCTGTAGGCTGAACTGAAGAAAATCAGAAACCATGAAAGTCATGAATCCCAAGCTGGGGATCTGGGGCTAGAAAGGAAAGCCACTGTAGGTTTCAAGCAAAACAGGATGTGCCTGGGCTGAGATCTTAGGCACCTAATTTTTAACTACTGTTCTGTGTTTGTTCATTAGGTTCCCAGAGCCTGGCTGTCAGTTCTCAGCTGAGAAGCAGCACAGGACTGCGGGTAACCCAAGCATGGGTCTTTCAGTGACAGCTGAGGAGAGTTCAGGCCAATCTGGGGTCCCTGCCAAACCAAATGCCTTAACAACACTCACCATATGTTTGGCACTATAGAATTCACAAAATGTTTTTACACAAATCATCCTGGTCACACAGCTAGTTAGTGGCTGAGTGGAGGCTCACACAATGATATCTTATACTACTAGGATAGTTTTTTTCCCTTTTGTGATACTGGTGATTGAACCAGGGGCTCTCTACCATTGAGCTATATCTTCAGTGCTTTGTATTTTTTAAACTTTGAGGCAGTGTCTAAGTTGCCCAGGCTGGCCTCAAAATTGTGATCCTCCTGCCTTAGCCTCCTGGCTTACTAGATTGGTTTCTACGTCCCTAGAGTTTGGTAGGATAAATCAAGATTCACCAAATACATACTAATCTCCTCAAACTGTGATCCAATTTCCTAAGAATCTCCTGGAATGACTCTCCTTTCCCTCTCTGCACTGAAGAACTCTAAAGCTCTGTGGTGGAAACAGCCTAACCTAAGAGTCTCTATGAGATAAGTAGTACTTAATGCACCATATTCAGTGAATTGCTGGGTATCGGTGGGAGACAAAGTGACTGTAACGAAGGTCCTAGTCTGTCAACAGCACTACCCTTCTCTAGTCCACAAGTCTCAAAAACTGTGGGAATCAAATGTAATTTGGTTCTAACATATCTTACTGATTCTCCTACCAAAATGTCTCCTGAATCCTGCCTTTCCTCTTTGGTCCCATCATAACCACTCTGATCCAGAATCTTCATCTTTTGCTACAAAAACTCCTGGATGGCCTTCCTGACCCTGTGCTTTTTCAGCCCATCTATCAACATCACAATTCTGTCCTTAAACACTGTTTCCTATTACCATATAATACGTGAACTATCACTGACTCCCTTTTCTCCACCACGTAAATAAAGTCGGTACACCTTTATTCTCTATCCTGCCCACTTGTCAACCTAATTTCTCTCTGTCTGCAAAGACCAACAATCTCACCATAAGCAGGCCACACCATGCTTGTTCTACCCCAGAAGCTTTCCTCATGCCTTCTGCCCCTTCCACCAAACAATTTCTAACTACCCCTCCCTTGGCTACTCTTATCGGCATCAATCTTCCACTCTTCTCTAAAGGTACCTTTCTGGTATAAATAAAGATTTAGCAATTATGGGGTTTTTGTTTGTTTGTTTGTTTGTTTTTTACTGTTTTGTGTCGTTTCATTAATAACCCTTCCCAAGAATGTATGCTCCACATTCTTGAATATTATCTACCAGAACACCAAGAACTGAGCCGAGCCTGGAGCCCTTTGATAAATATTTGCAGTCCAATCAAGTGACTGCCAAGTGCCACCGATCTTAGGTTACCACTTGGAAGGCTGCTAGATTGGTTCCCTATGTGATCTGAGGCCAGGCCATGACCTTGACTATAGATCCCACCATACCATTCTGTAGGAGTTGTTCCAAAAATACTGAAGAGAAAGAAACAAGGGCAGGGAATCAAGATGCTGAAATGAGCCTGGCGTAGTGGTGCACGCCTGTAATCCCAGTGGCTTGGGAGAAAGAGGCAGGAGGATTGCGAGTTCAAGGCCAGCCTTAGCAATGGTGAGGAACTTAGCAACTCAGAGAGACTCTGTCTCTAAATAAAATACAAAATAGGGCTATAGGGCTGGGGATGTGGCTCAGTGGTTGAGTGCCCCTGAGTTCAATCCCTAGTATCAAAAAAAAAGGGGGGGGGGGGCCTGGGGTTGTGGCTCAGTGGTAACGCGCTTGTTTAGCATGTGTGACGCACTGGGTTCGATTCTCAGCACCATATACAAATAAATAAAGGTCCATCAACTACTAAAAAATATTTTAAAAAAAGAAAAGAAAGAAAAAAAAGATGCTGAAATGACATTATTCCAATTTTTTAAAATATATTTTTTAGTTGTTGATAGACCCTTATTTTATTTATTTATATGTGGTGCTGAGAATCGAACCTAATACCTCACACATGCCAGGCAAGTACACTACCACTGAGCACAGCCCAGCCCACATTATTCCAATTTTTTCAAAGCCCCTTTCTCATACATTTTTTTTTGCTTCTTTTTTAAAATTTTTTTATTTATATATGACAGCAGAATGCATTACAATTCTTATCACACATATAGAGCACAAGTTTTCATATCTCTGGTTGTATACACAGTATATTCACACCAATTCGTGTCTTCATACCTGTACTTTGGAAAATAATGATCATCACATTCCACCATCATTAATAATCCCATGCCCCATTCCTTCCCCCTCTAACCCCTCTGCCCTATCCTTTTCTCATACATTTATATGTTAGTTTGCTGTTCTTTAATGAGAGGAAAATCTCGAAGAAGTCAACAAAGAGAGCAATACTAATGACTTTAGGGTCCCCACTGAAGTCAGAAGTAAGACAATAAATTGGCTTTAAATTGTAGCAAAGGGCTGGGGTTGGTAGCACACTCCTATAATCTCAGTTCACACAGTGGGTTGGGGCACCTGAGGTAGGAGATTCACAATCATGTTCAAGACCAGCCTTTGCAATTTAGATCATCTTAATATATATATATTTTTAAAATATGGACTTGGGATGTAGCTCAGTGGTAGAGTACGAGACTCTGGGTTCAATCCCCAGAGTCTGTTTAAAAATAAAACGAGGTCGGGGATATGACTCAGTTGGTAGAGTGCTTGCCTTGCATGCATAAGGCCCTGGGTTCAATCCCCAGCACCACCACCAAAAAAAATAATAATAATAAATAAATAAATAAATAAATAAATAAAACGGAAAAAAACATGTAGGAAAAGTCTAGTATCCAAAAGGACTTAGAACTGTTGAACTCACAGAACCACCTTCCATTGAGACACAAAAAATGGGAGAGACCTCAACCTGTTTTTACTAGCTCAAGACACACCCTATAGTTGATGCAGCTGCACCTGCCTATAATTCCAGCTACTTGGGAGGCTGAGGCAGGAGGATTGCAAGTTTGAGCCAGCCTGAGCAACTTGGTGAGATCCTGTGTTAAACAAAATAAAATGGGCTGAGGATGTAGCTCAGTGGTAGAACATCCCTGGGTTCACTCCCCAGAACCAAAAACAAACAACAACAACAAAACAAAACAAAAACAACCCACACCCTATTTAGAATCAACTAGGTAATTCCTTGAGATCCTACCAGACTCCTGCCATTTTCCCTCTCAAACCTATCCAATTGTTTTAGCACTATAAACCTGGGTGTTCTTCTAGACCTAAAAAATACCTTCCGAATCCTGCTCCAATTCTGTTAGGAGCCACAGACTTCCCAGTCACCCACCCCCCAGCCCGCAGGCCAAGTTTCCACACCCCTATTCTTCCAGTTTCCTCTTCCTTTCATCAGGCAGCTGTCGCCCTGGTCTTCTCAAACTTTCATTTTCTCTGGTTTTCAGGAAGGCCAGATAATGATTCCAGGAAAAGTGTCCTGGCTCACCAAAAGGACACAAGCATTCTGTTTTCAGAGGCTCAAAAAACGCAAGAACTAGAAAGAAACAAACCGTAGAGCCTGGCTAGCCCCACTCACTCATTTTTTGAGAGAAGAAAACTCCAATCAGAACAGGTAAGCAACTTTCCAAGGTCATTTATGTAGTCGGCCCCAGCATACTGACTTGTTAACTCAATGCCAGAATTCTTCCTCAAACTCCAAACTTCCTCTCACAGGAACTCTAACATGGCTTTTCAGGAGTCTTTCTCTTTGACCAGAATTAGCAACTTCTTTAGTCTTGCTTACCCCAAAGGGCGAGGAAGTGACCTTGGGAGCCACTTGCAGGTTTATGCTTGGAGCCTTTCTCAAGATAGTCACTGAGAAAAGAAGGAAGAATGCACAAGCCACTGGGAAGTTTCCAAGCCATGTAATAAATCTTCCAATTAGGTTTTAAAAACAATAAACGAATAAAGTGGATTTTTCTATGAAGATGTGAAGTAGATTCAGTCAATACAGATTAAAACAACTCATCTTATGATTTACAGAATTTAAAGTTACCAAAACCTTTTCACATACATCAAAATCCTAGATCTTTAAGACAGTGAGGAACACTATCCAAACTCCAGCATTTCCAGACTCTTTTCCCAGGTTATATGCTTCTAGAACCCCTTTGTCTATCCACTAATTTGGGCACAAGCTATGTGAAATCTTTTTTATTTTCGATAACCTACAGTCATTTTTGTTTTTTGTCTATGTTTCTAAACTGGGGAAAGGGGCTCTGCCTGACAGTACTCTTTGAAAAAGCTTTACAAATGCATCAAAGAGTGCTTTATGAACAATGTTTTTGAGTATCTGAAGTTAAGCTTAGCCTGCTCCTGCTCATAATGGTGATTAATCACCAAATGTTTCATCTGAAAATCCCCTCTCATCTCACACCCCTAGATTGGAACAAGGGTACATTTTGGAAAAGACTCAGCACTTCAGGGGACTTACTATTTGTAGATCTAGATCCCTATCACTGTTCTGGGAGGCCAATCTTCCAAACTAGGTAGAAGTTCAGCTAAATGCCTGGGGATTTATTGGTTCCATAGCTCAATAAAGACCAAAATCCCAGATGGGAAGAGATCTCTGACAGGGAACAATTGGTGGGTCTGGGTTTACTTTGAATTTGGAAAATCATATGATTCCACAACAAGAAATGGCCAGAGATAATAAAACAAATCCTTTCTGGGGCTAGGAGTATTGCTCAGTGATACACCACAGGCCTAGCATGTGTGAAGTCCTGGGTTCACCAGCACCACAGAAAGAAAAAAAGAAAGTAAACAAAAAAATCTTCCACCCTCATCACTGAACAGACATCTAAGTGAGTCAAGGTAGAGAAAGTCTTGCCCATTCATCAAAATTCCTGGGAAGGAGTCAATAACCTTCCTTTTTTCACATCTTCTAGTATCACCCAACCATGACCACTGGTTCCTTGTTCTAATCCTGTGCATTTTTGCAATAATAAAGCCTATTCACTCTGCTTAAACTCTGCAAATGGAGAGATCTCTTCATCACCCTTAATTTGTTTGGGGCCACTTAGCTCAAGAAGTAGCGCATGAAGCTAAATCAAATCCATGAGTTCACCATCTAAATTTTAAATAGAATTTTACAGTTTAGAAAGCAACTGGAAATATATTATCTCACTGGACTGATTCCCTTCAACAGTCCAATGAGAAGATTCAATAAACATTATAATCCTCACATGCATACTGTATAAAGTGTGAGCTGGGTGCAGTGGAGCAGGTCTGTAATCCCAACTGCTTGGGAGGCAAGTTTGAGGCCAGGCTGGGCAACTTGTAGCAAGACTCTGTCTCAAAATAAATAAAAAGGGCTGAGGATGAAACTCAGTGGTAGTACACTTGCCTAGTAGTAGAATCCAAGGTTCAGTACCCAGCACCATAGGAGAGAAAAAAAAAAAAGTGTTTGCGGAACTTGAAAATACTTTATATAATGAGCTACCATGGCTTTACACAGGAGGAAGATAGCAGAGGTCATGACTTGCCCAAGGTCACATAGTTTAAGGGGAAAGCCAGGGCTCAAACCAAGAACTAACTTTTGGTGTAATGCTCTCTGGTTTGGTCCTCACATGAGCTAACTTTTTGCAAAGAAAAGCTGTTTCATGGAAGCAAACTCCTAACCCATTTGGCCATCTCAAAAAAACGTTTGCCAAGGGGAACAAGGCAAACAGATATAGATGGCTAAGCAAAACTCATCATCATTCCTATAAAATAATTCAGTATTATAAGCTCTGACTGTAATATCAAACATGTTTTTAGAAACTCCTGAAAAGAACATATAGTAAGGGCAATAACTGAAAGGGACAAAAACTGAAAGAAACACAAATAATTACACGATAGCTCATCTCTCAGTAATAACTTATTAACACTAAAAGATGAAGATTAATTGCAAAACTTTTTTTTCCCTATGGAGCCAGCAGTCACTACCCAACAGAAAGAAGGCAGGTAAAAGACTGCTAAATAAATATTCCAGTCTTTGTTACTATAAGTCACAATCTATCTCCAAATACATGGTCCTCCAGCATATGGCTTATCTTCAAGAAATACACATCACCTAGGAAACCTTCTCTAATTGACTTTTTGACTATATCTGAAATTAACACATGAAATATTGCAAACAACCTGAAATGGAAGAATTCACACTTACTGATATGTTCTCTGTGAGCAAGAACTGTATGCTTTCATTTTCTAAAACACACCAACAGCATCTTACACAAGACTCTACACAACAAACTGATAAACTAAGAGAGAACAGAACCCAACTCCATAATCTGCATCACTTCCTTCCAATCAGTGCTCCAGAGTGGTATAGACTGAGTTATTTAGAATTCATAGGGTCTAGGACTGGGGTTGTGGCTCAGTGGCAGAGCACCTGCTTAGCATGTGTGAGGCCCTGGGTTCGATCCTCAGCACCACATAAAAATAAATAAATAAAATAAAGGGTATTGTGTCTAACTAAAAAAAAATCTTAAAAAAAAAATTCATAGGGTCTAGAGCCTGGGATGTCAAAAGGTCCAATGAAACAAAACTAAAATGGAACAAGATCCAATGCAGCCAGCTGGAGATTACAAGAAGGGGACCTGGGGAAGAGAATCTGGCAGGGGTGGAGGCAAGGAAAGCCCTGCCCATGGGAGAAAATGGTACTTTAACTATAGAAATTACAGGTATGAAGAGCAAGGAAATACCCTAACTGTTAAACAGTACCTTCCTCTATTGCTCTAGAAGGCAAAACAGTGCCTCACACATTCTACAGGGTATCTACAAACCTAGTCAGACAGGATGAGGCAATGAAAAGAACCAGGGATTCAGAATCACAAGACGTAGCTTAGAGTTCAGATTCTGCCACAAGTCAGGCAAAACGGTACAGGGCAAGCCAGGAATCCTCTTTGGGCTTCAGTTTCCCCTTCTACAAGATAGGAATAAGGCCTTCTGATTTGTCTGTCACAGAACATTGTGAGGCTCAAATGAGACATTCTATGAAAGCACTCAGGAAACCATAACATACTGAACAGAGCCTGAGATCTGCAGCTGTGAAGATTTACAGACTCCCAGAGGGGGAGGCTCATATCAACCCAGGAACCTCACTGCCTCTCCTTACACTCCTCAACACCTGGATTTCCATCTTCTCACATCCCTGAATTCACAGAAATAGATTACCATTCAAATCTTAAAAAGACAAGTGCATTGATTCCCAACTCCAAGAGGATGAAAAGGGAAGAAGGGCAGCCTTGCAAACCAGTGCCCCTCCTTGCCTTGCCATGCCATGCCTCAGTTATCCCTTTCCCAGGGTCAAAGTACAAAGAGACCAACAGAAAGGGAAGGAGGTCTGAACCAGCCATAAATGCTTTGTGGTTGTTTGCCTCCTCCTCACCACAGCAAAGTCAGTTCCCTGTCTGGGGACTGCTGAATGATTCTAAACTGGACTCTAAAGCAACACAGAGATTAGTGTTTGGGAGAGAGAGATTATATGCATTCTAGGCCACATTCCACAGTCAAAAGGAAATTATTATTAGCATGGATAACCAAAGGTTAACTGAACATGGAGAGAACAATTGCTCCCTCGCAAATATTCTTCCCTATCTCTCCAATGATGTTTTCCAGGTCCAGTCCTTTCATTTGCTTGTTTAGTCCTCCAACCACCCATCTATTTGGTTAGGACATATGTACCACCCCTAAGAACACCCCACCCAACCCACGCAAGATTCTCAAGGGAAAAATCAGAGGTGGGTGGGAGGGAAAAGGCAGACACCTTACAAAGTTGTACCAAATCTTTGGAAGAAGGAATTACAACCCCAGTGTAATATTAATAGTGTCAGAGGATGCGGTGTTGACTCTTGAGGGGGAGGTATATCATGTGCTCTAAAATTTGAGGGCCAGAGCCTCTGCCCATGAGGCCTAAGAGGCTCAAAACAACTCGTTCTGGTTCTAAGCAGAGGGAAGGCCCATTTTTCAGTCAAGCTTATTGAGAACGGCTTGGAAGATTAAACTTCAAGCATCAGCTATTGACAAGTCTCAATTTAAACTCTAAGCCTGTAGGAGAGAAAATTCTAATGTGACCTAAGCAACCAAGGGACACATCAGCCACTGGTAACAATCCAGACCTGTATGATTTTTGTAAATGGTGTTTCTATCCCATCATTTGAGCCAAGGACATCCTCCTCATTCTAGAAATGCGATCCAACCCATCCCCAAACCCCACTATTCCATACCAAACAGCCTGGCCTTCCGCCCCTGCCAGAGCCCCTCCCCCAGCAACTCCAACACCTAACACCAGTCCCCATCCACCATGACCAGGCTTGCTCCTGCCTCCTACCCCCTAGAGGCTGGCAAGTTGGGGACCCAAATTCAGCCTCCAACCTGGCAAAAATCGTAACCCACTGAAAGCATGTCCTCCTTCTTTCATCCTCTTAGCTTCATTGCTTACTGCTTGCTTATATTAGAAAGACACTGAACCAGGAGGTGTTTTTGACCACAGACACACATACATAATCACACAGGCTGACGGTCCCCAGAGACCAATGCCCCTATCCCACCAATTCCCACAGCACACCCAAATCTTTTTTTTTTTTCTTTAATAATCCTTTACCAAAATGCAACACCCTCCCCTCCCAATCTTTCCTTTAATAAGTGTTGAAAAATCCAAACTTACCTGTCTAAACTCTGGGGCAACCTTACACTCATGGTTTCTCAGTTTCTCCAAGGTTCCGTTCCAGAATCCTGTCGCTTCAGTGTCTTGATCAAGACTGAATCCCTTGCAATTTCTGAGAAAGGTAAGAAGAGGGCCTCCCAACTTGAAGATGGAATCCTTTTTATTCCAGTTCTCAGGATCCTGGTAACTGAAGCTCCATCCTACTTCTACCGGTGAACATGGTCTCCTTTCTTAGACCCTTTTCCCCTCCCCCCCCTTAAAAATAAAAAGAAAGAAAGAAAAAAGAGGAAAACTATGACCTTCTTAGAAACCAAAATCCCAACCACAAATCTCTTCAAGGTTAGCACTTTGGGCTAAAAAATGAATCACAGAAAGAATGTGCCTTCAAAATATCAGTCTGAACTGCAAAACACAGATAAAACCATCCTTTTAATCCAGTTTTCCCAGCTGTCCTTCTGTTGGCAAGGGAGCCTCAAGCTCCAAAGGGGGAAAAAAGATTATTCTCTGGTCTCCAATGCTTAAAATGACAACGGCAGATATATTCGAGGGAGGAAAAAACAGAGGAATAAATCCGAAATGGCACTTGAAAAAAAATCTTCCAGCTGATTTGCGCAGTAAAAAATAAAATAAATAAAACCATACAATAGTATGTACACAACAGCACTCCTTCCACATCCAGTGCGACCCTGGGAACCAAAATCTGTAGATTTTCTTTTAAAAAAAGAAAAGAAAAAAGCTTTTACATCGATGGTTTTGAAATTCTGAAAGGAACCAATCGCACCAAAAAAAAAAAAAAAAAATCACAGAACACCTGAAATGCAATGGTTTTCACCTTAAAAATGGTAGCACTGACCACCAACCGGAGAGAATCCCCGAAATTATCCTCTCCCCGTCTCCTTTGAACTTGCAGGTTCCTCCACCTACCCCAGCCCGACGCTCAGACCCAGCCTCGCTCGGCCTTTTTCTGAGACAATTTCCTGAGTTAGTTCTGCTGTTTGGCTGCTCCACATCCAGGCTCCGAAAATTCCTCTCGCCTCAGCCTCCGCGGAACAGGGCTCCGGCTCCTCGCGTCCCCCCTTCTCCCTCCTCCGTCGCCGGCTCAGAAAAACTGCCCCCAGACCATCCTCGGTCTGGACCTGCGACTGTGGATGGCGTCCGGAGGGGTCCCTCCTCCACACCGGCTCCGGGCAACCCCGTCTCCTCCGCGCTCGGCCTCTCGGCTCCCTCTCGCCCCTCGCCGGCTCCCGCGGGCACTAGCCCACCGCGCCCCGCGCTGGACCGCCGGCCGGGCCTGGGCTCCCGGCCCCGCTCGCCCGCTCGCCCCACGCCGGGCGCCGCGCTCCGGCCTCCGCGGCAGCTCGGGACTCGGGCTCGGCCGCGGGCTGGGAAGGCGGCGGCAGGCCGGCGAGAGCAGGCGAGAGCGGGCGTCCGGATCCCGGCGTCGCGGCCGCGCTCGCCTCCTTCCGGGCCCCTTCCCCCTCGGCTCGCCGCTCGCTCGGGCGCAGGCCCGGCCGGCCGCCCCCTCCCCGCGCTCGGCTCCCTCCTCCTCCGCCGCGAGCCTTTCTCCTTCCCTCGCTCCAGCGGGGGCGGGGCCGCAGGCTCCTCCTCCTCGCCGCGCTGCCCGTCGCCCTTTCCCTCACGCCGCCGCGGCCGCGGCCGAGGCGGGGGCGGGGAGCTGACCGCACTACGCCTTCTCGCGGCCGCGGCCGCCGCCCCCGCCTGAGTCCGGGCCTGGCGGCGCGTCCCGCCGCCCGCGACCCCTCGCCGCCGCTCCTCGCGTGGTCCCCTCCTCCGCCCCGCAGCCGCTGGCCCTGCCCCTCGGTGCGGCCTAGCTGTGCCCGGCGCGGCCGGATCCGCGGTGTGGCCCCGCGCGGCCGGCAGGCGACCCCGGTCCGACCCCGCCCGGCCCCGCGCGGCGCCGCCCCTTCGGCTGCCGCGTCCCCTTTCCCCGACTTAGGCTCCGGGAACCCGACCTTTGTCTCCTACCCCGTCCCTCCCGCCTCGGTGCCCGCGCGGGGCCGCCCTCCCCAGCCCCCCTCCCCAGCCCCCGGCTTTACCCTGCGGCCCCCAGCATCACCTCCAGTCTCCTCTCCGCTCGCCTCCTCACCGCCTCGCTTCTGATGTTTTTAAAGAATTTGTCGCGGGCCCCCTTCTTGGTTCTCAGAAGCACCTTTTAGCGGTTGACCCCGTTTCTGTGGCCCTTTCCGCCTCTACCCCCCACCCACCCCCGACTTGGAGGGAAGACCCTTCCCTGTTGCCCCTGGGATTCGCTTGGGTATCTTAGTTTGAACTCGGTGGAAAAAGGCTTTCCTGGACAGTTCTATTCTCATAACCCCCTTCTCATGGAATCACAGTTTCTGAATTGTCCCAAGTAACGTGACGTTAGTCAGATGGTCTGGCGCATTATGTTTAAAAATAAAAAAGGAACTTGTTCGTTAGGACTGTCGGGTGAACTTTGTCTTTTTTTGCCTAGATAAAACTCTTGGCAGTCACTGATGTGTTTGCATATGTGCTCTCTCTCCCACACTACCTGGGTGTTCTTAGGAACATGTGGATATGTAAATTTACCTACTCACCTCCTCAGCTCCAAGTGCCCAGCCCGTGTTAGATGCGGTGAGTATGCAAATAGCAAGGGGGCAAAGAAGCCAACGAACAGCAATTAAGGATCTGCTGCAACTAGGAGCATTCCTTGAATTATACCAGGTTGGCAAATAAAAGGACTTTGCTACAGTTTGCATCTTAAATGTCCCCCAAAGGCAATGGGTTACAGGCTTGAACCCCAACTTGGGGCTGTTGGGAGGCGGTGGGAACCAATGGGAGATCTTCAGGTCATCAGGGTTGTATGGCAAAAGGAACTGTGAGATACTGGACTCTTTCTTTTGCTCCCTAGCCATGTGGTAAGTAGTTTTGCTCTGCTATGTGCTTCTGCCACCATGTGCTGCCTTGCCACAGGTTGGAAGCAATGAGGCCAACCTGTGATCATGGACTGAAACCTCCCAAACTGTAAGCTAAAACAACCCTTTTCTCTTTATAACTTGATTAGCTCAACTGTTTATTAGAGTGACAGAAAACTCGTACAAACCTCCTGCCTTCACCCATCTCTGTCAACCCTGAGGCCATAACTCTGAAAGGTAGGTTCTGCCCACGCATCTGAAACACTGCAGTCTAAATTGCTACTGATTTTCTTGTGTCTTCTTTCCCATACTCCTTGCAAAAATGATGCTCCCAAATGTGGACTCTTTCTCTATGTGGTAGACCAGTAGTCACCTTTTAACTGTTTAATGTGTTTCTTTTTAAACAGTTATTTACCTGTATTTTATTATATACCATGTAACATGCAGAAATATTAAAAGGTTGAAATAAAATGAAGTACGTTATTAAAATCACAAGTTTAAGTGAAAATTAATGGCTGTCTTCACTGAAAAAGATACTTGTCAATGATAGGTAGATTCAAGCAGAAATGCATCCTTGATTACATTCATTGAATCCTGTTACTCATTTTCTAATTTCATTCACCAATGATGCAAAGACTTTTAATCAAAATTCTAGTGAATTTATTTCTGAAGTCAGTCAGTCCTTTTTGAATGGAAGGTGTTACATTTTTATATTTTTAACAAAGTGGTTAAAACCCACTAAAAAACTTTGTTTAGTTTATCAAGTGTGCAGACAAAAAATTTTATAAGTGAAATACTGTCTTGGTTAATTTTAAAAAAATCACAATATTGGAGTGTTCAGAGCAGTGTTGAATATCAGCTACTTGGGAGGCTGAGGCAGGAGGATTGCAAGTTCAAGCCTCAGCAACTTAGTAAGTCTTTGTCTCAAAATCAAAAAAATAGAAAGTACTGGGGTAGCTCCATGGTAGTGCACTCCTAGGTTCAATCCCTAATACCAAAAAAAAATTACAATATTGGAGCTATTTTCAGTAGTTAATTTTCAAAATGCTTTTTCCCTGTGTTTAGAAAAGTATGACTTTCTCACTCATTCATAGACTGTCATTTTCCCTTTGAAGGGACAAATCAAGTGGGTTCTTTTTTGTGGTTTGTTTTGGTTTTGAAAATAAGGGCTAGGTGGCTTTTTTTGTTTGTTTTTCTTGATACCAGGAATTGAACCCAGGGGTGCTTAACCACTGAGCCACATCCCCAGTCCTTTTTTGTATTTTAGGCACAGGGTCTCTCTGAGTTATTTAGGACTGCGCTCAACTAGGTGACTTATTGTTGACAGCCATTTCTCATGAATGCTGAAAATAAAATGTGTATCTTCTTTCTGTTGACTATATCATTATAGGCCTTTCCTAAAAGACTGCCAATCTGCAAATCAAAGATTTTTGTGGCCATTTCTCCTGTTATTACAAAGAATTATATGAAGTTTGTAGCAATTAACAAGCTTGTTATTGCCCAGTGGATGGCATGCATTATGAAGAAGACCAATGTTACCTGTGATGTTACTTTTGGTCCCTGGAAACTCCTCACATTCTGCGTGTGACACATGACTTCTGACACAGTGACTGAGTGGGCTAGGTCATTAGTATTAGGAAAGCTTAGTTACTTTTGCTGTAGTTAAATCCCATTCAGCACTCATCCTTAAATATTTTCCCCATGTTCATCAGTGCATCTCCTTACACACTCCACTCTGAAGACTGTGGGGGTTGCTATCCCAGGATGAGTTCCTGGAAATTAGCTGGCCATGTGAGTGAACTGCATGCCTCCATTTAGGAAACAGAGTTAAGAGTAGATTGCAGCCAAGACAGACTAGATTGTAGGAATCTGGAGGTAGCTGTTGATTATCCAAAAGAGCATTAGAGTAGGACTGCATTTTTTTCTAGCTTTGTGATGGGCTGTCTGCAGGGTATGAGGATTCAATAAGATCAAGCATGGGCTGAGCTGAGTGGTGCACACCTGTAATCCCAGTGGCTCAGGAGGCTAAGGCAAGAGGATCGCAAGTTCAAAGCCAGCCTCAGCAACTGTGAGGCCCTATGCAACTCAGTGAGACACTGTCTCTAAATAAAATGCAAAATAGGGTTGGGGAGGTGGCTCAGTGGTTGAGTTAAGTGCCCTTCAGTTCAATCCCCAGTATCAAAAAAAGAAGATCAAGCATGGACTCTGTAAGCTATAGGTTCTCAGCAGGGAAATCATGATTCATGTTAATAAAGGGATACCTTGAATCTTGAATCTACATGACCCTTTAACTCTTTTCCTACAGAACTCTATTAATAGATGAATCCTTTTCTCTGCCTAACATCCTATGTAATGGGTAGGGCACTGGTTACAATAATAGCCCAAAGAAATTTTAGGCGATTTGCATGAATTCCCATTAATTGATTGTTTGGAGCTAGAGTTTATCCTTATCATCTTTAAGCAACAAGAAGCAAAGAAAAAGGCAGGTATGGTCAGTTTTTATTTGCTGGGAGGAATTCTAGAAACCTAACACTTAATTGAATAGCTGAGGGAGGTCAGTGATGCAGAACCTTGAAAAACTGAGAACTCTTTCAAGAAGCAACTTCTCACTGATGAGTAGATATCCTGGGACCAAACTGGATGTTTCTTTTAGAAAGATGGGCTCCCCATAAAGATTCTCCTTCTGGGGTGCTGTTATGAGACACAGACTGGGAGTCCAAAATGGTGGCACATACCTGTAATCCCAATGCTTTTGGAGGCTGAGGCAGCAGGATAACAATTCGAGGCCAACCTGGGCTACTTAGTGAGACTCTGTCTCAAAATAAAAATTTAAAAGGGCAGGGGAGGTGGCTGGGGATGTGGCTTAGTGGCAGAGCACCCCTGGGTTCCATCCCCAGAACCACAAATAGAAAAAAGTACCACTAAAGAGTATTACTGCTTTTTGGAGATCTTGTTTGTTTGAGGCAGGCTCTCACTATCTTAGCTCATGGTCATCCTGCTTTAGGCTCCCAGCTAACTGGGATTACAACGATTTTTTTTTTCCCCCTGGTATCAAGAGCTCAAACCCAGGGCCTTGTGCATGCTAGGCAAGAGCTCTACATCCTAAGCTACATCCCCAGCCCTACAACAACCTTTTGAAGTACTTATTGTTATCACCCCATCTTTGGATGGGAAAAAAGAGGCCCAGAGAGTTAAAATAACTTGCCCAGCTCACAGAGCTGGAACCTCAGTAGTTTATCCCCATGGTCTTCACACTTGACTATCAGCTATCTGCCTCTGTGTTACAGGCCCTGGGGAAAAAAACAGCCAAAGAACAGTGCATGGGCAGAACCTTCTTAGAAAGAGAGAGGAGGTACAGGGCTGATTGGGGAGAAACTGGGGCAGGTGGAGCTAAAATGTTCAATGATTCAATTCCCCAGGCCCCCAAAGAATTCTTCCCCCCCCCCCATATACTGACCAGCACACATTTTTCCTTATTGCTCTCAGTTCTCTGTCTTCCCTCTCAGAGTCCCTTTCCCCAGAGAGAGGATCTCAAGAATTTAGGGGAAAAAAGCTTTTCACTGTAACTCCCACCCAGGAGAAGTCTGCATGGTCTGCATTGTGTCACCTCCCAGGTATACGCTTCAGCCTCTCAAACTTGATACCTTCATGTCTGTGGTTACCTTAGTAACCAACTCTCTGCCATCACACCCCTAGTAGCTGAGACAAACAGAATAGCAAAAAAGGTGGCAAGATAAATTGTAAAAGAAAAATGTGTGAAAGAAAAACAGTTTTAGATTGAAGGCTAATATTTTGGGTGTGTGTGTGTGTGTGTTTCCTTCCCAATAAGGAAAATTTCCAAGGATCAAATATGAGAAACAAAAAAAGGTGAGATGCCAAGGGGAAGATAATAATAATAGTTTTAAAAAATGCCTGTAAACTATGTTACAAACTAAAAAAAGTTCTTTTAACTTTTTGAAAAAATTTATTGACATACTTTAAATTAAAATATTTAAACGTGCAGTTTGATAAGTTTGGAAACTTATGCACACATAAAACTTAAGTATAATCAAGATAATAACATATTTATTACCTTGAAAAATTTACTTTTGCCCCTTTTTAATATCCTCTCCCAATCCTTCTCCCTAGACTTCTTCTCCACTCTTGGTCCCCAGGCGATAACTGTTCATACTTTTTTGTATGACTTCTATTACTCAGCATAAATATTTTCAGCTTCATCTATGTCATTGAGTATATTTACTTTGTTGCTGAATGGTATTTTAAATATTTTCATTTCTGATTGCTTACTGAAAGTACATGGAATTACAATTATTTTTGTATGTTGATCTTGAATCTTTGCAATCTTATAAACCCAGTTCTTGGTTATAGGGTGAATTTTGTTGATTCCATCAGATTTTCTACATAAATGATTGTGTTATCCAAGAATAAAGAGAGTTTTATTCCTTTTTTTCTAATATGCATTCATTTTATTTCTTTTTCTTGTCTTATTGCACCAGCTAGAACCTCCAGTGCAATGTTGATAGAACTAGGAAGAATAAATACCTGTTTTTGTTCTGATCTTAGGGGGAAAGCATTTTTTTTCATTGTTAAATATAATGTGATCTGTAGATTTTTCATAGATGCTACTCTATTCCTAGTGTGTTGAGAGGTTTTTCAAGAATAGGTGTAGTGCTGGGGTGTAGCTCAGTGGTAGAGCATTTGCCTACCACACATGAAGTCTCTCCAGTTTGATCCCAAGCCCTGGGGCGGTGGGGGCGGGGGCGGGGAAGGCTCTGAAGAACAGATGTATCTTATCAAATTATTTTTCTTCATTAATTGAGATTATTATTTGGTTTTTCTTCTCTAGTCTTTTTGAGCTGAGCTTGAATTTCTGGGATAAACTACTTGGTCGTGATGTGATGTAAGTATATGTAAATTTACCTTGTATGTTAGTTTTAGATTTGATTTATTAAAAGTTTATGAAGAATTTTTGCATTTGTATATTTGAGGGATATGAGTCTATTGCTTTTCTTTTCTTGTAATGTCTTTGTCTGGTTTTGAATCATGCTGGCCTTGTAGAATGAGTTGGAAAGTTTACATCTTCTTAAATTTTCTGGAATAATTTGTGTGGAATTGGCATTTATTTCTTCTTTAAATATTTTGTAGAATACTCCAGTAAAAGGTCTGTAGTGCTTTACCACTGAGCTACATTCCCAATCCTTTTTATTATTATTTTTTATTTTGAGACAGGTCTCACTGAAGTACTGAGGGCCTCACTAAATTGCTGAGGCTGCCTTGAACTTGTGATGCTCCTGCCTCAGTCTCTTGAGTTGCTGGGAATAGGGAGAGTACCATCATACCTGGCTTCGTGGGAAAGTTTTAGACTATAAATTTGATCTTTCTTTCATACATATAAGTCTGATCTTTCTTTCTTTTCTTATTTTTTTAATTTTTATTTATTTATTTTTTTGGTTATTGGCAGACACAACATCTTTGTTGGTATGTGATGCTGAGGATTGAACCCGGGCCGCACACGTGCCAGAAGAGCGCGCTACCGCTTGAGCCACATCCCCAGCCCCTGATCTTTCTTTCATACATATAAGTCACAGACTTATATGTATGAAAGAAAGATCAAATTTATAGTCTATTATGTTACTTATATTTTTCTTGAGTAAAGCTTTGATAGGTTCAGTGTTTCAAAGAACTTGTTCATTCACCTAAGTTATTGAATATAACATCAGAAACTTGTTTATAATAGTCCCTCTTTATCTTTTTTATGTGCGTAAAATCTGGCGTCTCGACCTCTTTCATTTTTGATATTTGTAATTTTTTTCTCTCAATGTGACTGAAGGTTTATACGTTTCAGTGATCTTCTCAAATAACTAACTTTTTTGCCCGGCACAGTGGCACATGCCTGTAATTCCAGCAGCTCAGGAGGCTGAGGCAGGAGAATAACGAATTCAAAGCCAGCCTTAGCAAAATCGAGGTTCTGAGCTATTCAGTGAGATCTTGTCTGTAAATAAAATACAAAAAGGACTGGGGATGTGATTCAGTGGTCAAATGCCCCTGAGTTCAATCCCCCATACCAAAAAAAAAAAAAAAATTAACTTTTTGGTTTGCTTTTTCTGATATTTTTTCATTGATTTTTGAACCAGTTTTATTGTTTCCTTTCTTCTGTTTACTTTAGATTTCATTTGCTTTTCTTTTCCAAGTTTCTTACTGGTGAGGCTGAAGTCATTCTTTTTTAAAAAAAATTTGTTCTTTTTAGTTATATGTGATAGTAGAATGTTTTTTGACATATCTTACACATATACCTTCCCATTTTTGTGGTTGTACATGATGTGAAATTATACTGGTCGTGTATTTATCCATGAACATAGGAAAGCTATGTCTGATTCATTCAACTGTTTTCCTCGTCCCCCTTCCCTCCCCTCCACTCTCCGCCCAATCCCATGAACCTCCATTCCTTCTCCCCACTTCTTTTCTAAATAGGGATTTTCACATTATTGTTTTACCTTCATCCCACAAGTTTTTATTTCATTTTCATTCATTTTGAAGTCATGGGTGTTTTAGAAGTGACTACATTTTTAAATATTTGGAGAATTCTGAGATATCTTTCTCTTATTAATTTCTAGGTTAATTACATTGTGTTTAGAAAACATACTTTATGACTTGAATCTTGCAAATTTATCGACACTTATTCTATGGCATTGAATATGGTCTCTCTTAATAAATGTCCCATGTGTTCTGCTTTTGGGTGACATGTCCTATAAATGTCAGTTATGTCATTGTATTTGATAGTATGGTTCAAAGTTAGCCTTATTGAATTTCTCAAACCTATCCTATCAGAGATGGAATGGGGGAAGTTTAAACTTTTAAACTATAATTATGGATCTGTCCATTCCTTCTTTCAGTTCTATTTTGCTTCTTATATTTTTAAGGTTTGTCAATAAATGCCTCAATGGTTAAGGTTTTTATATTCTCTCCGATGAATTGACTCAGATAATTTTGAAAAAACTATCCTTGGCCCTGATAATATTCTTTGCTTTGAAGCATGCTTTGTATGAAATTAATATTGCAACTCCAGCTTTCTGTAAATTAGGTTGAACACAGTACATCTTTTCCCAACTTTTTACTTTTAATTAATTTGTGTCTTTTTTGACTTTTTTTTTTTTTTTTTTTTTTTTGGTATCAGGGAATGAACCCAGGGGTGCTTTACCATTGTGCTGCATCCCCTTTTGATTTTTTATTTTGAGATAGGTCTTGCTAAGTTGCTGAGGCTGGCTTCCAATTTGTGATACTCCTACCTCCCGAGTCACTGGGATTACAGCATGCACCATGGCACCCAGATTATTTGTGTTATATTTAAAGCAGGTTTCTGGAAGGAAACATATAGGTTTTGTGTTGTTTTGTAATACTGAGGATTGAAGTCAGGCCCTCTCAGACACTAGCAAGTGCCCTGCCACTGAGCTACGTCCCCAGCCCAGGAAGCATGGAGCTATTCTTCTTCTCCCCTGTCCCTCTGACAATGTCTGTCTTTTAGTTGGGTTATTGAGTGTGTTTACAATGAACATGATCATTGGTATGTTTGGATTTAAATCTACCATTTTGCTGTTTTTTCTCTGTGTTCCTTTTCCTCTTTTTCCTCCTTTTCTTCCAGAAAGCTGGATTTGCAATACTAATATATTTTTAATTATGGTAAAATATACATCATGTATGTGGCAAAAAATGTACAATTGTCGTAATTTTAAATGTACGACTCAGTGGCACCAAGTACATTCACAATATTATGTAACCATCACTACTATCGTATTTCCAGAAAGTTTTTCATCATGGCAAACACAAAATCTTACACCATTAATCAGTAAGTCCTCATCCCTTCGTCTAGCCCCTAATACCTTTAATTTATATTTTCTGTCTCAATTAATTTGCCTACACATCTCATGTAAGTGAAATCATACAATATTTGTTCTCTTGTGACTAGCTTATTTCAGTTAGGATTTTTTTTCAGGTTTCTTTCATGTTGTCACATGTATCAGAATTCCATTCATTTTCATGGATAAATAATATTCTATTGTGTATATATACCACATTTTGTTTATCCCTTTATCTGTTGATGGACAGTTGTATGCATTTTTGCTATTATGAATAATGCTTCTCTTAACATTGGCATATATATTTGAGTCCCTGTTTTCAATTATTTGGGGCATATACACAGAAGAGGATTATTGGTTTATACTGTTGGTCTGTATTTAACTATTATTTTTTGCTTGCCTCACACATACTGAGCAACTACTGTACTACCAAGCTACACTCCCAGCTTTATAGTTAACTTTTTGAGGAACCACTCAACTCTGCACTCGGCACTAAACCGTGGCTCCACATCATCACTGCAAAAAATTTAAATTTCTCCATATCCTTGATAATACTTCTTTTCTGTTGTTTCATTAATTGCTATGTTAGTGGACGTAAAGTGATATCTATTATTATTTTAGTTTTTTTTTCTTGCTACTGAGGATTGAACCCAGAGATGTTTTATCACTGAACTATATCCCCAACCCTTTCTATTTTTTTGAGAAAGAGTCTTGTTAAATTGCTGAGACTGGCCTTGAATTTGTAATCCTCCTACCTCAACCTCCTGAGTTGCTGGGATTATAGGCATGCACCCCCACACATGGCTTGTACTAGGATATTTTTTATGACTGATTCAACCTCTATACTAGTTATTAGTCTATTCAGATTTTTAAATTTCATTTTGGTAGTATTATGTTTCTATTTCATCTAGATTATACAAATTGTTAGAATATAATTATTCATAGTATTCTTTTAAAATTCTTTTTATTTCTATAAAATTGATAGTAATGTCTCCACTTTTTATTTCTGATTTTAGTATTTTGAGTCTTTTTTTCATAGTCAATCTAGTAAATTTGTTGATCTTTTCAAAGGACCAACTTATGGCTCCATTGACTTCTTGTTTCTTGTGGGTTTGGGATGTTCTTTTTTATGTATCTCTACCCTCATCTTTCCTATTTCTTTCCTTCTAGCAGTGGGCTTAGTTTGCTCTTTTTTTTCTAGTTCCTTGAGATGTACAAGTATATACTTTAATATTTTAATATCTTATTGACTTATTGGCTATGCTTTTATGTTGTGCTGTTATAGTGTACATCTTTAATTTATCGTTACCTACCTTTAAGTGATATATCACTTCACATATAATAACCTAACAACAGTTGCCTTCCATTTCTCCCTCCTAGTTTCTGTGATTTATTAGCATACATTTTCCTTCTAAAAAGACTACCAGGGATTGAACTCAGTGGCACTGTATCACGGGGCTCTGTCTCCGGCCCTTTTTATTTTGAGATAGGGTCTTACTAAGTTGCTGAGACTGGCCTTGAACTATAGCAATCCTCCTGCCTCAGCCTTCTGAGTACCGGGGTTGCAGACATGCACTATGGTGCCCAGCTCTACGTCACTGTTTTGTAATTTGCATTTTTTATTATGAGAAATCTGCTATTATTCCACCTTTATTCCTCTGTATATAATGTGTCTTTTTTATTCTGCCTTCTTTAAAGATTTACTTTGTCACTTGTTTTAAGCAGTTGTATTAGGATGTGCTTGATGTAGTTTTCTTCTAGTTTCTTGAGTTCTAAGCTTATTGAGCTTCTTAGATCTGTAGGTTATAGTTTTACTCAAATTTGGAATTTTTAAAATTTCTTCAGACTTTTTTGTCTATTCCCTCATCTCTTTGCTGTCTTTTGGAGATTAATTTATGTATATTAATCTATTTGTATACAGTGCTTAATTTTCTTTTTCTTTTAAATTTTCTTTTTGGGTAGTTTAAACCACTAATCTTTTCTTCTGCTTTGATATACAATGAACTTTCCATCTTAGATATTGTAATTGTCATCCCAAGTTCAATTAGGTTTTTTTAATCTCTTAGATGTCTGTGCTTAATATGCTCAGTCTTTCCTTTATCTTCATGACCATGTGGAATATAGTTATAAACTTTTTGTGTACTAATTCTATCATGTGTCATTTCTGGGTCAGTTTGATTGATTGATATTTTTGTTCATCATGGGCCATAATTTCCTGTTTCTTTGCATGCCTGGCAAAATTTTCACTGGATACCAGACATTGTGAATGTTGCCTTTTTGGGTGTTAGATATTTTTATGTATGTATATAACTCTGTGTGTGTGTGTGTGTGTGTTATTGCATTTTGCTACAGTATGCAGTAAGTTTCTGGGAAACAGTTTGACCCTTTTAGATGTTCTTTTCAACTTTGTTAGGTAGGACCAGAACAGTATTTAGTCTAGGATTCTTCTGTTGTTACTGACTAGTCCCTTTGTGTTTTCTACCTCAGCCCATGATGTATGAGATCTTTCACTCTGCCTGGTGAAGAAAACCCTATATCTAGCCCTGTATGAGTTTCTAAAAGTCTTTTTTGTTTTTTTTATTTGCAGTACTGGGGGTTGAACCCAGGGTGCTTTGCCACTGAACTATATCCCAGACCTTTTTATTTTAAGATAGGATGTCCCTGGGTTGCCAAGGCTGGTCTCAAACTTGTGATCCTCTTGCCTCAGCTGCCCAAGTCTCTGGGATCACAGGCGTATGCCACTGCACCTGGCTTCAAAGATCATTCTTTCTAATTCGCTTGAGCAGTACTGATGTAAACTCAGCTGGATACTCAGGAGGGGCCCTCTGCAGATCTCTGGAGCCCTCTCTCTGTGGCAGCCTCCTCTCTGATGCTCTGCCTGTGAAGTCAGCCGCATTCCTCTCCTGACCTCCCGGCTTTGTCTCTTCAACTCAGGGTTACCACTGAACTCTGCATGGCTTCTCCTCCCCATAGCTTGACCTGGAAACTGTCCAGATAGCGCCATCTAACCGAGCTGGCGACCTATGCTGGGTTCACAATATCTGACTACATCAATAACTGAAGATGGCGAAGAAGGCACGCAAGCGCAGAAAAACATCTTTTCAAAATCCGGGACGGCTCTCTCGACCTTAGGGGTCCATTGGAAAGAGAGAGAGCCACCTGGATTCTTTATTCTTATATAGGGGGCACACAAAGGGAAGTTCGATGGAACATTCCATCAAGAAGAGGTAAGGGGTAGTGTTACAAAGGAACAAGAAGGCAGCCCACTCCATTGGGTACCGCCCACTCCCAAAGCTTTGCTCCTCTGCTGAGTGGAGATGGGGATCCTCCTGCTTCAGTGCACAGGGAGGCCAGTCTCCACATTCCCATCGCTCAAAGCAAGGGGGCGCTTGGCTCCTATGTGGCAGCTCCCGACATCCAGGAAGTAAGCTGAGCAACTACAGGGCTCTCCTCATTGTTTCTACCTCTTAGAAATCATTGTCCTTCATTGCCTGGCATCCAACATTTTGAGAATTGTTTTCATATAGTTTGTCTGTTTGTTGTTGTTGTTGTTTGCCGCAGTCTGGCTGGGCACAAAATCACCAGCCGCTCAAGCAGGAACAAACTTTATTTCTGAAACTCCCGCCAATGCCACGCACTCTCCCGGGAAATATGCTGAACCATACACGTGGTGTTCTCCCGGCCACACTACACCAACAGACAAATCCCTCCTCCGGAAATCCCTCCTACCGCACTTCCCCAACCAATGGGAACTCTCCGGGAGTCCCACTAGAGCTCCAAAGTAGCAGGCCTAGGCGGACAGCAGGGGTCTAATATCCATTTGAATGCAGATCTTAACATAATCATACCATCTCAATGGCTTGCTGGTGTCACCTTTCAACCAAAAATGCCATGCATCATTACTACTTGGCTATAGCTCTTAGCAGTTGTTTTGTTTTTTGCTTCAGCTGAAATAACTCAATCCAGCCCTCCTATTTCATTTTGGCCAAAAGCAGAAAATCTGTCTTATCTTTCATATTCGAATTCAAGCCCCACCCTTACACTTACAAATTTAAAACATTGCTGGGTGCAGTGGTGCACCCTGTACTCCCAGCTGCTAGGGAGACTGAGGCAGGAGGATCACAAGTTCAAAGCCAGCCTCAGTAACTTAGTGAGGCCCTAAGCAACTCAGCAATACCCTGTCTCTGAATAAAATATAATAAAGGGCTGGAGATGTGGCTCAGTGGTTGATCACTCCTGGATTCAATCCCTAGTACCAAAAAAAAAAAAAATCCCAATGGTAGAATTAAATTTAAAGGAAGACTTGTTGTGTTATTATTTCAGAAGGGAGATTTTCAGTCTAATTGTACCTCTTCAGTAGTTGACTGAGAGAGTTCTCTGTCTGAACTTGAATCTTCAATCATTGGGATTCAAGATCTATGCTGTGTGACCTCAAGAAAGTTAATAAATTTATCTACACCTATAGCCACTTTAAGACACTTAATTTTTTTTTTTTTTGTTACTGGTGGTTAGGAGTGCTCTACCACTGAGTTATACCCCAAACTTTTTATTTGTTGAGACAGGATCTAAGTTATCCAGGCTGGCCTTGAACCTGTGATCCTCCTTGCTTCAACCTCACACATCTCTGGGATTATAGGCATGTCCTACTGTGCTAGCACTATGGCCACATTTTAGAGGTGAATAAAGCAATACTTTCCTTATAGTGTTGGTTGTAAGGATTAAATGAGTTCATATATGTAAAGCATTGTACAATGCCTAACACATATTAAACATCACTATTCCTGTGTATGAAGAGGTAAGTATTGTGCAAATAGAAGAGTTTGACTAGTGTAGGGTGCAGATTGGTTGAAGTCGTGGGAAATGAGGATGGCAAGGTGGGTGGGCTCAGTGAAATAAGGCTGGGAAGACTGGACTGATGAGTTTAGTTGGGATAGGGTGGACCAATAAGTATAGGAAAAACTGTAAAACCTCTCTTGTAAGAATTTAGAATTAAAATAAGATGAACATCGAATCTATCCACATCGGTTTGGCAAAGCATTCAAAAAATGAGATTATCTAGTGTTGGGCACTATTATCCTTGAATGAATGAAGTAAAAACTGATTTTTTATTTTGGGGAGGATGATTTGGCAGTATGAATTAAAAGCCTTACAGTGGACTTATCTTTTGACTCAGTAATTCCTTAACGACATTCATTACAGCAACATTATACAGTTGGGAAAATTCCTGAAAAATATGAAATAATTAAATACAGTCTAACTATGTCCTGGGATATTATCATGTACACCAATTTTGTAAAGTAAAACAAAATGAAAAACACAAAAATATTCTTGCATGTGCATGCGTGTACACACACACACATACCACAAGATTGTTGGGCAACACTGCAAAAATATTAATAATATTATTTCTGGGTGATGGAATGACAGGTGATTTATATCTTTTTACTTCTTTTTTTTCCTCCCAAGTTTTCTTCAGTAACTCATCTTAATAATAAAAAAAAATCTAATTTTAAAAATTACTCTGATTTAAAGATTGGTAAGACAATAGGGAGCCAACAAGATTATCTATTGGAGAAGGGAAAGGGTAAGCACTGTATTTAATGTTTGCAGCAATAGGTAAAGTGGGATGGATAAGGGCCCTGACATTCTGATTACCACTTCTGCGTTTACTTGTGTGTTTCACTGCAGGCATTTGGGGAGTCCTCACAAGGACTTGCACACATCCTGACTTCCCCCTGCATTTTGAGAGGGAAGTCACAGGGAGCCAGCCACTGTAGCCTGCAGTTCTTTGCTGGCAGTCTGGGCTCCTGCTTGGTGGTAACTGAGATGCTATTCGCAGCAGCTGCAGGGAAAACCCAGCATGGCTGCCAACCTGTTCTGACGCTTCACTGATCCTCACAGTTGGCAGGCACACAGCAGTCAGACTGAAAGACTCAGTCAAGATCCTAATGACTCAAGAGGAAGAGAGTCTTGCCTTTTCTGAAAAATAGGTTGGCATTGAAGATGGATGTGGGAGGCCAGAGGGTTGTGTTGGGAGATAGGCTACAGGTTGAGAATAGAATTGGTACTTCCAAATCAGTGTGTGTGGTGGGGTAGTAAAGATGGAGGAGCAAGCTGGAAGTGTTGGTGTGCCTATAATACCAGAGACTCCGGAGGCTGAGATGGGAGGATAGTAAGTTTGAGGCCAGCCTGGGTAGCTTAGTGAGACCCTGCTCAAAATAAAAAATCTGAAGGACTGGGGATGTAGCTCAGTGGTAAAGTGCCTCTGTGTGCACTCCGGGTGCCATGTACACACACAGAGACAGAGGAGCAAATATGAAGTGGGATGAAGTAGAATGGCAAAGGCATTGGAAGAAAGGGGAAGCTCCAGTCCATCCACAGGCAGTCCTGGGTCTCCCAGATAGAAGAGGGAGAGACCCTGGCAGCATAGTTTTTCTTGCAAGTGTTAACTACAAGTTTTCATGATGTGTTGGTAGGATGAAACGGAGATCTTCCAAGAACCAGGTATCTTGAGCAGAACCGAGTGATTGGCAGATATTGAGGCACTAGATAATAGATTGACAGTTAATAAGAGCCTTCAATTTGCTAAGAAAATGGCCCTCATTAGCACCAACAGTAAGGATTACACAGGTCAGAGTGGGACTTCGAGTCCCTCATGAGCATGGCTGAGGAGTGCAGAAAAGCTGAGCATTGGAGTGTGTGTGAATCCTAGCAGTGAAGGCAGCAAAGATAGGGAAGTACCGTAGGTTGGGGACAAACCTCTAGGTCCTGGAGGTCCATAGAGACTCCCTCTGAGAGCTGAGATTGCTCAGAGATGGCCTAATTCAATCCCCCTGCTTTTTTTTTCCCCCAGAAGAGACTTTTCACTCCAAGTGGTAACTGTAACCCTTCCATCCTCTTTGAAACTCAGCATCTAGCTAGATGACCATCCCATTCTGGTTTTATGAAGATAAAGATGAAGTTATAGCTCACACTTAGTGCCCACCTCCATCCCTAAGGTTACTCTGTGAATCTCCACCTCTCCACCTTACGTGTTGTCCTCAAACCTCAGTGAGGACTTAATCATGTCATAAGTTATCATTTTATATGCTATATCTTCAACCTTTCCCCTCTTTCCTCTCTCTTTCCTCTCATACATTCAGGAATATCTTCCATTTACAAAATACAAAATTCCTAACCTTTGGCATCCATTCCTAGCCAAGCACCTTGAAAAAATACTCTCCATTCCTTACCTCCACTGCTTCTTCATAACATATTCTTCATAGTGTTCCAACTTGTATTGTTCCCTATTATACTTCTGAACTGTTCAAGCAGAGGCCCCAGGGGCCTCCATCCTGCCAGATCCAGTAGATACATTTTGGGGACTAGTGGACTCCATGAGACTCTTGACACTGTTCATCAGTTCTTAAACTCTGTCTTGACTTTTGTGACATAACAATGTATTTCTAAAATGGAGGAATTAATATAATACTTGGGAGCATGGGAAATTCATAATTAAGTTGGATTTTGAAAAATGATTAGGGTTTAGCCCTATTAATGTAAGCAGTGTGGGAGAACCTTCACTTATTCAGTTCCCTTTGTATACATAAACAGATTCATGCTAGAAGTCTTTAGGTGGCCCACATACAAGAATGCACACTGAGCTGGACACCATGGCACATGCCTATAATCCCAGGGACTCAGGAGGCTGAGGCCAGAGAATCACAAGTTCAAGGCCAGCTTCAGCAACTTAGTGAGACCCTTCTCAAAATAAAATATAAAAAGAATAAGGAAAATGCACACTGGATTCATAACTTATAAATGTGAAAAATATGAGAAAATTGTCTGTTGTAACAAATAGTTTCAAAGCCCTATGAAATTTTCTCATGTAGTAGAATCCTGTAAACATAATAGGAAGAACTTGATACAAAACAATTTGGGTAGAATGTTCCAGCAAATATACAACCTGAAGGAAATGTACTAAAAGTTATAAATACATTGTTTATTAATAGATCATTCTAGATTGAAGTCAATCTCTAGAATGTATTTTCTTTTTTTTAAATATTTATTTTTTTAGTGGTGGACACAATATCTTTATTTCATTTCTATGTGGTGCTGAGGATCGAACCCAGTGCCTCATGCATGCTAGGTGAGCACTCTACCACTGAGCTACAACCCAGTCCTCTAGAAGGTATTTTTCTAATATTACCCTTGAAAATAAATATAAGGGGACATATTCTGTAAATTTTGTTTAACCAATAGTGCACAAGTTTAAAAGGTTAATAATTTGTAATCAAATCAGGTATTAAGTGTTTTCTTGGTCTGGAGCTGTAACTCAGTGATTGAGCACTTGCCTAACGTGCATGAGGCTGTGGTTTCCATCCCCAGTAGTGCAAATAAACAAACACAGTGTAAAGAGAAACATTTTTATCCTTTTATTTTGAACCAAGGGTTAGATCTCTGATTGAGTTAAAATGTATTTCTGTTGTGCCCCTAGGTATAGACTGAGCTTCATGCCCTCTTTGTAACCACATGAGGCTGAGGGAACAACAGTAAAAGCACACGATCTGCTAGGGGTGAGGCTCTGATAAGCCACCTCCAGTTAAAACTAAGATCCCAAAGGACATATCCTTTGTGAAAGTGAACCAGTCTTTAATTCCTTCAGGGTGGTCAAGAGAACCTTTTCTTAAGGTTATAATAACAGTGCAGTGTAACCAGGTACAGTTACATACTCAGAATTCACTGAATAACTAACAGTAGATGAAAGGGAGTTTGCCCCCTAAAGCAGCATTTTGTCTAATAAATCAGGATATGATAGAATTAGAGTATCAATACTATATTAATACTCAGTGAGCTAATGGATCTAGGCACTGAGCATAACTCAGCATAAAGAGACTGTTAGACACATGTCTCCTTATAGAAGAACAGTGCTAACTATTAAGTAATCTTGCCAAAAAAGAACACCACTGCACTGTAATCATCCAAATGTAGACTGTGGAAAACTGCAAGACAGTCAGTTTTCTTCGACAAATAAACTGCTAGAAAAAATTTTATGTGTATGTGTGTATACTCATGATTATGTGTACCCATATATGTGTATATACTTATGAGGGAGAGAGAGAGAAAGAGAGAGGGGGAACCTATAAATAAGAAGAGATTGATGAATCAGGTGTGCAGGGACACTTCTAGAATCCCAGCTATTTAGGAGGTTAAGGCAGGAGGATTGCCAAGTTTGAGGCCAGCTTTTATTTTGAGACAGCCAGAACCTGTCTCAAAATAAAATAAAAATGGACTGGACATGTAGCTCAGAGATAGAATGTTCCTGGATTCAATCTCCAATACTAGAAAAAAAAAGATTTATAAAATATATAATCCAATTTATAATCTGAGCCTTGTGGATACAGGTTCAAACACTTTAAAAAGCACATGACAGTTGTGGGGACCATTAGAAGTTTGAACATAGGATTTTTGGTGACTTGAGGAATTACTACTAATTACTATTGTGGGTATAATAATATTGAGGTTATGTTAAAAATAAAGATTTCTTCCTTACTTTTTAGAGACATATAGTATTGAAATAAATTACAGAGGAAAAAATTTTTAAATGATTAGAGAAAAATTTGACAAATAAGTTTCAAAAGGGCAACAAGTATACCAACAGCAATTTCTCAGTCTCAACAATAGGAACCAGAAAATACTATAATTAAGTAATTAATGTGGTAAATTTGAAATAATGAAAATACTTGGGGGGATAGTAGAGGATAGGAAAGGCAGCAGAATACAACAGACACTAGTATGGCAATATGTAAATCAATGGATGTGTAACTGATGTGATTCTGCAATCTGTATACGGGGTAAAAATGGGAGTTCATAACCCACTTGAATCAAAGTGTGAAATATGATATATCAAGAACTATGTAATGTTTTGAACAGCCAACAATAAAAATTAAAAAAAAAAGAAAATACTTGCCAACCAGTGAAAATTCTGTACAAATTAGGGTAATATATCTGTTTAAACAAACAAATCCAAAAATACCAGCGGCCTAACCAACGTAAGTGTATTCTTTTGTCATCTAACGATACAGAGTAGGTGAACGCACAGAATTCCTCTGTGCTTATTCATTGGGGTGCCTGGTAGGAAAGACTCCATTTCCAGCACTTCGCTTCCAGAGTTTCCCTAATCAATCTTTGCAGCCAGACAACATAAATGAGGCTTGGTGGGGGGAAAGCAGAGAAAGGGCATATCATTAAAATACTTGGGTTCTAATACTGTCTTGGAGTGGGAAGTAAAGTTACTTAACACTAAACAGGGGTGCAGGTTGTGATTTGGAGGTTAACTATTAAAAGAATAGAGATGGTGTGCATAATTTCCAAAATAGCAGAGGGTAAAACATTTGTTAAAAACCCTAAAGAGCCAAGACCAGCGATGTCCACCTGTAATCCCAACAACTTGGGAAGCTGAGGCAGGAAAATCGCAAGTTCAAAGCCACCTCAGCAGCTTAGTGAGGTCCTAAGCAACTCAGTGAGACCATGTTACAAAGTGGATCAATAATACTAGGTTAATAAGTTCAGAATATAATAACTTTTAATGAATGCTGACTATATGCCAGATAATAGTCTACTTTTGGTGGTGTAGGGGTGAGGGGGTGATACTGAAGATTGAACCCAGGGGCACTGAAGTGGCATCCCCAGCCCTTTGTATTTTTTAAGACGGGGTCAAGAACCTGTGTGTTTTGTGCCTTGTGCTGTGGTCTGCTGGGGCCATCTTGCATTGACTCATGACAGCCATTGTGCTCATCTCTTCTAGTTCCGCATTTATTGTGGTCCCATAGCTTGATATTGAGTGTGATGGGAGTATTTACACCATGATAATTGGCAAATGCTCTAAGTCAGGACTTAATTGTTTTTCTTTTTGTAGAGTCGAGTCCGGCATGCTATTATCTAGCAAAGTGCCTAGCACTGAGTAGGCACTCAGTAATATTTGTTGAATGAGTAAACATGTAACTCCAAAGACCACATGTTTATCCATGTCCTCAAGGTGTTTTCAGCCATACCTTGAATGGATCAGGACTCATTTCAGAATTTCCTGTCATAGGACACTCTTGCTGTGGACCATACTGGAGTACTGCTCTTGCAAACTTCCTGGTTACTTTCCTAAAGCAAACCTTGACATTCTTCCCGTCTAGTTCTGGTTTCCTGGAAACATTTGACAAGGGGAAAGTGGTAAGAGAAGCAAGAAGGATATCAGAGGTGACTCATCCTGATGACTGGGGTTATCTTAAGTTCTCAGGGGTCAGCATCCAGTATTTGTGAGGAGCCTGCCATTAGGCTGCAATTTGGATTTTACAGGCTTGAGGTTTCTGTGAGAATGTCAGGGTAGTTGAGGGAAAGTCACCAGATCTGGTGTGCGTACATGATTAATTAGAAAATATGTGTGAAATTGGTGGTAGATGGTTGATGCCATTGGTAGAAGAGCTCCTAGTTGTGTGAGGGTGTCTGGGAAAGTGTAGGGTGCAACTGCAGCATGGAAAAGAAGAGGGAGAACGCAGGCTTTATTTGAACCAGCTGCTGATATAAAACTTTGGAGGGAGGGTTCAGATGTGGGTCCCTCTGTATTAGAAGCAAGTGTGAGATCATGTGTCAGTCTGTTGTCACTTCCCTTCTTGTAGTCCCCTGTAAAATGATAGCAAAACTTGACTGTCCCCTAGTGGGTGTGTGTTGGAGGGATGTGGGGATGGAGAAGGAAAGGTGTGTGACATATTTGTCATTATGACTATCGATCCTACTCTGGGACAGCAGCAGCACCACACAGCACCACAGTACCATCATTGCTTGCCCCTGATGAAAATAGCACGTACTTTTGTGATATTTCTTTGATCTTCCCACTTGATCCTGTGATATAGTCATGGCATCTGGTATAGTTTGGATCTGGAATGTTCCCCAAAGGCTCCTGTATTGCAGGCTTGGTCCCCAGTACAGTGTGTTCAGAAGTGGGCTTTGGGGAAGTGATTAGATTGTGAGGACTCTGACCTCATTGGTGGATTACTCCACTGATGGATTCATAATTTGATGGCATTGTTGAGAGATGGTAGGCCCTAATAGGAAGAATAGGGGCCACTGGGGGTGTGTCCTTGAAGGGTATGCCATGTCCCTGCCCGCCTTCCCTCTCTTTTTTTTTTTTTTTTGCTTTCTAGTGACCTTTAGGTGAGCAGCTTTATTCTACCAAAACCTTCCACTATAATGTCCAGCCTCACCATAGACTCAGAGCCATGGAACCAAGTAACCATCAAGTTAAAACTCTGAAATGATAAGCCAAAGTAAATTTTTCCTCCTTTAAATTGATTTTCTCAGGTATTTTGTCACAGTGTCAAAAAGCTGACTAACAGCCGGTAACATTGCCATTTACTTTTTATTTAATTTCTATTAAAGTTAATACAGTCTTACAGTTTAAAAATCATATGTACTATATAAATCTACACAGTGAAAAATATAGTTCTCACATCTGTTTTCTGTCCTTCCAGTTTCTTCTACCCCAACAGGTAAAACTCTGTCATGAGCTTTTTATTTTTCCAGGCTTTCCCTTTTAGACAATGGTAACACCCTTCACCCGTCGTTCTGCCCTGTTTTTTTTCTTTCTTCTTCTTCTTTTTTTCTTTCTCCCTCCCACCTCTCTTTCTTTTTAAAAATGTATTTTTTTTTTGTTATAGGTGGGCACAATATCTTTATTTTATGTGGTGCTGAGGATGGAACCTAGTGCCTCCTGCATGCTAGGTAAGCGCTCTGCCACTGAGCCACACCCCCAGCCCCCTACTTTTTTCCTAAAAATGAATATTAGAGGTAATTCAACACTGTACATAAACCTTCCCCCCTTTTTGACATTGTGTGGATGTACTATAATTTCTTTAACCAGTGCAGTACAGATGGAAATTTAGTTTGCTTCTAAGATTTTGCTTTTAAAATTGTGCTGCAAGATGCGGGAGTCAGGGCTCAAAGAAAGCAAGGCACAGCCAAGTGCGGTGGCACACCCTTGTACTCCCAGTGATTCAGGAAGGTGAGGAAGGAGGATCACAAGTTCCAGGCCAGCTTCAGCAACTTAGTGAGGCACTAAGCAACCTAGTGAGATCCTGTCTCAAAATTTAAAAAATTCAAAAAGTGCTGGGGATGTGGCTTAGTTGTAAAGCCTTCAGGTTCAGTCCTCAGTGAAAAAAAAAAAAAAAAACCAGAGGAAAGAGGAAAGGTAGTCCCAGTGGGCCAGGATGAGCTTCTGAGCAAAATCCTAAAGGATGTGGAGGAGTCAGTCTTAGAAGAGGGTTGGGCAGGGTCTGTCCACCAGAAAGATGAGCAGACATCAAAGCACAAAGGCACGAGCAATTAGGTGCCATCAGAGTATAAAGTGGGTGTTGGGAAGTGATTTGGAAGTCTCTCTGTGGATTGGGGGTGGGGAGCACAGTGATCCCATGCTAAATGAACTTGGTTTGAACTTGGAATTCCAAACCTTGAGTCCATGGAATTTCTGGAAAGAGGTTAACTTTTGTGTCTTACTTGTGATGATAATATTAAAAAGCAATGAGAAAATCACATTTTGCATCGTCTGGGTGGTACTTAATAAAAAATGATTTCAGTGTCTGCATTTGCCTTTGTGTTTATCATGAGTTGGCACCTAGTAGCCCTGCTTTAATTGTCTCCACTAATGAGAACAGATGAGGATTTAATATGCAAAGGATGCATTGGGCTCAGAGGAGACCAAACGTCCTCTCAGTAGGCTGGATGAACAAAGGGCTAGCAAAAGTTACACTAAGAGGAGGAGAAGTGAGTCATCGCCCAGCGCGCCAGCTCCAGAGACCCCACGCTGCAGCTGGCGTGCTGGGGTCATGTTTTGTGTAGCACATGGTTGCAGAAAAACATCATCTTTTGCTGTATATCAGTATTTTTATTTTAAAATGCATTGGCTTTGGGGGCTGGGGATGTGGCTCAAGCGGTAGCGCGCTCGCCTGGCATGCGTGCGGCCTGGGTTCGATCCTCAGCACCACATACAAACAAAGATGTTGTGCCCGCCGATAACTAAAAAATAAATATTAAAAAATTAAAAAAAAAATTAAATAAAATGCATTGGCTTTATAGTTATGTTTCCATTTAATTGGTAAATTGCCATTGCTTTTGAAGTTTTATGTGCCATAAATATTTATGCACACCTAGTGTTATGCCTAATATCTAATTAAACGACATCATACTACAGATAAATGATCACCACTGGGGGCACAGAGAATGTTTTATTCTCCTTTTCAGGGGAGCCACTGGAGAATTTTAAGTTCTGTGTTCATGTTAGGTGTCCTTTATTTGCAGGACTGGGGATTGAACCCAGGGGCATTTGACCACTGAGCTACATCCCAGCCTTTTTATTTCTTTGGTACTGGGATTTGAACTCAGGAGTGCTTTACTGAGAGGCGTTGCTATGTGGCAGTCACAAGTCCTGAAATGGTGGGATTTTCTGCGTCAGTCCACTACAAATTGAGATGGGGACAGGTAGGTGTGATTGACACACAGGGATTGATTCAAAGGTGGTGCAGCTCTGGAGACGCAGAACAGTTTATTCTTCTCAGGGGCCTTTGAACTTGCAACTGAAAAATAAGTGGGTTGGACTGGATGATATTTTTGGCTGTACTTCTACACTCCTGGCAGTGGCCCACAGGAATGGTGCTGTGTGGGCTTTACTCATTAGGATGCCCGTGGACTCATTCTTGCCCATTGCTTGCTTTTCTTGGACTGAATCCTGAAGGTAATTATTGCTGTGCTCAATTTTGCCCTGGTGGGTTGCCCTGTCCAGGATGCGCCTCTGAAGTGTTTAGAAGAAAGCAATGAAAGTGATTAATTAACGACGGTACTAACATTTCCAATGAAATTATAGCTTTCAGCCCAAGTGACTGGAGAGGAATCTTAGAAATGTCGTTTATCCTTTCAACAGTAAATGAGTAAGTGCTGCCCATCCTTGTGGCTGCGATGTTTTCTTCAAAACCTTCTGAAGAGTTCTGTCTCCTTTCACTTCCTTTCTCCACCCATGCCCATTTCCTCTCTCTATTCTCACCTGGTCATAATATGTAAATTTAAGATCTCTTTTTAATATCATATTAATGAAGTACGTGTGTTTCTAATTTTAAAACAAGAAAATCCAAATTGCATAGAGTAAATGAATGTAGAAATGGTTTGCTTTCAACTGGGATTGGTGGCTCACACCTGTAATCCCAGCTACTCAGGAGGCCAAGGCAGGAGGATTGCAAGTTGGAGGCCAGCCTGGGCAAGATAAAAAGGGCTGGGCAAGTAGTTCAGCTGTAGAGTACCCCTGGGTTTACTTCATGTATTTAAAAAAAAAAAAAAAGGCTGTGTGTAGAGGTTGACCTAAGCACATTCTGTGGTCATATGGTGAAGGAATCACATAACAGTGCAGACGGTGTTCTGGCTTTCAGTGCTGCACGACTGTACACATAAAACCTGTAGGTGCGTGAGTTTTCCTCCCTGTGGGTCAGGTTCTCATTAGAGCATGAAAGGGAGCAGGTTGGAATCATCCTCACTACCACCAACAATTCAGGGGAGCAAATATTTTGCTCTTACATTTTTTTAATGTCTAAGGCCTCTTTCACTTGCTAATCTAGTGACCATACACCTTCCATTTCATAAAAGTGTCCGGCAGTACTCCAAGAATGCCAGCTTATGAGGACACAATACTGATGCACATGAGACAGAGTCCAGCACCAGACAGTAATCAAGGGCCACAAATTACACACAAAAAGGAAAGTGTTTGCTGCTATAGTCATATGAAAAGTAACACAGAGGAAGGACTTTTAGAATTTCCCTCTCCACATATAATATGCTCTTATTTCTAAGGAATTTTAAGTACCTCTTAAAATTCTTAAAACTCTCTAGCCAAGTGATTATGGTGATATGGAAAGAACATTAACTGATAATTAGGAAATTTATATTCTGAGTTCGGCTTTTCTGTATGGATGATTTGGAACAAGTCCCTTCTTCTTTCTGGGTCTGTAAAATTAGGGGGGGCTGAACTCCCATGATCTTAAAAGTTCTTTCTGACTCCTGAGAATCTAAGATACATGCAGCTGGGGAGTCTGAGTCCCTAAAAGCCACCCCCTTTGTTTTAGTCCTGGGGATTGGACCCAGGGGTGCTATACCAGTGAGCCCAGCCCATTTTATTTTTTATTTTGAGACAGGGTCTCACTAAGTTTCCCAGGCTGGCCTTGAATTTATGATCCTCCTGCTTCAGCCTCCTGAGTCACTGGGGTTATAGGTGTGCATCTTCACACCTGGCCTGACTCCCTAAAATTCTTGAAGCCTGTGAGAGTCTGTGGGTGTCTCTGGTTTGACGGAGCTGAAGGCCTAGGAGCAGGGAGGTTGGCGAGCTGGCTTCGCTGTGTCTTGCCCGGCTCTCGCCACTGCTTCTGGCAGAAAGCTGAGCAGCCACGCTGTGCTATCCCAGGTGAGACTGGCACTCACAGATGGCCAGGTGTCGTGTCTGGGCTTGATGATTGTCCCTGACAGCCTGCAGATTCTGTCACATCAGACCAGTTGATCCTGTGATGAGTTGTTCAGGGGGTTTAAAGTGGGAGGCTTCTCATAAATTCTTTCATGCTGCCACTACCCTCCTTCCCCAAAGAGGACTCCCACCCACTTCATGGCTCTAGTCTTCTGAGAGCTGGTACTGACTCTGACCACCAGAGGGCACTCTTGCAATGTGGAGACCAACCCGTCTCTGGAAGCTGGGTCCCATCTTTGCCAGAACATCTGGATTTGCTGAAGCCTTTCCCTATTTAAGTGGTTCTCGATGGCCGTGATTTGCCCCCCTTTCCTCAGGGGACAGTTAACAACATCTGGAGACATTTTGGGTTGTCACATCGGAATGGGGGAAGGCGCTGCTGTTACCTACTCATTAGAAGCTCTGTTGCTGCTAAACATTCAGGAATACACAGCACAGCTCCCCACAGTGATAAAATTGTGCAGCCAAAATGTCAATAGTGCCATCCACCTGGAAGTGGGCCCTCTGGGCTGGTTTCACCTACCCTGAAGGGAATTCTTAGACCAGTGACCTCAAAGATTTCTTCATTGCCTGAGATGTGGGGGTTAGAGCCACCAGAAACCACTGAAGGGTCAGGCCCAGGACACAGGAGGGTCCCCATTATGAAGAAAACCCTGTCCTTGGGGCTGGCCTCTGAACAGGCCCCAGCCCAATGACAACATCATCCTCTTCCTCGTGCTGGGGCAGGCAGCAGTAGCTCTGCCTTCCCGGACGGAGTGTGGATGGGAAAACCCCTGGTGTGGTCCTTCCTGCAGGCAGGGGATGGGCCTGTGGCTCTGGGGGCAAGTGGGAAGCAGGAATTGCCTGGAAAGAAAAATCTGAGGTCCCCTTGTTGGCATGTGGGCTGAGGGAAGGAGACTGAGGTGGTCTCTCAGAAACCCTTCTCCTGGCAGAGGCCCCCTGGGAAACCAGGGCCTGGGTTCCCTGCCACCTTGACCTCTCCACTGGGTGAGGACCCGCCCCTGCCTCACTCTGGGCCTCTCCTTCCCTGCTCCAGCCATCTGGCAACGCGTCCACCACCTGAGGACTGAGAGGCTGCCGAAAGGCAGGTGAGGGGATTGGAAGGACAGGACAGACACACTGGGCCAGCTCTGAGCCTCTGTGGCTCCCTAGTTCATGCTCCATGTGGGAGAAAGGCCTGGAGACACAGCTCGACAAACCCGAGCAGTGTAACTGCAGAGTAGAGATGGCAATGTGTGTGATGGCCTTGGCCCCTTAGCACCCTTCTCTGTTGGCATGTCCAGGTGTAAGCAAAAGACGCACGCGCTCTCACGTGCCTGCCCCATGCCCCCAGACCCCCAGTGCTTCAACTCTGCTCTGCTGGGGGTGGAGGGTGGGCAGAGAAAAGAGGACCCCTGGCAAGGGTCTCCTTTCTTACCAGGTCCTTGGAATTCTGCCCAGAGGGCCTCCACAGGGCTCTGAGGGCCATTCTGTGGAGATCTGAGGGTCATTCTCTGCTCTTCCTGAAGCTCTTTCTTGAAGCTGGTTTTCCATGTTGCTCAGAAGCTCCTGGGGCTATGGCTTCCTCAGCCTTTCTCTTTCTGAGTTGACCGCAGTCACTGGGTTGCTTGCTGCTCTTGCTCCAGGTCCCAGACCCTCCCCAACCACACTGCCCCCTTCCCGTGAGGACTCTGGAGGAACAGAAAGCAGGAGGAATGGAGTGGGGCGAGGGGTGGCCACCGAGAGGGCAGTTTGCCACGGGTATTTTATTCAAGTATTACAGAGATGAGGAAGCAGCCCTCCCTAGCCACCTTGGGGCAGTGGAGACAAAAGAAAGTGCCTACAGGGGACAGAGCCACCAGGGCCCAGAAATCAGAGGGATGGAAGAGAAGGGCATGGAGGGGTGGGAGAGGGACTGGAGACCGTGGCCTGGAAAGGGAGAAGAGCCCAGAGAAGACAGGAGTCACCTGAGACTCGGCCCCTCCCCAGCACAGTCCTTAATTTCCTCCCTCACGGGGCAGGTCTGGAGTGATTGAAACGATGGAAACCTTAACCTCATTTCTCTCAAAGAAAACTGAGATTAAGAATGTCTCCTTAGTCTAATGAGCAAGTTGGTGGGAGAAGAGGGTCCCTGCCTTGTTTTCCCCACCCCACACCGGTGTCTTCCTGCCATGCCCCCTCTCTTGGTCCAATTTCAAATTCTTTTGCAATTTGGGCTGGTGTCCAGCCAGGAGGAAGGTGGGCCAGAGGAGAGATGGCGTTTGCAGACTACTGCCCTTCACATCTTCCTCTCCAATTAAGGAGGGTCCAAGGCCCACACGACCTTGAGGTTTTCCAAACTGGGGGACTCAGAGTTTTCCTCCCCAGGTTGGAGTCTGTGGGTCTCTGAGGAGACGCCCTCCCTGGGGTCCAGGCAGCCCTTGGCCCCTGCCACAGCGTCAGGTTTTACCTCCAGCCCCTCAGGCCTGAGCGACAGGAGTCGAAGCCCCTCACCTGGGCCCTGGCCCAACCCGGCCAACAGGGGGAGCCCTGGAAAATGCCAGGACCCTGGGGAGAAGCCAGGTCCTGGAAGCAGGGTGTCTAGCTTGGGGGTCCCTGGGAGCAGCTGCTCTGAGGAGAGAGGAGGCGAGAAGGGCCCTGAGAGGCCAGTCCAGTTGGAAGGGAGAGGAGGCAGAAGAGCAGGGGTAAAGGTGGCATGGCTGGGCAGCTCGCCCTGGGGGTTCCCAAAGTGGCAGCAAGGGCCCAGCCGGCAAGGGCCCAAGGCAGAACCAAGTCCTAGAGGAAGGAAGAGAAAGGGTCAAAATGGCGCCTTCCTCTCAGAGATGCCACTCACTCCTCCCATTTCCCATTCCTTTCTCCTCTTGCTCCAAAGCCTCTCCCTGACCCCACCCCTCTTTCCTCCCCTGTTTGCTTTTGTTCAGGTTCATCCTAAATGGCTTTTCCTCTGGGAAGCTTCCCAAGACTCCCAGCCTCCGTGGGAGCATGGCTGCCCGAAGTCCTCTCTCTGTACCTCTCCTCGGGGCACTTAGCTCCTTAGAATCATGCTGTCGTCTGTGTACTTATTTATGCAATGTCTGTGCCCCAGCTCAGTGTGGGCACGACGTGTATTTATTTTTTCTTTCCTGAACCCAGCCCAGCCTAGCACACATCGAGCGCTCAGTAAAACCATGGTGAGAACCAGGTGTGGTGGCACAGGCTGTAATCCCAGCTACTTTGGAGACCAGGCTGGGCAAATTTAACAAGACCTTGCTTTAAAATGAAATATACAAAGTGCTGGAGTGGCAGTCACTGGTAGAACCCCGGATTCCATCCCCAAAACGAAACACAACTGAGAGAAGCAAAGGGTGCTGTTTGCCAAAGCGCAGTGAATCCACCCTTTGCCCTCCCTGTCTCTGCAGCGAAGAGCTCGAGTACTAGCTGGGCAAAGAATCTGTGGTGTGGTCTTGGGCTTGTTGCTTAAATTTGAAAGCCTCTTTCTTCATCTGCAAAGTCCCTTATCCTGGGCTAAGATCAGGCAGCATCACTGGTAATAAGGGAACTCAGAGATAGTGGCTGTGAGCCCAGGATGGATGAGGGGTGAATCCTAGCTTCCTCTTCTCTGTCTGCGTCTGGGCCCCATAATTCTCCTCCAAGAACCCTGCCCTCACCCCATTCCTTCCAAATCTGCCCTCTTTCCTCTTGCCATCTGCCAGGATCCTGTGCTGGGGATGCCCAGCCTGGACCTAATTAGCTAGATCTCCAAACCATTTTCTGTATTTCAAGTAGCCTGACTGCAACTCCACATTTTTTCTCATTTTTAACCTAAAGAGGGTAGGAACAAGGTAGCCACATTGGCAGGGGAGTGTAATGAATAAAAACGGGGAAGACAAATTCATTATTATTTAATAATAAAATAAAGTCAGATCATGAAGCATCAGTGATCCTCCATGGGAAAATGTAGGAGACCCCTGTCAGAGTATACCCTCTTGGTAGGCCAGTGTTCTTTTTTTTTTTAAATTTTATTTATTTTTTATTAGCTACACATGACATTACAATGATCTTGGCAATTCATACATTGGAATCATTGGGGTATAATTTCTCATTTTTCTAATTGTACAGATTGCAGAATCACACTGGTCATAGAGTCACCTATATATATACAGAAATCATAATGTACCAGGCCAGTGTTCTTTGTCTTGGGTTCTTAGATGGTGTGGGGACTTGTTTCCCAGGAAGGCTGTGTCCTCTGGGTGTTCCAGCCAAGCAGGCAGAGGACAGGTTTCTTTGTTTTGTTTTTTTGTATTGGGATTGAACCCAGGGAAGTTTTACCACTGAGCTATATCCGTAGTCTTTTTATTTTATTTATTTATTTGTTTTTTGTGGGTTTTTTTTTTTTTTTTTTTAAACAGGGTCTTGCTATGTTGCTTAGGTTGGTTTTGAATTCTTGATCTTCCCGTCTCAGCCTCCTGAGCCACTGGGATTATAGTGAGTGCCACCGCACCTGGCTCCGGGGGAGATGTTTCTAAGGTCCTCCCATACCTCTCTCACCCCTTCCCCACCCAGCCCTGCAGCTTCCTGGCTCTAGCTCAGTCCCCACACTCTCCTGTCCAGAAGCAACTTCCTCTCTTGGCATCCTGTGCTTTGAGTGAGGCTGGGGGTATGATTGGCACAGGGTTCTGGGTGGTTTTATGGTGCTGGGGATCAAACCCGGCTTGGTACACTCTAGACAAGTGCTCTACCACTGAGCCACTCCCCGGCCCGTTTTTATTTTATTTTGAAACAGGGTCTTGCTGGCCTGGCAACTTGCCATCCTCCTGCCTCAGCGCACCAGGGCATTGGGTCTACAGATATGTGCCCGGCTGGCACGGGTTGGGAATCCCAGTTCAGATGGAGCATTGCGATGATAACCTTCACTAACCTCCTAGAGATCTAAACCTGTTGTGTCCTTCAGGGTCAAGTGTGGGCAGGACCTGTGTGCTCCAGGAGGGCAGAGATGTGAAAGAGTCCCCTCCAAGCTGGGGCTTAGGAAAGGAACCCTTTTCTTTTCCTCATTGTTTTCCAAAGAGGGACACTCTATGCCTAGGGCACTTTCGGGGGGGCGGGGTGGAGAGACAGGGAGGGCTCTTCAGGTGCTGTTCGGTTCCAGGCTGTCAGACTGGTGGCCTAGCGAGTCCCAGCCTGCCCAGGGCTGCCCTGCACCCGCAGCCTCAGCTGTTCTCCCAGGGGCACAGAGTCTGGGTCCCCAGCTGCACCTGGAGTAGGCCAAACGCTGAGGATCCTTATTCCATGAAACCGGCTGGAGTGGAGGGGTAGTTCTCTGGTCTCTGCACAGGAGCTTTGGATTGGTTGAATATCTGTGTGATCTTTTCCACAGAAAATCTAATTTTGTTGCTCTAGGAGCTAATCAGCCTGGGAGGTTGAGGCAGGAGAATTGCAAGTGTGAGGCCAGCCTTAGCAAATTAACAAGATTCTGACTCAAAGTAAAAAAATGAAAAAGGACTGGGAAAGTAGCCCAGGGGTAGAATACCCCTGGATTGAATCCCAGTACCAAAAAAAAAAAAAAAAAAAAAAAAAAAAAGCTAACTGGCATCTGTTTGTGTTTTCACCTTCTCCCACACCATCCCAAGTGCCAAGCCACTGGCCTTCTCCTGGTTCCTCTTTCTGTCCCAGGGCTTTTACACACTCTGCTTGCCCTATTCTCCCTGCTCCCTCTGAGCTCAGCTGACATCTATGCACACTTTGGGTCTCAGCTCATATGTCACTGTGTTGGGGAAGTGTGATGCCCTCGGCACTCTCAACTTCTCCTCTGTAGCGCGTAGCAGTTATAACTGCATACCTCTTAGTAATTGAACATATGTACCCCCTCTTGCTTACAAGCCCTGTAAAGGCACCCCCAGTCCCTAAGACAGTATCTGGCACGCTAAACAGAAAGTTATTAAACATCTGATGCAAGGAGCGAGTGAATGAGTGAGTAAATCAGTGAGTGAACTGTGTCTTCTCCATCTGCCTTCAGCTGAGGCTCCTCCTTCACCCCCTGGCTCTTGTCTTGGTCTCATTGTCTCCTGCCTGGATTATCTTCAAAAGCCTCCCAATGCCAGTCTTGTGTCTCCTGCAGTCCCAACTACACACAGAGCAGAGATATCCCTTCACTTAGATAGGGTTAAGTGCTGGACTAACCCATTGTAAGTTGAAAATATTGCAAGTCAAAAGAGTATGTAATATACCTAACCTACAGAATATCTTAGCTTAGCAACACGGGGCCCTGTAGAGCATTGGTGGTTTCCCCTTCTGACATGTAGGCGATCCGCAGCTGTGGCTCCCAGGCAAAGATCAAAACCCAAAGTTCCAAGCATGGTCCCTACTGAATAGCAGATAGCTTTTTGCCCTGTTTGAAGTCACACCATTATAAGTTGGGAAACTCTTGTAATTCTTATCAAATGAAAATCTGAGCCGGGTCCTGGTGGTACATGCCTGTAATCCAGTAACTCTGGAGGCTGAGATGGGAGGATTGCAAGTTTGAGGGCAGCCTCAGCAACTTAGAGAGACCCTGTCTCAAAAATAAATAAATAAACAAATAAATAAATAAATGGAACTGGAGATGTAGTTTATTGGTAGAGTACCCCCTGCCTTCAATCCTCAGTACCCTTCCCCAGTATCTGAACTTGCTCTCCCTCCTGGCCACCTCCTACCCGTAGGATAAAGTCCAACTGCCCTAGAATAGTTTCTAAGGCCTTCTGGGGAAGACACCGGTTTGCCTTGCCAAGTCCGTCTTTGGCTGCTCCTGCTTATTCCGACCCCATCGTATAACTTACTCTGACCACAGCAAGATACTAGCAGGATGCCAGATTTGCTATGCTTGCCAACTGCTTTCTTTAAAAATATTTTATTGTAGATGGACACAATACCTTTGTTTTGTTTGTTTATTTATTCATTTTTATGTGGTGCTGGGGATTGAACCCAGTGCCTCACGCATGCTAGGCAAGCATTCTGCCACTGAGCCACAACCCCAGCCCTTGCCAACTGCTTTTTACTTTGCAAATTCTATTCCCTCTGCCAGGGCATCTTTTTTTCACCTGCTGAGGTGTGGCCTTGTCCAGGAAACCCCATCTCCTCCTGTGCATCTCCCCGTTACCTTGTTCTTGCCTAAATCTCAGAACTGGTCCCTGACAGTCCTCACCTTTCTGTTCCCCATTAGGCCCTCAGTTTCTTCCTCCCTCCCTCCCTCCCTCCCTCCCTTCCTTCCCCAGGGATTGAACCCAGAGGTGCTTAACCACTGAGCCACATCCCCAGCCCCATTTCTTTGCATTTTATTTAGAGACAGGGTCTCACTGAGTTGCTTAGTGCTTCACTAAGTTGCTGAGGCAGGCTCTGAATTCGTGATCCTCCTGCCTCAGCCTCCCTTACCTTGGGATTAGAGGTGTGTGCCCCCACGCCTGGCAGGACTGAGTTTCTTGAGGGTCATCTTTCACATCTGAGTCCCCACACCTAGTAAATAGCTGTGCCTGACCCATGTTGGTTGAGTGAATGAGTGAGTGACTTGAGTGCTTTTCCTGGTCTCACCCTGCTTAGCCACGTACTCAGCCGGGAGGGCCCTCCCCTTCTCTGGTTAAGATTTCCTGCCCGTTCTCTGCACTCACGGTGGGCGGTGCTGCTGCTCCCCTTCTTCCCCCCAGTAGCCTCTGGTGGCCCCTGGGGGGTCTGCAGTCCAGCCAGTTGCTCCGCCATGGCCCAGTGGGTAAACAGCATGTTGTGCAGGAGCTGAGGGGTGAGGAGAAGGAGGGACGGGGGGATGGACTCAGCCCGGCATCTGTTCCTCTGGAACATGCCTGTACCTCATCACCCAGTTCAAAAAACGAAATACCCCCCATACTGGTGGTTAACAGCCATCACTTCTCTCTGATCCCCAACTGAATGAGTGACGCCGGTCACAGAAGTCACCCTTTCTCCCAGGGGTGTACCATATGGACTGTTACATACCCCTGCTCCTGGGGTCCTCAGGGACGAGGATGTGGGAAAAGAAGAGCATCAGAGGCCAATGAGATCCCAAAGGCAGAGAGCAGGGACAGGGGCTTCCTGGGCAGGGGCAGGTCCTGGTAGGGCTCTGGGAAGGGCCACCTTCATGCCTACCTCACTCTGCACACCCGTGGGCACCAGGGCTGGCCGACCCAGGGGGGGAGCCCCCAGCAGCAGGTGTGGGGGTGATGGTGCCCGCACTCCCCACAAAGGGCAGTTGACGATGATGAGCTTGCTGAAGTTGAACTTGTAAGTGAACCTCTTCCCTTTGGTCTTGTGCAGGATCCTCTTATTGTAGTAATACCTGGGGAAGGGAGGTCCACAAGGAGCTGGCTCAGTGGGAAGGGGGCAGAGTCAGAGTGCCCTCCCCGGGCCAGCAGAGTTGACCACGCTGTCCTTGAGGACCCTGGGCCTCTTCCCACATGGAAGGACATTTCCTAAGCCTGGGAGGAGTGGGAACAGGACCGGGTGTCAGGAATCAGCCCTTTTCTTTGAACTCTGTACACTCCAGTTGCGCTGGCCACCGCCTCTCACCTGAGGGCCCGGCTCAGCTTGTCATAATTCATCTGTGGTTTGCATTTCCTGCGGCCCCAGAGGCGGGCCACCTCGTCGGGATCCTTGATGACAAACTCCCCATACTCTCCCTGCTGCCAGGCGATGACATGACGGAACTCCTCCTTCTGCAGCAGCTCCAGGATGAAGTGCCACAGCTGGATCTGCCGGGAGCCGGGGGACGACTCGGCTTTGTAGGCCCAGTCAGGGAAGGCCACGCCTGGGGTGGGGAAGTGAGAGTGAGGGCGCCCTGCTTCTCCAGAGGCCCCCAAAGCCGCTGCGAGAGCATGGGAGAGCTTCAGAGAGGCTCACCTGAGATCCAGTAGTTGCCAGGGGTGGTCGGAATGCCCTCAGCCAGGCAGCCACAGTGCATGGTCCCCTCCAGGTGTCAGAGGACTGAGGCCGGACCTGGGGGGAAACGGTCACCAGTAAGAGGAAGGGGAAAAGGAAGGGATGGAGGGTCAGGAAGGAAACTTCCCCTGTCTCAGGGCAGGGCCCAGCCTCCTCTGGGGACCTCCTCGCTGCCCAGAGGCTGACCCAGGACTGGGCTTGGGGCTGAACCACTTACACAGAGAGAGAGGAAGGCAAAGTTCCTGCGTCCTGTCCCCACGGGGCTGGGGGGGCGGGGTGGGGATTTAGACATGGAACAGAGGATCTCTTCTTAGGGCTTAACAGGATTGGAGTTTTCTCCAAGAGAAGACAAGAGAAAATGTGATTAATTGCTGACTCTAAACCTTGAATGGGGAGGAGGCAGCATGTACACATATCTGTCTGCACCTTAATAGTACTTGGAACAGTTTTATTTGAGATGAACAAAGATTTTTGCTTGTTATTTTCACCAATGAGTCCCAGGGGCCTGGCACTCAATAGACGTACAACAAATGATGGCAATAGAATAAATGAACAGCATCGTTTTTTAATGTGTGTGTTTTCCCTCAGAGTGTCGATTACAAAAAGTCGGGAACCTTGTCTGTGTGGCTCACTGATGACACCCTAGGTATTGAGACTATTTATTGAATTAATGAACCATGGGAGAGCTGGCTGCAATGGGGCATGCCTGTAATTCCAGCAACTTGGGAGGCTGAGGAAGGAGGATTGCAAATCCAAGGCCAGCTTAGGCAACTTAGCAAGATCCTATCTCAAAATAAAATAAAGTCTAGGTTTGTAGCTCAGTGGTAGAGCACCTCTGGGTTGAATCCCCTGTACCAAAAATGAATGAATAAATAAATAACCATGGGCACAAAAGAGGGGACACTGATTGCTGGTTCTCAACTGATAGGGGTGGGGTAGGGAGGGGAGTTTGGAATGAGCCCCAGCGAGTCAGACTTGTAGGTAAAGGGGGGACAATCACTGTTGAAGGAAGCAGGGCACAGTGGCACATGCCTGTAATCCCAGTGACTCGGGAGGCGGGAGGACCACCAGTTCAAGGCCATCCTGAGCAACTTAGCAAGACCCTATCTTAAAATTAAAAAAAAAATAAATAAATGAAAAGGATTGGTGATACAGCTCAGTGGGAGAGTACTCTGGGTTTATCCCCAGGACATCATCATCATCATCATCATCATCATCATCATCATCATCATCATCATCATAATAGAAAATGTTGAAGCAAAGCCTTCCACATGGAACAGAGGATGTCACTACAAGACTGGTTTTTGCTGTCACTAATGAAACATGAGACAATGTGCAAGAGGACGGGGAAGGAATGGGAGAGGTGGCCGTGGGGATGTGGGGACTGCTCCTGGGTGGGTTGGGGCAGGGGAGATTCCTGGGTGTTTAGGATTGCCTGCAACCAGGATTACACAACCTGGCCTCTGGGGTTTCCTCTCTGATGATGACGCTTTATTCTCAACTAGAATTTGTTAGGCGCTCAGGTCTGGAGGACGTGATGGTGTGTCTGGAGCAACCTCCCCACATTCCAGAGGAGCTTAGTGAGGGAAAGTGAGTTGACCGAAGACACCTGGAGAATTAGTCGCCACTCCACAGCACTTTCTAATATGCCAAGTTGCCTTAAGACTTTAAAGAAGCTGGGCGTGGTGTTGCACACCTGTAATCCCAGCTTCTCTGGAGGCTGAGGCAGGAGGATGGGCAACTGAGTGAGACCCTGTCTCAAAAAAAAAAAAAAAAAAAAGACTAGGGATGTAGCTCAGTGGTAGAGAGCCCTGGTACTGGGGGTGGGGGGAGTCCTCTTTTGTCTAACCTCAATTAAATTGGGAGCGCTTCTGTCTCACTTTAGGAACTTCGGCTGGAAATGGGGTGTGTTTATGCAAAGGTGAGAGGTTTCCAGGGAAGTCTGTTCCCTGGAGGAAGCAGAGGGAATTCTATAGCTTGCTCTGGTGTCTGTTGGATCTGGTGGTGTTTCCAGGTCTGGAGGATCTGGGACCTCAGGGTCTGGCAAGAAGAGTATAATTAACCCACCACTAGAGACCCTCACTGTGCCTGCATAAGGGACTGAAATTGACATAGGCTGAGACCTCACACAAGGTATAGGCTCAGGGGGCACATTCGGGCACATTCCCTAAAGCTGTACAGCTAAGTGAAACAGTGGGAAGCAATACTGAGTCAAGATTGTAGCTGTGCTCGGTGGTGCACTCCTGTAACCCCAGTGGCTCCGGAGGCTGAGGCAGGAGGATCGGGAGTTCAAAGCCAGTCTCTGCAATGGTGAGGCACTAAGCAACTCAGTGAGACCCTGCCTCTAAATAAAATACAAAATAGGGCTGGGGACATGGCTTAGTGGTTGAGTGCCCCTGAGTTCAATCCCTGGTACTCCCCCCTCCGCCCCCCCAAAAAAAAAGATTTAAAAGATTCAGCTGCGAAGGTAGGCTTGCAATACCCTTTCCCTGCTCTTTAAAAAGAAACAAAAACAGAAATGTAAACAAAAAACAAAGTGGTAGCTTGGTGCAGTGGGGCACACCTATGATATCAGCACCTCAGGACACTGAGATAGGAGGATTACAAGTTCAAGGCCAGTCTCAGCAATTTAGTTACACCCTAAGCAACTTAGTGAGACTCTGTATCAAAATATAGGCTGGGGGGTGCTGGGGATGTGGTTTAGTGCTTAAATGCTGCTGGGTTCAATCCCTGGTACAAAACAACAACCCCAGGCCAGCCAAACAAAAAAGGAAGTGGTACCTTCCCAGCCTCTCCTGGGTTGAGCCTCACTTGTGGATCCTCAGCCCTCCAGCAGCCTGTCAGTTCTGTGTGTGAAAAGCCTTACTTTTTAATTTTTTAAATTTTTTGCGGTACTGGGGATTGAACCCAGGGGAGCTCTAACACTGAGCTACATCCCCGGCCCTTTTAATTTATTTTTCTTTATTTTTGAGACAGGGTCTCTCTAAATTGCTGAGGCTGGCCTCAAACTGATGATCCTCCTGGATCAACCTCCTTAGTCTCTGGGATTACAAACGTGTGCTACTGCACCCAGTCCTTTCATTCCCACTCTGTCCCCTCCTCCTGGTTCTCTAGGCCCTGGGGCTCCTTCCCCCTTGTGCTGTGGATTAATCACACAAAGCTTGGTGACCCTCTGACCACTGAGTACGCAGCTTCTTCAGCCCCTGAAACCCCGCCCCCCCAGCAACACCAGTGCAGTGGCCTGAGAGGAGGACGAGTATTAAGAACTATAAATCAAAAAGGACCGTAACCCAATCTTGAATGGTCAGTGTGGTTTGTCTAAAGCACTTTGGGTTCCTGGAAGGGTTAGAGCAGCAAGGAATTGCTGTCATCATCATCACCACCATCATCATCATCATCATCATCATCATTCTGATTATAACAATAAGGTTAATCCTCTTGGCTAATATAACTGTTCATTACAACACATGTAGGTTTTAGGTCATTATTTAATAAAAGCAATATAAATAATGATGATAACATTGGAGACTGAGTCTGAAGTCAGGGTTTAGAGCCAAAGGAAATGTCCAAAGCAGAATTTTCCTTTTCAAGATTGTCATTAATATGAATTGGGCCTCTGTCACCCACTTAACATTGGACTTGACTTTTTTTTTTTCAAGTGTAACTTCATTGATTCTTCACAATAACCCTCAGAGGTGGATATTAGCTACGTTTTGCAAGCTGAGGAAATTAAGGCTCAAAAAAGATTAAAAGACTTGCATAAGATCCTGGCTAAGGGGTGGAGCTGGATGGGAACAGGTCTGTCTGACTCTGAGCTGAGCTGCAATCAGTCCATCAAGGCAGAGAAGTTGAGGATGAAACTTTGGGAGCGGAGAGGTGAGGTTGGCGGGAGGCCCTGAGCCCCTAAGGAGGCCCTGCACTCCCACGCTACGATGTGAGCTTACAAAATCAAAGTGCTGTGAGTAGGTGAGGTGGAGTCTCCCAGGTTCCTAAATGTCCATTTTTTTTCCTTGCCAGAAAAATATTTCACAGAGATCCCAGGAAGTCAGAGAAGAGCCAACCAGATGGACAGAGAGGACAAGAAAGACAGGATCATACACAAATACATATATTTTAAAAGCCAAGAGTATTTAAGCCCAATGCTACAGGTATGCAAAAACAAAACAAAACAAAACAAAACAAACACCTGGTACGGAAAGTCATTTTGTGGTTAGGGGCCTTCTAAGCAGCTGGAATGAATCCACTATATAATCTGATCGATTGGACAGAACCAAGTCTTCCCAGGGACTGCTTGATTGATTCAGTGGGAAAATGGAACTGTTTATAAATACAAAGGCAGACCGGCGGGATCAGCGAGAGGGAGAGTGAACCAGAGAGGAGACAGAAATAGTGATGCAGAAATCAAAGTCAGGCGCAGATAAGGTGGAGTATGGCCCGGGGGTGGGGGGGTGGGGGCTGGGTGAAAGATGAGCCCCCGGGATCAGAGTGGGAGAGAAGCCCCTCAGAGACAGCGGTGGCAGTCCCCAGGGGATATTTTATGCTTGTTAGCTTTGAACAAACTGCACAACCCCCTCCCGTCCGCCAAATCCCCAATCTGATTAGGAGCCTCTGGTCTCTCCCCTTGATCTCGGCTCCAAGTGGAGGGTGGGGAGTCCTGGGACCTGCTTAATGCTATTAAGTAAAGCTGCTTAGGTAGGACAGCAAGAAGAACTGGGGGCTGGGAAGGCAAAGCCGGCCACCGTACCTGGGGGAGTTTAGGGAAGGGGCAGCCTCCCCTCAGTCGCCTTTCCCTTCCTCCCTGACCAAGGGACATGCTGGCAGAGACCAGGGCACCTTGAACCTCTGCCCCTCCTGCCGGGGCTGGGAGTCAGCTCCTCCAGCAGCCTCAGCCCACCCTCTCCCCTCCTCGCCCTGAGCCGCCTGCGGGCTCCCTCTCCAGTCCCCTCGCCTAGACCCAGATCTTGGCGCAGTCCCTGCTCCCAACTGCCCCTTGCTGCTCTTGTCCCTGGTCCCTAGGGGCCATGGGATTTAAAAGGTTTGTGTGACACCCGGGAACAGAAATCCAAACCCAGACTTCCACCTCGGGAGCAGTCACATGGGCAGGTCGAAGGTCAGGGGGAAAGGCACTGACCTCACACACACCCCAAGGGACCTCAGATTTAGGGGAATGGGACGTGGGCTACCCAGCAACAGGCTTCCAGGCTGGGACTCTGCGTCTGACCCCTGCTGGTCTGTGGCACTGCGGCCTTTGTCTTCTGTTCATTTGCTCCTCCATGATGCCTCTCTCCTCCTCCTTCCTGCTACTCCCCATCCTCCAGGCTTCCTTGGTCTTCCCCCTCTGCCGCCATCCATTTATGGCACGTTCTCCCTCCTCCCAGTACCCGTGATTGAACCAGGGGCACTTACCACTGAGCCACATCCCCAACCCTTTTTATTTAATTTTTTAATTTTGAGACAGGGTCTTGCTAAGTTGCAGAGGCTGGCCTCGAACTTGTGATCCTCCTGCCTCAGCCTCCCAGATCACTAGGATGGGAGGTGTGTGCCACCATAACTGGCATGCTGTACCTTTCCCCTCTTTTCTCTCTGCCCTGATGTGTGTTTTCCTGTCTCTCTCGGTGGCCATCTCCGTCTGGCCTCCCCTGGGATGCCCGTTTCCCTCTTTTCCAGGGTGATCTCTGTCTCATCACTCGGCCCTGTTGTGTCTCTGTCACAGCCTCTCCTTGTCACTCTCTGTGCTCTTGCCTCCCTGTCTCTCCCCTCCTGCCCCGACTCTCACCCTTGCTTCAGAACTGGAAGCTGACTGTAGCCCCAGCTTGGGGCTCCTGGACTTTTACAGCCTCAGTCCCCACGCCTCAAATCCCTCCAGCTTCCTTCCCCAGGGACACCTGGGCATGGGTTCCCTCCAGAGCTTTCCTGTCAACCTGCCTGGGGAGCCCCCTGGGTAAACCCCCTCTTCAGTGTCCCCACCCAAGGACAAGAAATCCCCGGCACAGGAGCTGAGGTGGCCAGAAGCCAGGCTAGGAGAGAGGAAGTGAAAGTGCCTACCCAATAGCTGGGCCGGGTGCGTCGGCCCACTGGCCTGGGGCTGAAGGACAGGGACCAGGAAAAAGGGGCCGTGACGTCAGCAGTGGGCACCAGAGGTGGCCTCGCTAGCTGGGAGCCTCTGTCAGCTCTGACTCAACCCCGATCCTCAGCCCCAAGACTTCCCCCAAATGCCAGGCCCAACCACAGGCTCCATCCACAGGTCCTGGTCCCTGTGCCGTCTGGGGCCCCACTGCCCTTGGGCAGGGCCGGAAAAGGGAGGGCAGTGGCACCCACAGTCTTTCTGTTGGGAAGGGGTGGGGAGAAGGCAGGACTCCCCCTCTGGGCCCCCAGCCTGCCTCTGTGCTCGCCATCCCAGGGCTCTGGGGCCAGCGAGGACTCTGCTCTCAGACTTCTGGCTTCTTGGTTCTAGTTCTTTGGGAAGAACCAGGAGTCTGCGAAGGGAGGAGGCAGGTGGGGCAGCACCCCTCACCCCACCAGAGGCCTCCATTGGAGTCACCCTGCCTGGCCCAGGAGGGCACGTGACCCTCCTTCTTGTACCCCGGTGCCCACCGCTGCTTCTCAGGTCCCCACGTTGTGATGCCCACAGCTTCACCTGCCTCCCTCTGCCCAGTAGAAAGAGCTGATTGCCAGCCCTGACTTCAGACCCACTGGGGTGGCAGCGCTGGCGCCGGGGCGCAGACGGCAGGTCAGGGAGGCGCCAAGTCCATCATGCACTCAGCCCCAGAGTCCAGCTCGACCCTGCAGACCAGGAGTCAGGCTGTCCAGAGAGCTGTGCCCACCTGGGCAGAGGAGCCTGCTGGGTCTGCTGCCCTACAGACGCTCTCCTGCAGGTGCCCAGGTTGGCACTGCGTGTCCCACACCTGGATGGGGAAGTCCCGCCACCTCTCAGGAGGCTTCACTGCCTCTCCACCTCCTGACGCTTCCCTTTCCCAACTGCCCACAACTGGCTCCACAGGGGGTGGAGGTGGGAGCACACGGTGCCAGTCCCTTACCGAGGTGCAGCAGCCAAGTCCCCCGCGCAGCGCAGCGCAGCTAGCTCCTCTGGCGCACTCCTCGCCCAGCGACGACCCCGCGCTCATCACAGCGTTAGGGTTACTTAAAATGAGAGCGGGATCTCCAAGCTCCCAGGGGAGCTGCTGTGGTTTTCAGACAATAGCATTAACCCTTCGGGGGCCAGTGGCACCACCGGCCTGCGCCCCCTCCCGTGCGCCTCTACCCGTGGGGGTGGGGTGGGAGGAGTGTCTTTCTCTGGGTCCTTTGCATCCAGAGCCTCCTCTGGAGCAGATGGCTCCTACAGTGTTTGGCCAAGAGGAAGACTGGTGAGGGACCCACCTCTTCTTCAACTCTTGGAAGTAATGCAGACCTGGGGGAAGTCCTTCCAGCTGTCTAACTTTCGCTCTGTCAACCCTTCTCTCTGTTGGAGATACAGACCAGACCTGGAAAACAACCAGCCTTCACAACCTCTGACTTCACCCTACCACATCCGGCTTCTCCCTCTAAGTCCTAGACTCCCAGCTTTGCTCACATATTGATTCTGGATCTTTACAATTTATAACTTTTCTTCTTGGTCTCAAACAAATACCAACAGTTCACTCAATCTCCTTTTCTAAGGATTTTTATGACTTATTCTGCCTATTCTCTTGGAGTTTTAGGAAATAATTTTCTTTTCTACTTTTTCTTTTTCTTTAGCAGTACTGGGAATTGAATCCTGGGTCTTGCACATACTAGGCAACTGCTCCACTGAGTTACACCCCAACCCTTTTAAAATTTCTATTTTGAGACAGGAGCTTGCTAAATCACTGAGGCTGGCTGGCCTCAAACTTGCCATCCTCCTGCCTCAGCCTGCTGAGTTGCTGGGATTACAGGTGTGTGCCACTATGCCTGGTGTCTTTTCCTTTTTCTTATGAATTCAACTTGAAGTTAGACAGCAGGAAGAACTTCCAACCGAGCAATAAGCCAGCTAGGAGAATGTGACTACAGGGGCATCAGATAGCCTGCTAAAGAACAAGATAAGGGGTAGGATTCCAGGATATCCTGGAGAGGGAATGGAGGACTTAGGTAACTGAACTCAGGACAGGTTTTTTCAGGAGAAACTGGAGGAGGGTAGATGCCAAAGACAGAGCCTCTCTCTTTAAAGTTCTGGGGACCAAGTCACCCTGGAGCCTGCCAGACCTGTGTGCAATCTTCCGACCACTCGAAGGGAGGAGAAGATTGATGGATGTCATTGGGGGAATCAATATGATTTTCTTTTTTCTCCCCTGACTCTGAGAGGCCGAGTTTCCCACCGCTCCCCCTCCCCACTCATTACCAGCCCCTCCCAACCCTGAGCTGATCGAGATGGGAATGGAGGGCCATGGAATTAAATTCTGGGGGTTGTTTTCTGGTTAAATCAACCGAAGCTAACATGATGGAAAGGTGAGAGAGAGGCTGATTGATGGAAGAGACGGAGCTGGGGGCCATGGAGAGGGTCCTCGTGGCGCAGGAGGAGGGGCTGGGGCTGCAAATGGAGGGTTGGCATGGAACACGGTGCCAGGGAGCTGGGTGGAGGGGGAGAGAGGATGTTGGCAAGGACTAGGTCGACTTGGTTTCCCCCGAAGAAAGCCACCGGCAGAAAGACAGCCTCAAATAAGAGGCCAGCTCGCAGTGTCCTGGGTGCTTCTCTTAGGTGCCTTGGTATTTCCTTGTCTGGAGAGCCTGTCTGCCTCTTGCTCACTGTCACCCTATCCTTGTTGACTTGAGTTTCAGAGCTGGGGGCGATGGTGCACGCCTGGCCTGTAATCCCAGCCACTTGGGAGGCTGAGGCAGGAGGATTGCAGGTCCGAAGCCAGCCTCAGCAAGTTAGCGAGGCTGTAAGCAACCTAGTGAGATCTGTCTCTAAATAAAAAATAAAAAGGGCTGGGGATGTGGCTCAGTGGTAAAGCCCCTCTGGGTTCAATCACGGGTACCAAATACAAAATAAAATAAATCCGGAGGCAGGAGGATCACGAGTTCAAAGTCAGCGTCAGCAAAGCGAGGCACTAAGCAACTCAGTGAGACCCTGTCTCTAAATAAAATACAGACAGGGCTGGGGATGTGGCTCAGTGGTCGAGTGCCCCTGAGTTCAATCCCCAGTACCAAAAACAAAACAAAATAAAAGCAAATAGCTGTGGATGTGGCTCAGTGGTAGAGCACTTACCTTCATGGGCAAGGCCCTGGGTTTGATCCCCAGCACTGCAAAAGATCAAAAAAGAAAGAGAAAGAAATTAAAAGCAAATGCCCTGCTTGGCGCAATGGCGCTGGCCTGTGATCCGTGGCTGGGGAGGCTGAGGCAGGAGTGAGTTCAAAGCCAGCCTCAAGAAAAGTGAGGCCCTAAGCAGCTCAGTGAGACCTTGTCTCTAATAAAATACAAAATAGTGTGGGGATGTGGCTCAGGGGTCGAGTGCCCCTGAGTTGGATCCCTGGTATCACCACTCCCCAGAAAGCAAATGCACTAGCACCCCTGGGGTGGTGGAGGTTGGGATCTACAGACCCCTTCTAAATGACAGCAGCTCTGTGTGCATCGCCGCCTTGCACGACGTCCCCCAGCGTCTCTAAGGAAGGAAACCCAAAGGCACCCCAGCCTCAGACACCTCCTATGCCCCAGCCACTCCAAGGGCCTTCAAATCCCCAGTGCAGCCAGGCGCCGTGGTTCATTCTGTGACCCCAGCCCTGGGGGAGGCAGAGGCAGGAGGAGAACAGGAAGATGGGGGGCAATTTAGTGAGTCCTTGTCTCTAAAAAAAAGGATTAGGCTATAGTTTGAAGGTCGAGCACTGAGAGGCCTGGGGTTCAGTCCTTGGTGCAGCAAAACCAGAACAAAACCAGCAGAACCTGACTCCATGCCCACTAGCTGTCCCCCACAGAGCTTCCTTCACTCCTCTGACACAGCGCCAGCGCGGGCTCTAGCCAAGAGGGTGCGAATGGAGAACCCATCTTTGTCTGGGCAGGAGTCAGCCTTCGCCACTTTGGGGATGTCTCTCAGCACCCACTTGGGTCAAGAAGGGACCAGAAGATTGGGAACAGCCCCTTCTCATGGGCTCTGCTGTGGCTTCCAGGGCTTAGCAAATAAAAGGTCCAGGCAAGCCCAAGGCTTCTCCCAGGGGAAACCAAAGGAGGCTCTGTGTGAGCCCGCCATTCGCCAGTTAGTGCCCACACTCAGGGAAGAGCACCAGAGGCTGGGTCAGAGCCTGTCGGCTTTGCATGAGGGTTCACCACCCTGGATGGGTCCTCTCAAGATTCAACTATAGTGGCTGACATTAAAATGGGGGGACCTAAAGGGATAGCGGCTCATGCCTGTAATCCCACAGACTCAGGGGGCTAGGCAGGAAGATCGCAAGTTCAAGGCCAGCCTCAGCAACTTAGTGAGACCCTGCCTGCTGGAGAGTCAATCCTCAGTGTGTGTACACACATGCACGCACACACACACACACACACACACACACATATACGGTGGGGCCTGGCGTCTAGGGTGGGCTCAGATCTTGGGGAGAGCTGCACAGGGGTGGGGTAGATAGAGTGAGGGTGATGCCCTCTTTACCCCTGATATAGAATAAGAAGGAGCCAGGAAAACTAGGCTCAGCTCTCCGTCTCTAGCTGGCCAGGGGTCATGGCAACCAGTGGTGTGAAGTTTGGGGGACCTGACCAGTCCAATTGTGGCAGATTGTTTATTTATTTAATTATTTTTGCAGTACTGGGGACTGAACCAGGGGCATCTTGCCGCTGAGTTACATCCCCAGCCCTTCTTATTTTTTATTTTGAGACAGGCCTCATTAAGTTGCTGAGTCTGGCCTTGAACTGAATCCTCCTGCCTCAGCCTCCTGGAGTACTGGGATTATAGATGTGTACCACTGTGCCTGACCCAAAGACCTGTTTATAACCTGGCCTTACCAGCTGCTGAGGAAAAGGGGCCTGTATCCCAGACAGGATGGGCCCCTTTCAGAGTGGGGAGGGGAGCGGGGTGACCCCACTAGATGGGGGGGTGCTGCCCCTGAATAGAGGGATAAGGTCTCTAGGTGGCCAGAGAGGGGAAATAGAAAGGAGGTGCCAGGCAAACACTGGGAGGAAGAGGAAATCCGACTTGAGACAAAGAACCGGGAGAAGGAGTTGAGGAGGCCACCCCAGGAGGATGGGGAGAAGAGGATGGGGAGAGGATGGGGAGGACGCAGCCATGGCCAAGGCCGCCCTGGAAGCCGCCCCCGGAAGCAGGTCGGGAGGCTGGGGGAGGGGAGGCTACGGTGTGGAGCCCGTGGCTGTGGTGTCGTGGAGACTCTTCATGTCCCATTAGCGGCAATGGAAGGTGACATGCGGGGATCGATACCAATCGAGGCAACAGACTCCTAGTAATAAACCCATTTCGCTCACACTTCTCCGCCCCTCCCGCCCGGCCCACGAGGGGAGCGAGGCCCCGGCCACCGCCTGTCCGCTGTCCGCTGTCAGGACAGTCCCAGGACCTGGGCAGGGGCCCGCGGGGGGCGGAGTCGGGGCGGTGGGTGGACGGCTCCCTGTCTGGCTCTCCGGGATCGGGCTGCTGCCTGTGGCCTGGGATCTCCAGCCCTTTGTCCTCTCCCCAAACCCTAAGGGTGTTCCCAAGTCCCCAGCGGGACAGGGAGGAGCCCTGGAGCTTTGATCAGCTCCCACCTGGGTGCCTGGGTGCCGAGAAGGCATCTTTGTGCTCCTGGCTCCAGGATGACACTGCCGTGTTTGTGTCTCCGTGGGTGTCTGAATGTGTGTCTGTCTCTGCTCGTGGGTGTGCATGGAGCACCTCTGAGGATTCGCGCAGCCAGTGCACATTTTTCTGTGCCTGTGACTGTGTTTTCCTGCGTAGGAGGGTGTGTCAGGTTTTGTGTTTCCAGTGCGTGATGTGAGGGGACTGTGTGTGCCCGCGGGTCCACGCGGACCTCTCTCTGGTGACGTGGGTGTGTGAGCCTGGGTGTGCATGTGAGTGTGAGGGTGCACGATTCTGTGGGTGTCTGCTCTGGGTGCGTGGGCTGTGCTTTCTTGGGAGGCTGCTCGTGGGTGTCTGTGTGTGCGCCACTGCGCCTGGCTTTGTCTCCCTCTTCACATAGGAGCTGCTAAAAGGAGGGAGAAGGTTGGGGAGCCGAGAGTCAGAGAAGATGGAAAGGTCAAGGCACTGGCATGGAAGAGAACCCTGGGGCAGTGGGAGGATTGCTAGTTAGATTAAAGGAGGAACTTCCCTACAGCACAGAGGGAGGACTCTGGAAGCTAATAAAGAAAGAAGAAGGGATGGGTTGTTCCCTGCTTTGGAAAACCCTAGAGACTTCTGCTGGGTCCTGTGGGAACAAGGGCAGAGAGAGTTGCCTGCTTGCTCAGGGCCGATGGGTGCACACACATAGAGGACCCAGGGGGGCTCCCCTCTCGTGTCCATCCTATGCTGTACTCTCTGCCTCCTTCAGCATGTGGACTTCCTTAGTGCCAAGGGTGCGATGCTGGCTTTAAGTCATTCCCTCTCTTACCTGGTAGACTCCATTCCTCCAGGGGGACAGGGTGGGGCCTGGGATGCTCCTGGGTAAGGAGCATGGGCTTGGGGGGGCAGGTCAGGAGGCTTTGGGGGGAGAGAGCTGGGTTATAATCTCCTGGAGTCTTAACTCCAAGAGAAGGCCAGGCTTAGTGGCCTGCATTTGTAATCCCAGCTGCGTGGGAGGCTGAGGCAGGAGGATCCCAAGTTGGAGGCCCCGTTTGGCAGGGACTCCTTTGTTTGGGTGGGGAATGGTAGGGTGCTAGGGACACAGAGTGTGGGCTAGAAGAAAGGACATGGCTCTTGGTGGGTACCTGCTCTTTACTGCCCTGGGCTGGGCCCTGCTATCCTGGCTTCAGGGTGGTTCCGTCTGAGAATGACCATTTCAGAATGTATCCGACGGTCCTCTGAGCTGTGGCCAGTGAGCTGTCCCAGGGCTGAGCTCTTGAAGATGGAGAGAACTGACTCCTGTCAGGGTCCCCTGCCGCTCGCTTTCCCTTTGGGCTTAGTCTGTCTTCTGTTTATTTTGGTACTGAAGATCCAACTTGGGGGTGCTTTACCCCATGCGACACCCTCAGCCTTTTCATTTTTTTTTTAATAGTTTTAGACACGGTCTCACTAATTTGCTGAGGCTCGCCTCAAATTTGCCATCTTCCTGCCTCAGCCCCCCAAGTCACTGGGACTAGGGCACGTGCCACTGCGACTGCATCTTTTTCTGTCTTTTGTGTGGGTTCTTGCCTGATCTTAGACGGGTCTTTTCCCTCACACTGGGGGCTTCAGGGAGCCAGGAGCCAGATTGGGGGTTCCTTTGAACTGGGGGCTCTGTGGGGAGGGGCTGAGGGTCCTTCCCTAATTCCCGTTTCTGTACCTGGATCCCAGGTGTGCTGCCCCAGCACTAGAGGGTGGGGATTAGGCCACTAGGACTTGTGGGGAGTGACAGGGAAGGGGAAATGTGAGGAGAGTGGGCAGGAAGGACACATGGGGCTAGAGGGGGCCAGCTGCCTTCACCGTTTAAAAGGCCTAAAGGAGGGACGCCCAGGCCAGGCATGGTGGCTCATGCCTGTAATCCCAGCCACTAGGGAAGCTGAGGCAAGAGGTTGGCAAGTTCAAAGCCAGCCTCAGTAATTTAGTGAGGCCCTGAGCAACTCAGTCTCAAAATAAAATATATACCAAAAAAAAAAAAAAAAAAAAAAAGGGCTAGGGATGTGGCTCAGTGGTTAAGCACTCCTGGATTCAATCCCTGGTACCAAAAAAGAAAGGGGCGGGGGTACAAAAAAAGAGGTACACCCAGAGCCTGGTGTAGTAATTGGGGACTCAAGGCTTGCAGTTCAGGAAGCAGGATGGGTGAGGCAGTCAGAAGAGGCAGACGGAGGCTGAGGCTCTAGTTTTCTGAAGTTTGGGGTCACCCAGGGGCTCTAGTTCCCCTCCATTTATTTATTTATTTAAGAGAGAGAGAGAGAGAATTTTTAATATTTATTTATTTGTTTTTTTAGTTTTCGGCGGACACGACATCTTCGTTTGTATGTGGTGCTGAGGATCGAACCCGGGCCGCACGCATGCCAGGCGAGCGCGCTACCGCTTGAGCCACATCCCCAGCCCCCCTATTTATTTTTTTGACCTGTGAGCATCTGGGATGTGTGCGTATTTCCACCACCCGGATCCAGGAAGGATTTCTCAGAAAAGGAGAATTCAGAGGCTCCAAGTTTAAGGCTAGAGTCCCTCTGCCTCCATTCTGCCCATTCCTCAGCCCCAAACACCCAGGCAGCCTAACCAAACTTTATATATAGATTCTGTGTTAAGGAGCCCTGCGTCAGGTTGATAGGAAAAAACAAGAGGGAGAGAGAAGGGGAGGCCAGGAGAATGCAGAGCTCAAATGAGAACCGAGATAAAGCAATTACCTGATCAATACGGGTGAAATTGAGTAATCTAGCGGATCAATACCATGGGCAGGAGGCTGGGGGTGCTCCCTGCTCAGCCTGCTCCCCTGCTCACTGGGCTCCCCCCTCTGCTGCTCATACCCCTCCCTTGGGGATTTATCTCCGACTCTGCCTCCCACCCAGCCTCTGCACTCTGGCCCCAAAAGTATCACTGCTGCCCCCATAGTCCCAACCTGTGCTTAGGTGACCCTCCCCCAGGCTTCCTCGCCACCTCCGCTCCCCCACTCACTCACTCACTCCTTCACAAACTGATCCCACTCTCAGCTGCCCTTATGGGCCGATGCCTCCCCCGTCCACGTGTCCCTCTTGCCTGTCATACTGGGGGGACAGTTCAACCCAGCTGGGTAGCAGGAACTAGGTTTGCAGGGATCTAGTCCTCCCCTACCAGCGGCATTTCCCTGTCTAATTGGTAAGACGACAATTATTCTATTTATGGGGCACTGGTTATAGGCAAGCTCTGGCTAACCTGGGGTCTGAGGATGGGGAGGGGGAGGAGGCTGCTGATTCCTGCTGATCCCAAGGAGGCCACGAGGTGCTGGTGCCAAGGGTGAAGGGCACTAGTCCATCTGCGGACTGCGTGCATGTTGGAGATGACCTGAGGGTTGTATTTTTTTAGAAGGGAACAGCTGAGGAGAATTTCCCCAGGAGTGTGGGAAACTTGAGTTCCTGCAGGCCCCAGGCCCAGGTCAACCTTGACAATTCTTGTCTGTACTGGGGATGGAGCCCAAGGGCTCTCTCCCACTCAGCTACACCCTCAGCCCTGTTTTTATTTTGGGATGGAACTTGCTAAATTACCCACGCTGGCCTTAAACTTGCCATCTTCTCGCCTCAGCCTCCCTAGTCACTGGGATTACAGATGTGTGCTACCACCTGGGTAACACTGAGAATTCTGTGGCAACCTGAAAAGTTACAGCCTCCCTGAGGATAGAGAGAAGGAATGGCACTGTGGAAAGAGTACTGGGCCGGGCGTGGTGGTGCACGCCCATAATCCCAGTGATTGGGAGGCTGAGGCAGGAGGATCACGAGTTCAAAGCCAGCCTCAGCAATTTAGCAGGGACCTAAGCAATGCAGTGGGATCCTGTCTCTAAATAGAGTATAAAAAAGGGCTGGGGGTGTGGCTCCATGGTTAAGTGCCCATTCCCAAAAAAAGCACTGGGCTGAGTGGGAGTCAGAGCCTCCTGATTTGCCCTGTCTGCTAGACTGGAAGCGCCTGACTAGTCAAGACTGCTCATTTGACTTCGTAATGACAGGGCAGGGCCTGGCTGAATAAATGTGTGACTATTGTCACCTTGTATTTCAGTTCATTATGGCACTAAAGAAGTCCCCCCCCCCTTGCTGAAGGAGGCAGAGAGCACAGCATAGCTCCAACTGGCGACAAACCCACAAGGTTCCCTTAGAGAAATCTGGGGTCTCTTTAAAAGCAAGTCAATCCCTACCCTCCCTTTCCAGGCCACATGTGTCACCAGAGAGGCCAGGAGGTATTTGAGGAAAAACATGGACTTTGGAACAGAAGCTCAGGGTGAGTCCTGACTGGGTTACTCACTGTGTTGACCTTGGGCAGTTCACTTAACTTCTTTGACCTCTGTTTCCTTCATCTGCAAAATGGGGGTAGTAACAGCATCTTCCGTAGAAGATAATTTTGTGAATGGAGGAAGTTAATGCAAGTTATGTGAGAAGAAGCTAGAAATGTTCATTTTTCTTTTTAGCATGGAGTAGGAGGTCTGGCCCCCATGGGGCAGGTGAAGATTTCCTTCAGCTGGGGCACCAGTGGGAGAACAAGTTTCCTCCATCTGTGATGTTCTGGAAATAGATGTATAACCCCGTGCCTCTTTCTCCGCCCCTTTCTTGCCATGTTGGTTACTGAGGAGGCAAAAGTAATACAAAGAAGACACTTAAATCTCAAGACACTCTGGGGATTGTGACTGGGCCTCCTATCCCCTCACCTGTTTATGCTTCTAGAACTTGAGGAATCCAGGCAAAAAACAGAAGATGGTCTTTCCTTTGCAGGTGGGGGTACCAGGGATCAAACCAAGGGGGACTGTACCACTGAGCTACACCCCCAAGACAAGTCCTCCCTAAGTTGCTAATTCAGCAGTCCTCCTGCCTCAGCCTCCCGAGTCGCTGGGATTACAGGCGTGCGCCAACCATACTGGTCAGAAGTCTTGATGACACACTGGGACACAGGGTCCCTCTTTTGCAGCTGGAATCTGGCCAAGGCTGACCTCTGCCCCTGTAGAGGGTCCTCTCATCCTCCCTTTCCTGGTGAGACCCTGCAGGACTCCAGGTGAGAGACTGGAGACTTCCTCCTTCACAGAACCGTAGCTCTTCTGAACTAGTCTTTGGGCTGAAGGTGGACTGATGTCAGTGACCCGACAGACTAAGAGGGACAGAGCCTGTTAGTGCTTGGCCTCAGACTTCACTTCCCCTTTCTGGGCTGCATCCTCTGGAGTGCTCCCTCTCCATTGTCTGCCCAACCTGATCCGCAGATCCCGGATCTGGGAGGGAACTAACAGATAACAGGGTAGGGGTGGCTGGCCTGGGGGGGAGCTCATCTGCATTCTGGAATGCTTTGATCTTTGTTCCTCAGGCCAGTCTCTGGAGCCTGTTCAGAGCTCAGGGCTCCCCCAGGAGCTTGCTTTCCCCTCTGGCTTGGTTCTTGCCAAGTCTCCACACTTGTGGCAGGACACCTGGAAAAACACCTCAGGTTGGCCTCCCACCAACCCCTGTTTTGCGTGTCTGATTCTTGGATGCTGAGAGGAAAGTGTGTCTTCAGGGAGGAAAATTTGCTGGTCAGGCGGCCTTGGTTTGAATCTCTAGGTGGTCACCCTCTCCGGGCCTCACTTTTGTAAAAACAGCTCTAGAAAAAATTGTGAAGCACAAAGTCACGCAGAGGACAGGAACCTGATGATGGGGGGATCTCAATCTCACCTAAGCATCTTGGCCACTCATTAAAGAAAGATTTTGCATACTGCTTTAGGCGCATGCATTTAATCCTTACAAATAGGGAAACTGAAGCTCAGAGAAGTTCCTTAAATGGTTCAAGGTCTTGGAGTCAGTTAACTGGCAGGGGTGGGACCTGGGAGTAGAGCTGGTTGCAGATTATCTCCCTCCTATCTTCCTCCGAGAGTGGGAGTCTCAGAAGGGAGAGGAACGAACCTGACAGGAGGGGCCTGTCTGAGACCAGAGGCTTTCCCCGGGGACTCCTACCCACTTTTTTTTTTTTTTTTTTTGCAGAAGGGGTAGAATGTGAAGCTGGAACTGAGTGTGACTCCCAGACGGGGCGCGGGAAGGGAGAAGCCCAGGTGGGGCTGTGCAGAACTGGAAGTGTCTGGGAGACTGGGAGGCAGGGGGCACCTTCAGGGCCAGGGCTCTCTGCTTTCAGTTCCTATTTTTCTTGCCCACATTCTACTTGGGCAAATAAGAACATGTCCTGTATGTCACTGGAGGAGAGGCAAGTCTGAAGGAAGCAGGAAGTTCAGTTGCAGAGGGGAAGGAGAGCGCCTGGAGACTGAGAAGTCACTGCAGGAGCAGGGGAGGCGGCAGAGGCTGGGCTGGGAGAGGCCCCTTCCCCCACAACAAGCTCAGCTTCTCTGCCAGGTGGCCCTCCTCTGGGGCCTACAAGTCAGACCCTCCATGTATCACTCTCCCCATATCCCTTTGCCTGTCCTCATGTTCCAAACCTGTTTTCTGTCCCTGTAGTCAGACATCCCTCATGTTTCTTGTTATTCATTTAATCCACATTTATCAAGCATCTTCGATCCTGGGCAGTGTGGTAGGCAGTGGAGAAAGGGAGATGAACTGAGCCCTGCCTGTGCTGGCCCTTGGCTTCGTGGCTGTTGGGTAAGAAGCCAGACCAGTCAGCAATGACAAGAAGTGTGGAAAGGGTGACATTAGGACAGTGTCCTTCAGGAAAGGACCCTGAAGGCAGTGACACACCAGTTGAATTCTGGAGAAGATACAGTTGGTTAGAAGTAGAAGAGTGTGCTGGTAGGTGGGGCAGACCCCATCAGTGGTTCAGCATGGCTGAGGCCTTGTAGCAGTGTGGTTAAAAGCACAGGCACTGGGCACTTGGGTCACATTAGTCCACTTTTTTGACTCAGGGTTCCCCTCAGTAGAGCAGGGATGACCGGCACCTACCCAGAGGGTCGTCCTGAGGATTGAGTTCATACGACTAAGCGGACCGAAGAAAACAAGCACGTTGTAAGTGCTCCGAATGCCTCGCTGTTCTGGTTGCAGCTTAGGTAGTGCCCGGGAATGCGGGCAGGCCTCTGTGGTGAAGGACGAGGCTTCAAGGGCCAGATTATTAGAGGCCTTCCAAGCAAGGCTGCGTCAGAGGAAACGGGGAGCCACGGGAGGCTTTATTCCCTAGTAATAGCCTTAGCCCACGACTAAGGCTGGGCGGCCTCATCCTCCCTCCTTCTCCTCCGTTCCCTCCACCCTTGTTCCCAGACCCATGGTGTTCTCACCTCCAGGCTCTGTCTCCTCCTCAGTCCCTCCTCTTTGTGAAAAATTCAGTACTTACCATCCAATTCTGAGCACTGAGAGGTCAACTTAGGCTGGCAAAGCCTGTTGCTTAGAATCCGCATCTCAAAACTCTGCTCAAGTCCGTTCCTAAAACAAGCCTTTCTTTCCCTTTAGCAATGACAGAAGCAAGAGGGACTGAACTGAACCCGTTCCAGCTTCCTGACCTGAGTTACTCTGGGCAGTCCCCCTCCTACCCCCACTTCCAATGGGCTGAGTCTTCCTGAACAGATATTGCTCTGAAGGGTAGTCTCTCTGATGGCCTTCCATGCATGCCCCTCATTGGCCTGGTCCAAACTCTTGTAAAGCACCCGGGATGGTTATTGCCAGAAGAAAAAAAATGCAAAATGTGGGATCTTCTAAGCTCCTTCCTAATCCACTTGCCTCTTCACCTGCACCCTTACCACTCAGTCACACCCTTCTACAACTCCTACCTTTTAGTAGAAGCCAAACCTAACACCTGGCATGTTGGGACCCTCAAAAAGTCATCTTGCCTATCTCCCATGGGTAAAATGAGATTCCCGTTGGCACCTTTTCCCTTGAAGTGTGTTATATTATATTACTCGAAACCCACCAAGACTCCCTTCTTCCCCTTGGACTCTTGTTCTACTAGGAAATACTGTTTCCCTGAAACAGGCACATCCTGAATTTAAAGACAAGAAAACCAACCATAAAACGATCTTTATTGAGAGGCACACACCATAATGTCCTTCCAGAGTGATTTTACTTCAGTAGTTTCTGTTAGAAGTCCAGAATGTTTTCAATGCCCCAAAATGAATTACCTGGGCACCACCAATCTCTGTCTGGTCCCTCTGGATCTGCCTCTCCTGGAAATCTCACATACATGGTGTCACGCGGTCTGTGGCCTTCTGTGCCTGCCTCTGCTATGTACTTGGATGGACCCTGAAAACAATCTCCAGACAGAAACTCCCCTCGGGGTCCCTGGCTTCAGTTTCCTTTATCGGGCAGCAGCCACCCACTCAAGGAAAATGACAAGCTCCACACCAGTCGAGAGCTATTCCTCCCCATGTGGGTGCCCAGGCAGTAGAAGAAAAAATTGTGCGGGGTTGGGGATTTAGCTCAGAGGCAGAGCGCTTGCCTACTGCCTACTGCCTAGCATGAGCAAGGCCCTGGGTTCCGGCCTCAGACAAAAAAAATAAAAAAGTGTGGACTGGGGAGCTGGTGCGGACCCTGCAAACCCTTTGGCCACGCAGTATAATGAACAACAAAATCAGCACTCCACAAACATTACTTAAAAGTACTTTTTTTTTTTTATTTAACTTTAATTTCTGAGGTAAAATACTTTTTTCTTTCAACTTCCATAACAAAATACAGAGCTATCAGATACCCCTGGAAAAAATATGTATATTATACATATATTTCTATAACATTACATCATATATATATAATATATATGCAAAAATTTGAAGACTTTATAGAAAGCAGAACATCTAAAAGGCACTGCACAATGGAGTTAAGATTACTTACATTTTATGTACATATACACACTTTATTCTGCGTAAGCGGATAACTAGTGAAGTCATCTTTCACACGTGAATGTCTCATCCACAAATCCCTGCATCACAATTTTATAACTCAAAGAATGCCTAAATATTTCAAAACAAATTAACTGGTTAACTTCTTCCCTGCCCCAAGAAGAAACTAAAAATGGAACAGTTCTTTAAAAAACTCAAAGTTTTCTTTCAAAACACATAAATATGTATGTTCCATTACTGTTTACAAAACAAAAAGCATAACATAATTATGGAATAAATAAATGACAAGGGATAAACAGCCAACTGACTCTAACCACTTGGTGAGAAGTGATATACCTCAACTATTTTTTTAATGCTTCTAAAAGTTTCTTGGCCCATGGGTCGCTAGGATGCAATAGTTTCCCTATATTAGTGAGGTGGGTTTAATGCAGCGCAGCTTGGTAATTAGGGTGGAGGGACTTGGTGAATGGTTTATAGTTCACCTCTATCCTTTTTCAGGAAAAAAGGTGAGCTCAGCAAGGCTGGGTGCCCTTAAAAGATCTCTACTGTTTTCTATAGCTACAAAAGCAATCTGTTTACATGAATAAGTTCTTGATTAATGAAATTTCATTATGTTTACAAAGTTTTAAACATTTGGCACAGCAAAACTTGGAAAAAATGGGAGACACGACATAGGTCCGGTTTTTGTCTCCCCTTCTTCCACATGCTGCTGGACAGTGATGAGATGCTCATGGAAGAGAAAGGCCTGGCTTTGTACCAGGTTGGTGATAGGAGCTGCTAGGAGTGCGCTGGGGAGGAGAAAAAACTCTCACTCCTCTGCTCCAGGAAATATCAACAATCTCCACATTCCCTGGTCCACTTCCTGAGCAAGCCCAAGTTCGGCTCTATAGAAGCCCCCCCACCCCCAAACCCCAGTGTGCAGTGCAAATCAAACAACAGTTACTGGTGGAATGGCAATCAAAGAAAACAGTTAAACACCAAACAACTTCTTAAAGCCAAAAAACATATTTCATGGAGTTGAACATTTTGAGTATGATTTTTCAAGTGTAAAAGCAGTGACTTTTTGTTCAAACAGAAGCAGCATCTAGGAATTAATTCTGGCACTTGGGTTCTAGGGGGTTACAGGTATGCATCATTGATTTTCTTCCCTCTCTTATTTTAAAGGCCTCGTGTTTCTATTCCTGAGTTCATACCGACACCTGCTGGCCCTCCCCTGTAGTGGACAGTGGGTGGCCAGCTGGCCTCCCTGGTTAGATCGGGCAATGCCAAGCAGAGAGCCCTCATCTACCTGCCAGGCCTGCTTTCCGAGTCAGAGGTAAATCGAGGTGCAGAGAAGGAAACTGGTAAAAACACAATCGCCAAAGGCAGCCTGACTGGGGAGCCCTCTCAGCCTGACCAAGCCTGAGTCTTAGGGACCACACTCAATTCCTTTCCTGGGCAAAGATGAGTCACTTAGGGAACTTGGATCAAGTTCAGTTGCATGCCAAGAAATAGCATGCTGGACTCAAGTCATCCCAGGCCATCTCGTGTCTCTCACCTGCTCTAACCTTTCCTAAATCCCTGTCTCATGCACATACTCCAGTTTTAAAAAGAAAAAAACACCCCGCTATTAAAAGAACTCTCAAAGGTTCCCTAGTTATGTCTCTCAGGCCAAGGTGAAGGCAGGATTTTCTCCAGTTCCTAGACACCACCCCTTCCCCTCAACAGACAGTGCATTATTTCCCTCCCTCTGCTTGGCTGCCAGCTGGATCTGAGCCACAGCCAGGAGTTTACGTTCATGTACACTAAGGAGATACGTGCACACACACAGAAGGTTGGCTGGTGTTACTTTCTCTCTGCCCCTAGTTTTTTCTTTTCTTCTTATTGTGGTGCTGGGATCACACTCAGGGCCCTCTGCATGCTAGGCAAGTGCTGTACTAGAGAGCTACACCCAGCCTTAGTCTTTTGCTTCACATAAGATCAATACTTTCCCTTTCCTTTGAAGTTGTTGGAAGAGAATTTCCCACAAAGAGACAATTCCTGTCTGGAGTCTCAAGCAAGACAGTCGATCAGGAGGCTCAGAACAATGTGGGCAAATGGGGCGGCAAGAAGGGCACCATCGCAGGACAGACATCAACCTTCACTCACACCAGGCCTGTGGCCTCTGGCTGCCTTCAGCGTCTTTCCACCTCTTCCTTTGCTCATGACAAACATTCACTTGTTCCCCCAGCTACTTTCTGTGCTTCCAGGTACCATCTGCCCTGAGCTCCCACGACCCTGCCTTTCTGCTACCCATTCCGACAACATCAAGAGGGAGTGACTAAATACCAGCTAGGAATTGAAGCAAGTCTCAACATTCCTGGATTATCTGAAAAGCTGTCCATGCCCTTTACAGGTTTATGTTGACAGACCCGTATCTCTTGAAGTATGTTCATAGTTAAGGCTCGACTTCAGAAAATGATAAGAGGACCAGACACAATGGAAAGACATCTTCAGCAATGTTGTCATGCCTTCTCAGTGAACTTGCTCACAGTCAAACTTTGGTTTGGTTTCCCAAACCCACAATGGAAAAGAACAATGAGGATCATGTTTTTCATTTGTTTTGTTTTTAAAGGCATTGGGTTACTTCCTCCTGCCCTCTTCTTTCTTCCCTGAACAAGAGTTTGCAACTCCTCATGGCTTCTTAATAAGTGAAGTAGGTAAAAAGTCCAAGGAGCTCGCAGCAAGGTTTCCTGCCCCAACCCTGCCCCTGAGAGGCGGCCAGCTCCGTGCCTCAGCCCCACTCTAACTGGCAGTACACTCATGTGTCCTGAAAGCAGTTTTTAAAAAGGAAAAGAGAAATGGCAAATAACAACTAGAGAAAAGAGAGAGAAAAAGGAAAATTGACATCTGAACATCCCTCCCCACCCCTAAGACTGAAATTACCTTATTCCTCCCTTGAAATAATTATAAAGTAACATTTCAGGCAAAATACTTAGTATTAATGGTCTCTCACTGCACAACCTCCCAGCCAGGACCTTTCCCTTTTAAGTCTCTCTCTCCAAGCAACAGAAACCCATTAATGGCTTTTCATACATAAATACAATAGAAAAGAAAAAGCCTGGAACCCAAACTACTGTGGGACCAAAAAGTACCTGGGCCCTTTAGGAGTTTCCTTGTCAGGAAGTGTAAGCCTCAAACGGAAAACAGGCTCCTTCCCCTTTCAGTTCACATACCCTCTCTGTGTCCTATTACTCACCAGGAAAAAAAAAGTGTGTTCACATCTGACCTAATTTACAACAGAAGACACCCATCCCATCCCCAACAGAAAAGTATGAGTCTATGCCCCAGATGATCAAACCAGCCTAACTCCCGCCCCCCGCCCCCCAGATCCTGCTACATAAATACATGTATGTATTTGACTACAATATAAACAGCTCCCGGCCCACTTGCAGTTCTACGCATCTGCGGCTGCTGTTGCCAAGCCCCGGGGTCCTGACCCGTTCCAGAGGAACTTGCCCTTCTTACTCAGCTCCCGGGCTTCAGGGTCATCATTCCAGCGCCTCTTCAACCGAAGCTTGGGGGGCATCAAAGCGTCTTCTTTCTTCTCTGGTGCACTGGGCTCTTTGCCAGACCTGTCCTCACTGTCTTCAGTCACCTCTAGGGGTTCTTCACTGGCGGTGCTGGTGGGGCCAGGGGGCCAGGTGGGTGGGGCAGCAGGGCGAGCAAAGATGGTACCTTTCCTTTCTTCCGTGGTCCTGCTCGGCACGGTGCCCTCTTCTTGAGGGTGCTCCTCCTTCTCCTGGGCTGGCTGCCTGAGGCTCTCAGGATCCTTCTCGGCTGTGGGCTCCACCTTAATTCGCGGGGGCACAGGAGCCATGGTGGGTGCGGCAGCAGGTGCCGACTCCTCACTGCTCTCTACCCTCTCGCGGTTCTTGCGCCCAGCGGGTGGGGGCTGCAGCTTGATAGAAAACGGAGTGGACTCCTCGGGATGCACTTGGCATTGCAGTGGCGGAACCATGAGCCCGGGGTAGCGGGGGAAAGTCCGAGGGCTCAGGTGGTAGTTGAACACAGAGCAGGCTTGAGAATGAAGGTAGTGTTTCATTTCTTCTGGGTTGAAGGAGAAGCAACTATTGCTGGTGAAGGGGCTCAGACCCGGGGAGGGGCTGTAGGAGAAGATGGTGGGAGTCAGGGAGAGGGCTGGCGAAATGGGAACATTGAGGACACCTCCACGGCCAGGGATGGGAGAGACGGCGAAGGGGCTGTGGGGGTCAGGGTACATCCCAGGCCTAGTGAACAGAGGAAGCATTATGTCGGGCTTGCGTTTCTGGTGGCCGAGCCCGCCTCCACCGACAGCATTCCGGGAAGACATGAGGTCCACGCCCCGGCGCCAGTCGGCAGCTGAGCCGTCCTCCAGCTCCGGAAGCTCCACCTTCCTATCAGTGCCATTACTCGACTCCTGGCCAGAAGCAGTGAGGGAGCTGGCAGAGAACCGGCCGGGCTGCACATCACCAGTTGGAGAATGGGTGTCCAGGGGTGAGAAGTGGAAGCGGGAAGAGGCCGTTGGCACTGGAGGCGCGCTCTGAGGAACCACACCTGCAGTGGGGGAAAGACAAAGGCTCCGTTGGAGGTCTGGTTGCTCAGGCTGCTAGCATTTTTCCTTGTGCTAATGAGGTACACAACAGATAGCCCCAACAGGAAACAAATATCTCAAATGGACCAAATCCCACAGTTCCCCACCTTCCCAGTAACGACCACAGCGCTCCCATTCAACTTAGTTGCCATCTTTTTCCAGCTCCTTAAGTTGTCTTCACACTACTCCTTAGTATCTGCAATGTTCTTTATTTGTTGATATTAATATTTTAAAACATAAATTCACCAGGCAGAGACTTCCAATAGTCCACAACTGTCTTCCCAGCAATTCAAGGCTTAACAATTAGTAGGTGCTCAATAAGTATTAAGTGAATGAATGAATGGGATACAACAGCAACCTCCTCTGCAACTCTAAGTATTGTGTAGGTGTCACCTGTCTCAATTTGCAGCTGTGCAAATAACCTTTTCTTGTTTTCATAATTCTGACTATACATATAAAAGCAAGCAAACCTAAACAAACAAAACCGGAAATAATATACGTAAAGCCATGCAAGACCCTGCACCTCACATATATGGACATGAACAAGACCATATTTTAATGAAAATAGATTAATAAAAAAAAATTGTTTCTTAAGGTAAGTTCTTGTGGTATACCTTTGGAACTTTTGATAAATAATCATTACCTCAGAGATTCAAATATTTTCCAATCTCTACAAATTTATACCTCTGATCATTTTATAAAATGATCTTCATTCCTACTCCGCTTTTAAGCACTGAGGATGCTGGAAGAAAACCCAGGACCTGCTCCTCCCTCTCCTAAGTTCAACTGTTAAAATCTGAAACTCTAAGTGGAAGCTAACACTATTAACCATACCAACTTGAGAGGAACATAAAGTTCTCAACTTCTCCCCAAAAGTTTCTTTGAGGCCCGAGAAAGGAACGCCACCTGAGGCCTCGGGAGCCCACAGGTTCCTGGAGGTTCTGGTGGCTTCCATCATGATGATGTAATAAGGGTTCTTGATACTCTGAGGCAGGCATAAGAGAAGAAAAAAAGGGGGGAAAAATAAAGACCAGCAAAAGTTTGGTGGTCTAGGAGAGAAAACGAAAAGAAGCAAGACACAGTGCGGTTAGGAACTGGTCCCAGTTAGTGCCAGTCTCCTATGCTTGCTATTGGAAAACCACCCTCAGCTGTGACTCTGGAGTAGGCTGGTATGTGTGAGACAGCTTCTAGGCACACGTGGCTAATGCTGCCAGAGCAGCACTGCCCAAAGGAATGTTTCACAGAAAACTGTCTGCAGGACTCTTTTTATTTTTAAAGCCCCCTTACTTAATCTTAATTTAGGAAAGACAGAGAAATGGCTCTGCATAGGATTTGAGGAGAGCCAAGAGAGTCCCAGGACATAAGTCTCTTTTTCTCAGTCTATCACAGTGACTAAATCCTAACTTTTTTGATTCTTTTGATCCTTGGCTTTTATTAAGAGTACATTCAGTCAAAAGCAACAATCCCACTTGTATATACTCAGAAGGGCAAAATAAGTCATAAGGATAATGTGGAAGGGAAGGAAAGTTCTGTCTCCTAAGCAATTTAGAAAACTGATTAAATCAGGGCTGGGGATATAGCTCAGTGGTAGGGTGCTTGCCTTTTTTTTAAAGGGGCAATATCTCAGTCTTTACACATACTAAGGCATGCTATAAATCTGTAAGGAAAAATAATACACAGCATTTTCCAAATGCTCTGGATCGGGGAGGGGGAAGGGGAAGGATGGTGGAATAGAGCCATGTTGGAAAGGTAGAAATCTGGTCCCTTCCCTCTGATTATATTATATATTAAGATTTAAAATCCAAGATTTTGCTAGGGAAAAGAATTTGTCCCCCCTGCAAAAAAAAGTTTGAATGAATATTATTGCTCTGAAAGAAAATTGCCTTAGTAAAACCATTACAAGATTTGAATAGTAGAGTTGGAAAACTGAGGTCTGAATCTTACTTCTGGTACCTTCTATCTTGTGGCTAGTGCAAATAAGCTTTTTGGTTTTGTTTTGTTTAATAGCTTTATTTTTATGTGGTGTCGAGGATTGAACCCAGGGCCTCAAGCATGCTAGGTGAGCACTCTGCTGCTGAGCCACAATGCCAGCCCCAAACTGGAGTTTCTGATTGCCCTCTGGCAACAGTGTAAATAACAAGGTCTTTACCTATGTTCAAACCCTGGTTCTAGCTGGACAATTCACCTCTCTGTGCCTCAGTTTCCTTACCTGTAAAATAGATGGCAATAAGACCAATCCTAATGTATGAGAAATAAAAAAATTAAAATTTGTAAAACCCTTGGAATAGTACTAGCACATAGCAAATTGCATGTAGTTGTTAAAATAATTTTTTTCTTAGATAATAATCATGATTCAAAAATTAAAATTTTGAAGTACATGTATCATTCAACTATGAACCACATGTTTGGTAACAGTGTTAGAGCACTGTTAAACTTCCTGGGTGTGGTAACGTTATTGTGGTTATGGAAAAGAATGTCCTTGTTCCTGGGAGATACATGCTGAAGTACATGGGGTGAAGTGCCATGATGTCTGCAACTTAATCTCAAAAGATTTAAAAAGTATATATAAATAGAAAGAGATAAAACAAATGTGGCAACAATGTTAACCATTAGTGAATCTAGATAAAGGACATGTGGGTGTTCACTGTTATTAATACAATTTTTCTGAGATTTGAAGTCTTCCAAAACAAACAATCGAAAAACTGGGGTGGGGTGGGAATAGGGAGAATAGCCCAAGAGATCAAGTCCATCCCTGAATTAGTCTGTCCTGCCTTTTATCCTCTAAGAGGTAACTATTTTTACTAGTACTTTTTCAATGTTTTTTATTTTTATTTTTTGGTATCAGAAATCAGACCCAAGGGTGCTTAGCCACTGAGCCACATCCCCAGCCCTTTTATTTTTATTTTGATACAGGGTCTCACTAAGTTGCTCAGGACCTTGCTAAGTTGCTGAGACTGGCTTTGAATTTGTGATCCTCCTGCTTCAGCCTCCTGAGCTGCTAAAATTACAGGCATGTGCCACCGTGCCTAGCTTCAATGTTTCTTATGTAGATACAAGTAGATATTCAAATACATTATTAAATGTATCTTATAGGATATATTTTAAATATTTTTTTTTAGTTGTAGATGGACACAGGCCTTTATTTTATTTATTTTTATATGGTCCTGAGGATTGAACCCAGTGCCTCATACATGTAAGGCAAGTGCTCTGCCACTGAGCCACAATCCCAGCCCTATAGGATGTATTTTATAGGATGCTACTAATGATAAAAATGAGTTACTATATGTAGAAGTACTTTGAACACTACCTACACATGAAATACACTACAATAAACTGTTAAAAAAGTGAAACTATGGGGGAAGAGAAAAGAATATTTACCCTCTTACTCTATAAACTTCTATATTATTTAGTTATGTTACTATCAGCCATGTACCACCTTTCTTTTTAAAACACAGACCAAAGTATCAATCCACCTTGCAGAAACCTTTAAAGTCTCTAGGATCTAAATTCACACAGCTCTACTTAAAGCACTTGCATTTCACAATTGTGTTAAACCTAGTATATATTTTTCCTGCTAAATTCTGTAGTTCTTGAAGGAAACAACTCTCCCATCATTTTTTTTTTCTTTAGGGTTTAACACATTATCTGTTGAACAAATGAATAAAACCCAATTGAGATTTTGGAATGTATGAATTATTAAATAAGAGCTAAATTTCAACAGTTCATTCTCTCAGGAACTGTTTCCTGATAAACTGTTCAACAGATAACTATTCAATCTACTCTGATCAGTCACTGACTTTTATCATTCATAAAATGTGAATACTGAGACATATACTTTAATGGACTAGAAGATTTGAATAAGATAATTTGCCAAACCACCAAGCAAAAGTACCTCAATTAAGTAGATGTTCAATAAATGTTCCGTCCCTTTGTCATCATATTAACATTACTTAAACAATACTTGGCCTCTTTGGGCAAAAGTTCTCTATTAAAAAAAACAATTCCAAAGCTGGGCACTGTGGTGCATACCTACCTATAATCCTAGTGACTCAGGAGGCTGAGGTAGAAGGATTACAAATTCAAAGTCAGCCTCAGCAACTTAGCAAGACCTTGTCCTCTCTCCCCTGAAAAAAGCATGTGGCTCAGTGGTTAAGTGCCCCTGAATTTTCAACCCCCATGGGGGAAAAAAAAAGTGGCTCCTGTTCTTTGGAATAGTCTATATCTAAGGATGTGAGTAATGATAATGTAAAAGAAATGTATGCTGTTTTGCTTTCCCCATAAATTTCTGATTAGGGACTTGAGGCTGTTAAGGATCAACTTTGATTCAATTGCTTTCAGGCAGACCATGTGTACCAGGCCACTACTATTAGATTTCCAGACCAGTCTTCACAGAGTAACAGTTTAGATTTCCTTGCCCTGTAAAAATAACCATATTTATCCCAGAGGTTGATGGACAGACATCCCATTTCAATTTGTCCAAGTGGCTGGCCTTCTGGGTTTTCAATTAAAAAAAAAAAAAAAAAAAAAATCAAGAACAGAAAAAAAAAAATACCAATGAAGCATTCTTTTGGGGGCAGGATAGATGAGTATGAACCCCAACACATTCTTCAATGACTGGTACTCCCATCTAAAGTGCCCGTACCTCTAGGTACACAGGGAAGGGGCAAAAGTGAGAAATAGAGGAAACAATATTCCAGTGGCTAGAACAGGTCTGATTTCCTAATGCCGCTCCCTCAGGCACAAGGAAAGAAAACAGGTTGTAATTAGAGAGACGCATTCCAATACCACTTTTTTTTTTTAAATGCATGCCCCAGGGACAGGAGGGAGAGGTTACAGAAAGAGAGATGAAACTGTAATGATAGCAGAGTGAAGCTAAAACTGCCCTAACTTGTTGTGTGTAGTAATTACATATCTGCAATGGATTTTAGCATTATATTCTCAGCCACACCCCCGCTCTAATTTTCAGGTTTCTTCCAACTTTTCTCTGAGAAGTTGTATTACTACAGAATCAAGATCAACTTTCTTTGCCTTGACACACAGGCCACAAAGAGCAATGATGAATTGGTTGGAAAAATAATTAAATACAATTTATTTTCTTAAGTAGGGGAAGAATTGATATCTTTATAAAACCCAATAATCAAACATAAACAATAACTTTTATAAGAGACTGCCTCTGCATTAACAGAGGCAGATCTAAAGCCTCTGTGAGGAGCTGTGGTGAAAAGCTGTAACCTGGAGAGACCGAGGGGAAGCCCTGCTACACTTAAAAAAGGAAAGAAGGCTAAGTAACCCTAGAGTCTTGTTGTCTGAGGAGTTGCTGGTGCAGCTCAAAGACACTACTTTTCACTGCAAACATGTGAACCTCTCCTTCTCTGATCAAGGATGCTGTGGTTTTGATGATTATTCACATGATAAGGGAGCGCTTGGTAGTTCATAGAAAATCGGAAGTGTTTGTAGAAACAGGTTCTCATCTATGAAAGAGCCACTGGGCAGGGTGTTAAACTGAGTGTGTTATCTTTAAAAAAAAAAAAAAAAAAAAGAATCAATGCAAACCTATGGAGCATCACTGCCAAACAGGATAGTTTAATAATATCTAGGAGATTACAAATAATATGCATAAAAGGTAACTAAGTAAACCAACCAAACAAATGTACCTTGTTATTGCATAGCCTATTACTCCCTCTAAGAGATGAATTAGTGGTGGTGGGGAGATGCCTCAAGGTCCTGGGTTTCATCTCAGCACCACCACCAAAAAAAAAAGGAGAGATGAATGGGGAGAGACTCAGGAAGAACACAGGGCAATTCAAGGGTTCACATTACTTCAGTGTTTCTAAAATCCCCTTTAATGTGTCATGTCTCAGAACTGGTTTTCTTTTTGATATTGGGAATTGAACCCAGGGAAACAACCACTGAGCCACATCCCCAGCCCTCTTTTTAGATATATATTTTTAGAAACAGGGTCTCACTGAATTGCTTAGGGCCTTGCTAAATTGCTGATGCTGACTTTGACCTTGTGATCCTCCTGCCTCAGCCTCCCAAGCAGCTGGGATTACAGGCAATGTGCCACCATGCCTGGATTAGAACTGGTTTTCTGAAAATATTTAACTCAAAATTCACTACCAACCAAAGGAGTCTTCATCTTACCACTTGATCGAATGTTGATGAATGGGTAGTTGGGCATCACCAGTTTGTTGAAGTTAAATTTGTAAGTAAACCTTTTCCCTTTTGTTTTATGAAGGATCCTCTTGTTGTAATAGTATCTGCAAAAATGGGAATACTCGTCAATTTATCTTCAGGCTATTGACAGATTTTGATATATTTTAAATAATCGCTAAGAATAACAATTCTTGCTGTAAGTATTACTTGCAAACATCTTCTTCATTCTTTTGCAGCCATTAGGTTAGAGTTGGAAGACCTAAGAGCTCACTTTTTCATTCAATTTTCAATTAGCTCTAGTCTTTGGCTACAGCTTTACATAGACTTCCTCACTTTAAGATCCTAAACACCTATCCTAGCTCTAATCACCTTTCTCCTCCATCTCTCTACAATTTCATTTCTAGTCTACTTCCTTCCAGTTCCATTCTATGTCACTAACTGCCTAGGTTCTGTCTGGCCCAGGTCAGGGCAGACACCTCTCCTAGGAGGTCGGATGCTCAAGGCACAAAGGAATGTAGAACTGTTTTATGGTGGCCAGTGAGACAATGGCATACCCTGATCTGGAAAATAGCAGCCAGCCTGGCCTGCTTCACTTTCAAAGACTCAAAGAGATGGGGGAGGATCCAGAAGAGTGCTGCACAGATTTTACGTTCAGGGTCACTAAGAATGAAGAAAGGCAGGGGAACTTTGACGTACATGGAACCTTTAGCCTGGCTTCTATTTAATAGCTCAGGTCATAAATTGCCTTCTGGCCCCTTGAGGGCTAAAGGGTTATGAAATTTTAAGACTGAAAAGAGGAAAAGAGAGCCTGAGAACTTATAGTAATCAAATTGTAGAGCAACCTATGCACTGACAACTGAGCCCACAGATTCAGTTCCTGAGTAGCTGGGTCAGTGCCATTCGGTGAGCCCTCCTCCTATGCTAGCTTCACCCCTTCCTAGCTTCTCCCAGGGGAGCCCAAATAAGAGAAATTCTAATAAACTCCCGACAGGGAAGTCTAAACGATTATAAACGAGCTCCAAACCATGTTTCACCACACACTCTCGCCCACTACAGAGCAGAAGCGGCTGTCTATCAGGATCCAGTGCCAGCCACATTGGAATTCCCTCCTACATAGAACCAAAGATATGTCTTTTCTCCTCCTGTGCCTGTGCTACTAGGATTCAACAGCTCTGACTCCCACTTTAAAAGCTACACATTATTCACTGAGAGAGTGCTGTCTCTTATCACCTGATACCCTTTTTATCTAACATTCACCAAACTGCCTAGTCTCCTTCCAATCTGTTAACACCACAGATTTGAGAGTCCTTTCTTTTACCTGAGGGCTCGGCTCAGCTTGTCATAATTCATCTGTGGTTTGCATTTCCTGCGGCCCCAGAGGCGGGCCACCTCGTCGGGATCCTTGATGACAAACTCCCCATACTCTCCCTGCTGCCAGGCGATGACATGGCGGAACTCTTCCTTCTGCAGCAGCTCCAGGATGAAGTGCCACAGCTGGATCTGCCGGGAGCCGGGGGACGACTCTGTTTTGTAGGCCCAGTCAGGAAACTGATACCCTTTAGTGTGAAAACAGCAAGATCAAAGTAGTCAGGAGCTAGGTACATACAGACCAGCACCCCCAACTTCACATTCCACTGCTCAGAATCTCTAGAGTGCTTTGTAAACATGCCACAAACACCCTTTTAGTCATCTGGGGCTAACCACAACAGAGGAGAGAAAAGGACAGAGAAATGACTTATTCTTGTGGCAATCACTGAATCGGATAGAGTCTGGCAGCAGAACCCAGGTGCCCTAATCATTTACCTTTCCATACATTATTATATACCAAACCTACTCCCATGGGGGCACAAAAGTTCCAAAAGGAACAAATGGGAAAGATAAACTAATATTTTAGGAAAATACAGCTGAAAACTCCTCTTATCCTCAAGGTTGGAATTATTTTTCTAACAGGAAAGAGACTCTAAAACTTGAGATAATGGTGTGCTGATCAAATGTGTTCAATACACATTCAAAGGAAACAGGACTACAACTGTCCCAGTCAGGAGGCTATCAGTCATGGAGTTACATTTGTGAACAAAATCCAAGTGCACAGAACAGGAACCAGGGAGGGACATTCCAGGTGCATCAGAGATGATTAACTTCTGCTCACCTCCACCTCCTTCTGGCTTTTCCACGATGCTACAGCCTGCTTTCATTTTCGCCCTCCTGCTGAGACACAAGCCATAGGATCACTTTAAGATGCTACTTATTTATTATCCTCCTGAGTTTTTCTGGCACAATCTTTCCCCAAACTTCCTTTTCCCTGTCTTTCCTTCCTTATGCAACCCTCTGTCTTTCAAACATGTCATCTCTAAACTGCTAATCCGCAAGTCATCAAATGATGGTCCTCAGGTCATCAGCTTCAAAAGCCATAATTATCTCTCACCTGACTTTAAACCACAAAGTGTAAACACTGTCCTTAATATTTGCTTTCTTCCTCCTGACCAACCCTCCAAATGTTAAAAAAAAAAAAAGAAAAGAAAAAGGAAGGGTACAGTGAAATGGGTCCAAAAAGGCAGTCCAAACAAGTCAAACAGTTTGTCTTCTATTACTAGACAGGTTTACATGCCAAGATACACAAGCCTGAGTTCACCCAGATGTACCTGTTTAAAAAAGGATGAAAAAAATCCAAATCCATCTGATTCCCTCAAGAATGAACATCTGATTTTGATTTATTTTACTGAATTATGTGAGATGGAAGAAGGAAAACTCCTCCTAGTCAGAAACTGTCCCCTTCCCCTTGAAAATTATTCTGGATACAGGAAGTAAACACACATATGTAGAGTCACTGTATAGGACATGGAGACAGACAGACAGACACACACACACACACATATACACACACTCCTCAAGTTTCCTGAGAAAAAAAATTTATGTTATCTTTTAACTGGAAGGAAGGAGGGGGGAAAAGCAGCAGTCATTTCTGTGGTCCTTCTGGCCAATGAGTGGAGGGAGTCCTGCTATGAAGATCTGAATTCATTCCATCCAGATTTACAGTTCCTCAATAAATTTCCTGTTCCAAGCAGCAAGCAGCTTGGTGTCAGTGAGTCCCTTCAGCAAAGAGGAGGGAGGGGTGAAACTGCCAGAGGGAGATGGGGGCAGGAGAGGGCAGATTTGCCCTCATTGTTCCCCAGGGTGGATGACAGGCCCTCAGCACCCATATTACAGGAGTCTAGAGGGAATGCAGGTGCCTCATTGGCTCCAGGGTCGGGTGGGGACAAATTCCTAATCTTGGAAATCTCATCTAATTTGGGATTCCTCTAGATCCTTTTAATTTTCTTTCTCACCATACATACAAGGAGACCAGTATCAGCCCATGAAACTACCAGGGGCCAGGGAGGAGATCAATAGCCCAAAGGAAGGAGAAAACAGACACAGACACACAGGCATACAGACACAGAGGCATACAGACACACACCATACACAATAACAAGGCACCAGGGCTGAGGCAGGAGTTTCCTTTCCCATTTCCGTGACAGTGAGGAAGGAAAAACAGTAATTTCCCCACGGTTGCAAGGAAGCCGCCCTGGACTTGAAACTACTGGATTGCTCTGTCCACGGCGGGGCCTTTACCCTGCCCCCAGGAATACCCTCGATCCCGCACGGCCAGGGGTGCAAACCCCGCTGCAACGATGACCTGATCTGGAAGCCCCTTCTGGATACCCCAGCTGTCCCACTGTGCCCATCAAGGCCCTCTTCCAACAGCCCGGAGGCGCCTCTGCAAGCTCCTCACAAATTCACCCCGAGACTCCGTCCAAACGGGACCAGAGACTCCCCTCCGCACCTCGGCCCCCTGCCCTGCCTCCGTTCGCGACCGTTCCCCGAGGGAGACATTCTCGGTCCGGCGCTGCGGACGCCCGCGGCAGCTCCCGGTGCCGGCCTCCTCGGCCCCCAGGGCCCCGGCGCCCCTCATCTCCCCGGCCGGGTGTTCGCGAACGCTGCCCGGATCCCGGCCGCCTCGCAGACACGGGCCCCTTCCTCCCCCGCCCCCCGCGCAGGGTGAGGCCCGGCGGGGGTGGCACGGCCCGGGGGGCGCCCCGGGCGCCGGGGACGTTGTCCCTGTCGGGGTCCCGGGCTGCTGGCCCCGCGGGGCCCGGCGGCCGCGGCGACGCGGGACTCACCTCTCTCCAGCACGGTCCGTCTTCGGTCCGGTCTCCTCCGCGGCGTCTCCAGCTCCTCCTCATCCACCCCAGCAGGAAGTGACCTCCTCGGCTGCTGTCGTCACTTCCATCTTGGGCGGGGGCGGGGGAGGAGGCGGCGCCCGCCCGCCCGCCGGCTCGGGGCCTCGCCGCGCCGCACCCAGCCGCCGCTCCTTTCCTTTCTCCCCGCGGCAGACGCCGACTTCCGCCCGCACTCCGCCCGGTGCGGCGCGTGCATCACGTTGTGGGGGGCACGTTACGCACGCTCGCGGGGGCGCCCCGGCCGGGTCGGGTCGCCGGAGCCGGACGTCGGGAGCCCGCGGGGCGACGGCGACGCTGCGTGCCGGGGCCATCTGCCGCGGGCGGGCATCTCGCGACCCCACGGGAAGGGCTCGGGCACCCCGAGGAGAGGCCCACGTTTCCCCAGAAAAGGGCTCGGCGACCTCCCAAGGAGGACTGCCCTCGAAATGGGAAGTAGGATCCGCAGACGCTGTGTCCACCGCCCCCCCCCACCCCCCAAAAAAAGGGCCCTGGACAGCACGTATAAAACGGAGCCGCGAAACCTGAGGCACAGGCTTTGGCAGCTGTCCCCGTGGAGACCGGGGAGTGACCGCCTCCCCTCCTCTCCCCGCCACTCTGCTTTTCGTCCGAATTGGTTCCCAGCCGTTCAGACACTTCCCATGTCTTTCCCTTTTTGTTCCTGCTCGAGTAATTACAAATACCTTGTCCAAAGCCTGTGTTTTTCCCTCTAAGAAGTTTAATGGGAAAAGATCTCAAGCAGTTCGATTTTATGTCCAACCCCTACCCTCATAGATTCAAGTGGTGTCCAAGCCCTAATTTCACTCCAGGGGCATAGAGTGGGGATCAGAGAAGCTTAAATACATTTAGAATGAAAAATTAAATGTGGGGGAGGTGAAGATGAGAGATGGGACTGAAGATCGATTTTCTTTTTAGTAATATATATATATTTTTTAATGTGGTGCTAAGGATGGAACCCAGTGCCTCACACGTGTCAGGCAAGTGCTCTACCACCGAGCCACAACCCCAGCCCCTGAAGATCGATTTTGATCAAATGTATCAAAACTTTGTTTTGTAGCATTGGCCTAACACGCTTTTCCAACCTGTTGTACATGGACCGTGGCAATGTCAACATTAGTTGTTAGAAAAGTTGGTCTTCAGTTTTGACATGTTACCAGCCATCCTGTAGGTGTGGCTAAATTGATGAGAAAGTTGGTTCCCAGTGGCCTAAAGTTGCCTTAAAACAGAAGGGAGAATAGCATTTCTAGTTAGGAAATTCTACATAGGTGAATAAAAGGAACAAAATTTAAGTGCCGCAGAGATGATTACCAATATCTGAAAGTAGCCGGCAAGCTCTCTGAGTGTAGAAATAGTCTATCTTCTGCTTATTACCTAGAACAGTGTCTTAACATGTAAATGTCAGCCGTTGGTCAAGCAGACCAAAATATTGGGGTTTAGCAAAATGAGGGAGATTATAGTTAGGGTCCTCATGCCTCCAACTACTAGCTTTCTTGCCTCCTTAGGGTACTTCTCCGTGTCATTTTCTCATTTGTATGAACATAATACCTATGGAGTCTACTTATGTGGATACCTATAAGTGTCTAGAGGTATCTCATCGAAGTATAGTAAATATTACAAGTATTGCCTTGTATTAGATATGTTAATACATGCTGCATGTTCAGGATAGAGAATGGTACCTTGTTTGGCAGATAAATAAATGTTGGCAAAAATAATCCTAATCATTATTACAAGAATCCTCAAATTCTCACACCACCCACTCAAATCTTAGTAATTGTGTCAATCATGGTCGTGACCAGCTTCTTCTTTGGAAAGTCTAAAATAGCTCAAATGGTCATGGATAGAGCCAGTACTGTCAACAGCAAAGACCCTATGTTCTGTTCTGCTAAGGCCCTGGGACTGGAGTGTAAGGACTCTTTCTGCATATGTTTTGACTCACCCTAGACTCCTAGAGGTTCTCTCCTGCTGCTTCTCTGGCTAATTAGGGTCACAAAGGATGACTTGAATAAACACAATTAACAGAGATAAACAGGTCTCTCTCTACTTGGCTCGAATCTGAATTGAGATGTTGAGAAATGTTTAGATCCCAGTAGAACTTAACCATATTTTACACTAAGAATCTAATCCCTGGCCTGAAACTTGAACAGGTGAATTTGGGTTTGGTAAAGCAAACTGGAACTTTCCTAACAATGAGTAGATCTGGGTAAATGAGCTGTGTGCTGGGAAGCTCTCCCGTGGTGGCGGAATCTGGGGAGATTGGGATGGCTGGGGACTTCTTGCCTAGCGTACACAAGGTCCCTATCCACTGTCTCCTTCACCCACAGGTTGTTGCCTTCTTCATCTGCGGCAAACAGGCTTTCACAACTTGGAGAGTCTTTGTGTTCCTGAACTTGGAAGAGCATGTGCCTTCTGAAAGCATGGGGGTGGAAAAAGACAGCCTAGGAGTCAAGACAGGTTGTAATCTCTCTTGAATTTCCACTTGCTCAAAGACCTCTTTGTCCACTGACCCTGCCTCCTATCCCTTCCCACCCAACTTTATAATTGTTCCATATATCTCGGGTAAGTTTTTCTTCTAAAGCTTATACCCTCAACCCTACTCTTCCTGCAACATCTACCCAACTGCTTCTTAAACTGAAAAAAAAAAAAAAAAGCCATGTTCAGTGGTTCATTCCTGTAATTCAGCAACTCAGGAGGCTGAGGCAGGAGGATCGCAAGTTCGAAGCCAGCCTCAGTAATTTAGCGAGTCCCTGTCTTAAAAACAAAAACAAAAAACAAACTCCTAGAACTGATTTTCCAAAAATTCCTTCCTGAATTGGTGTGTGTGTGTGTGTGTGTGTCCATGTCCATCCCCCCCCTCCCTCTCTTACTCTTTCCTGGCTTGTGCATCTTTATTGTTCCCATTTTTATTTATGGGCTTATGTTTTCCACACCCCAAACCTACCTGGACATGCATATGTTATCAATGCTTTCCTGTCTACTCTGTGGTAGTTCACTGTTCTCCTTCTATCATCTGTATGTCATGTACATATTTGTTCCTCCCGGTGTGTTTGTCTTAAATTGCAGGCCCCCAGAGGCTAGTGCCACAGTTCCCACAGTGCCCAGAGCAGTTCCGTGCCACCTTTTGAAATGCCTAAAGATATTCATTTCCTTCTCTGCTATTATGTGTGCTGAGGTGCTGACAGTTGTCCTCCCTCCCTCAGGCTCCTCTAAATATCCCAGTCAAAGATGGGTAGCCCTTTCCCTCCCAAATTTGCTCTCACTGAAGCAAGGCTCAGAAGACCCGAGTTTCAGTCTCCATTCTATTCTTTGCTAACTCTTGTTTTCTGACAAGCCACTAGCCTTCTCTGTGTTGCGGTGTCCTCCTATCTACAAGGGGACAGTATTGATGTCCTTGATGAGGACAGAGTGTAATAGTGGCTGTGGAATGCTTGTAAACTATGAAACCTTTACAAAGGTCAAGGATCACGATCACTCTTGCTACCACTGCAGCCTCTCCTCTCTCTGTTCTTGGTATCAAGAACTCAAATTTGACCGTTGTTCCTGCATAATTTCAGAAACTGAATGGATTCAATGTTTCAAACCTGGGTAGGAATCTAATGAGAAAAGAATTTTGTCCTGAGAATCAGGACTCTGATTTCCCACCTAGGCACTATTTTATGAGGCGTGCATTGACACGGTATCTTTGAATCACTCTATGTCTCAGTTTCTCCATTTATAAAATGACCATGCTAAAAATTTCCAGGAAGAAAGTGCTATAACATTAAAACATTATTGATTTTGATGAAGTCAAAGACTGAAGGTATATATAAAATTGACTTATTTATACCCTTTTTGGTTTCCCCTTCAGTAAAGGTGAAATTATAAAATAATAAACTTTGACTAAATATTTTTTGGATATGACCACACTGGACTTGAGTAGCTCATGAGATCTTGTGTTTGGGTGTATTTTTCCCATCAACCTAAGTTGTTGTGAAGATAGAGGAATTAATGTCAGTAACATGATTGGGGATCCCCGGATTAAAGGTTAAGTGTGTCCAAAGCAGAAGTAACTTTGCCCAAAGTTACAGCTCAGCCAGAAGAAGCAGAGAGCAGAGCTGGTATTTAGCAGTGACTTGGGGACTCAAGGACTCTCCCGGATTCCACATCCATCACAGTCCACAAATACCCCTTCCTCTCATTTCCCTTTTTTGGGTCTTGGTTCCCCCCTCTCAGATCAGTACAGTGGAGAGGGTAAAGATCATGAAGGAACAGAATGGAAGAACAGGATTAACAGGAGGAAATGACCACTTCAGCTATTCTGGCTTTTTTTCCTGGCAGCCCAGGAGAAAGATTCCCCTAACCAAATGTTGGATTGCCAGAATCTATATATTTTTGAAGGCTCATTTCTTCCAGGAAGCCTGCTGAAATTAATTGGAGCAGAGGGTTAACTTCTGGTCTTAATCTATTTAGGATGTCTTTTCCAAGGCCTGACATTTGTTCCTCACTCTTAGAATACCTGAAACCTTGACCTGCTTACCACATAAACCTTTTTACTTTCTTTTGTATTTATTCACTGTTCACATCCGGCTCTCACAATGTTCTCTTTATGACTGTCCATATCATTTGTCATCCTAAGAGGGCAGTGACTGTGTCTATCTACTTCTCATTATATAATGGCCAATAAAAGTGATAATCACTGTAATAGAGACGTGGGGATCATAGTCTAACAAATGCCAGTAATCGTGGTGAGGAATGGAGCAAGGACTCAGATCAAGGTAATTGAAAGGACATCACCTTCAGAATACTTTGAAACAGAGTGTTGCTGGGCTGGGGATGTGGCTCAAGCGGTAGCACGCTCGCCTGGCATGCGTGCGGCCCGGGCTGATCCTCAGCACCACGTACAAAGAAAGATGTTGTGTCCGCCGATAATTAAATAATAAACATTAAAATTCTCTCTCTCTCTCTCTCTTTAAAAAAAAAAAGAGTGTTGCTGTATTAACGGTCATGTTTTTCGAACTTGTGGAATCTTAGAGATGGAAGGAACATCAGAGGTCATCTGTCCATTTTCTCGTTCAGTGCTACCAACCTCTCCTTGAGCCCTCACAATGATGAGGAGTTCACAATTTTGCCTGTCAACACAATCAGTGCTTTTTTTCCTAGTAAAATATAATTGCAAATAAAAATATTTGTGGGTCAGTTGAAGAACACTAATAAAACACTCAAGTACCTATCACCAGGTAAGAAATAGACATTACCATACCCCCCAAGATCTTTTTTTGCCTCTCCTAGAGTTCATTCCAGTTCAATGTTCAGATCACCCTAATTGTATAAAATTCTTCCTCATGTAGAGCCGAAATGAGTTCTGTGGATACTTCTAGCCATGACCCCTAGTTCTGGACGCTGAGGCTGTGAGGTTAATGTTTCTTCCATACGACATCCACCAGTTATTAAAGGCAGAAATTATATTAGAGTTGCCAAAAGAAACATCCTTATTTCCTTTCCTTTTCAAATGTGGCCTCCATAACCAAACATGGTCCTGCACAGACCTGGCTTGACTAATACCAATTACATATAGAGTGATATTGTTCCTTCCTTGATGGGACACTCTTTGTTTGCTTCTTTATTTTTTCTTTTCTTTTTTTGTACTAGGGACTGATTCCAGAGATACATTACTGCTGAACTCTATCCTCAGCCCTTTTTATGATTATTTTTTATTTAGATAGAGGGTCTTGCTAAGTTGCCCAGGCTGGCCTTGAACTTGCAATCCTTCTGCCTTACCCTCCCCAGTCAATGGGATTACAGGAAAGCGCTATCTTTTCTTAAAAGATGACCTTAGATAAGATGGACAGTTTCAGAGGTTGTTGCACATTGCTGAGTTGATAGTCAAAATCCCTGTGACTCTCTTATAGGGGCTGTTAACCCAGAAGGACTTTTTAAACCTAAGTGCCAGAATTTTGTCCTGAGAATCAGGACTCTTTTACCTTAATTCCTGTCAATTTTATTTTCTTGATTTTAGTCTTATTTATTCCTGCCTATCTGCATCATCTTTATTTATTAGAATATATTATTATTTAAGTTATTGATAGGCTCTACATGGGGCAAACATGGAAACAGCTTCTTTAGAACACATTGTTGAATGTTAAACTATTCTAAACACCATCACATATTTGCTGCATGGCTCAGACATCGCTGCAGGATCGTGCTGTGTCTCATCAGTCTACCTTTGATCTATGGAATGCCAGTTAGTAGCACTGCAGGTAATGGGATTCCAAATAGCAAAGTGCTTAGCTTAGTGCATGAGGCTCTGCCAAAGAGTTAAAGCCATTGTAGAAAGCAGAGAACATCAAAGCAAAACTATGTTGGCAGTAAGGAGCGGGGGGGTACATGTACAGTTAGTTGGACATCGTAAGGAACTAGGAATCTTTTGTACTTTGGCATCAATTCAGAAGGTGGAACTTCTAGGTACATGTGTTGCCAGAATATTTCTCTTGACAATAGATTATTGTAATGAGCTTGGCTGATGTGCTTGCAATAATGTGTTAAAACCAGGTTCACTGGCACAATTTAAAAAAAAAAAGTCATCATCATTATAGTAACAGGTCTTGATTTTGCAGTAAAAATCTGGGCTGCCAATACTTTAAAGAAAGAAGAAAAACTCATGACTTGCAAGGAAAACAGCCTAGCATGCAACTCTTTCTCCTGGCTATTAGGAAAGCACCCGAGGCACAGAGCAGGCACTGCAGATGCATAAACACACACAAGTGCCATCTTGTCCAGCTTCTCTATTATGCAGATGTTGGTTGCAGACCAAGTCCTCTCCTGCCCCTGCATGCCACTCTCTTCCAGAACAGTGCTGGTTTCTGTTAAGTTCTCATAGAAAATATTTTGCCCTGAAACTGCCCCTGAAGCCTGAAACACTAATTGAACCTGAACATTTTAATTGAACCTCATTACTTGAGCCATGTGAGGGAGACAGAAGTCCCTTGAGTCTGAAATAGGGTGAGAGGAGACTTAACTCTCAGTCACACAGTTTGTCTCATGGTGCCAAAATACACTGCCTCTGGGAACCCAGTTACTTGTGGCAACTTGGATTTTGTGCTTCCACTGCTCCTCATTTACTTCATATCATTTGCACCTCACCTACCTGATGCAGAGGGAGAAGTAGGAATTTGATGGAAATCATGGGGCAGGGTGGCCTGAATTCAGGGAATCACCACTCAATCAGTCACTTACTGCCACAATGAATGCTGCTCATTGTCTAGGCACTTGGTTCTTCCCTATTCTGTAGAACATGGAGGGTCAGATGTGTGGGGTTTTGTGGTGTAAAAGTGACACATGCTAGAATCCAGCAGTGCTTTGTGTGGATTAGTGACATGCATCCTGTATTTCCACAGAATCAAAATCAAATACCACTTCAAATAGCTCAATCTTATTAGTTTATCTTTACTTCTTGGTTGAAACTGCTCTTGGCATAACAGAGCATTATGGACCTATTGGCCAAATTCATCTGAAAAAAATTTTTTTTTTGGTACTGGGCATGGAGCCTTGGTGCATTCTACAATTGAATTAGATCCCCATCCCTCATTATTTTTATTTTGAGATTGTTTCTTGCCCAGGCTGGTGTTGAATCTGAGATCTTCCTGCTTCAGCCTCCTAAGTATCTAGGAGTACAGGCATGTGCCACTGCACCTGGTAGGATCATTCTTTATCAGAATAGAAATGGCCTGGTAATGTAATACTTGCTGGTATACCATCTTTGCAGGTACTAATAGACAGAATGCATGTTCAGTTTTGAAAGACATTTTTCTAGAACACATAATAACTCTTGGAGTTGTATAAACATATTTTTCAACATATATATTTTTGATATTTTAAATGCTTCATTCTTCCATTATTCATTCCAGAAAAATTCATGTATTCGCTACTACATGCATTCTGCCAGACTTGGGGGAGACAAAACTCACAGAGCTTGGTCTCCACTGATTGTAATAACAGTTCTGTTAGCAATATTTCCTACAATTATTTACAGGTGTGAACTGTAGACACTGTAAGCCAAACATATGAACAAAGTTTACATGTTGTAATCAACTATAACACCAACAGGTTCATCTAGTTTATTAAATTGTATTCATCTGTTCCTTCCATAGATAGTGGTTGAACACTTAGTATCTGTCAAGTTCTAGGGGTACACAGATGATTGACACACTGATATTTGCTTCAAAGAGTTAATGGGACTGGATGCAGTAGTGCATGCCTGTAATCCCAGTGGCTCGGGAGGCTGAGGCAGGAGGATCCAAAGCCAGCCTCAGCAAAAGTGAGGAGCTAAGCAACTCAGTGAGACCATGTCTCTAAGTAAAATACAAGAAAGGGTTGGGGATGTTGGTCAGTGGTTGAATGCCCCTGAGTTCAATCTCTGGTATACCCTACCCCCCAAAAAAGAGTTAGTGGGAGAGGTGTACATAAACAGATAACTGTGATACAATGTGGTAGCAGTTCTGACAGATGGTTTGGTAACCTACCCAGCGGTTATTCTCACCCCCTTTTTCCATTATAAAAGTAAAAATGTTTTTCCAACCTCCATTATAACTAGGATAGAGGAAGGTTAGCAAATCCTGGTCTATAAGTCTACTGAAGGATTCCAGGAATAATTTCTCACCTAAAAAGAGTGATTCCCAGAGGGGTTCTCCTACACCAGAATCTCCTGCTATGATTAGAATTGTGTACCCCCCAAATTCATGTTCAAGTCCTAACTCCAAGGACTTCAGAATGTGAGTATTTGGAGATAGGGTCTCTAAAGAGGTAATTAGGTTAAAATGAAGCCATGACTGTAAAAATGAAGCCTAATCCAATATGATTGGTGTTTTTATAAAAAGAGGATATTTAGCCCAGCATGGTGGCACACACTTGTAATCCCAGTGATTTGGGAGACTGAAGCAGGAGGATTGCAAGTTGGAGGCCAGGTTCAACCATTTAGCAAGGCCTTAAGCAACTTAATGAGACCCTGTCTCGAAATAAAAAATAAAAAGGGCTGGGGGATATAGTTAGTGGTAGAGTAGTTTATTCCCAGGTAAACCAGTTAAACCTCACTCCCTCCCCGCCTCCACACACACACAGGAAGAAGAAAAGGACACAACACATGCAGAGGAAAGAAGACGTGAAGACATAGGGAGAGGATACTCATATGGTCATCTAAAAGTCAAGGAGAAATGCCTCAGAACCAACCCTGTGGACACCTCGATATTGAACTTCTAACATCCAGAACTATGAGAAAATCAAATTCCTATTGTTTAAGCCACCCAGTCTTCAGTACTTCATTATGGTGGCCCTAGCAAGCCTAGTCTATCTTTAATCTACCTTCCCTGCTTTTGAATGTTGTGAGTTTGGAGCTGCTGCCACCATCTTGCAGAAGGCCAAGAGAATCCTGGCAATGCTAACTTAGAACCCTGACATCACTAAGCCATCCCTGGGACCATCTACCTCCAGACTTCTAGTGAAGGGACAATAAACCCTTATTGTTTCAGCTGCTTTACGTGTGGGAGTTCTGTTACAACCACAGACATCTTAATTGACACATGCAAGGATAGAGGCATTGTGAGACCATAGGGGCACCAAGAAGAGGTGACAAGATGACAACTAAGCTTGGGGTCTTTAAAGTGGTGCAGAAATTAATCAAATAAAGGACTGAACAAAGGTGTTTCAGGCAGAGAATATAAAAACACGAGCAGATGCTTCAGATAAGTGGGAGAAACTTAGTAGTTAGAAGGCTTTGGCATTGTAGGAATCCAGCACTGAACCTGAAGTGTCATGACATTTGACAGGGGGGGCGGGAGGTGGATAGTGGAGTGAGGCCTTTTTTTTTTTTTTTTTTGGTGCCAAGGATTGAATCCAGGGCTGCTTAACCAACCACTGAGCCATATCCCTAGCCCTTTTATATTTTCTTTTGAGACTGGGCCTCACTAAGTTGCTGGGCTGGCCTCCAACTTGTGATCCTTCTGCCTCAGCCTCCTTGATTTCTGGGATTACAGTCGTGCACCACCATATCTAATGAGAATGAGGCCTTGGTTGCTGCTAAGGAGCGTGACTTTTTCCTATTGGCTTGATAAGAATAATGTGAGTGGAGGATAAATTTATGGGATCAAAACTGGAGGTAGAGATACCAATTGGGAATTTTATGAGCATTCAGGAGAGAGAGGGGAAAGAACAGAATTAAGGCAATCTAATAAAGATGGAGAGTAATGACTGATTCCATGTTGGCAACAGGTCCACCTTGGCCCCTGGAGCCCTACCTCCACTAGTTTGTTCTGCATGCCAGTGTGGCCAGCTCACAAGGCCATGGCGAACTTGCGGTTTTTCTGTTCCTGCTTGTCCGTCTGAGACATATGTGTCCCACGGGAATGCCTTGACCTTTTCTGGTCTGATGGACTTATTGTTAAGGGAGGTTTTGGTACCTGACAATAATAGATGTTGAAACTAAATTTCTCCCCCCTCCCTCCTGCTTTTGGGTAGTTTTCCACTTCTGCTGCTTGGGGTATAAAAAAAGGTGTGTTAGCAATAAAGATTATTATTGACTCCTGGATGAAGAACCTTGGTGTCCTGTGTGTCTTTTAACCTCGCCGTCCCTCGCCGGACTCGGCTCCCTTGGCCGGACGCGGCAATTGGAGGTCCCACCGAGATCCGGAAAGCAGGGGTAAGCGGACGGGGCTCACCTTCTAAGAAAGAAGGGGGAGGATTGGTTTAAAGATATTTTAAAGAGACAGGGTACGTACCATGGGTAACTCAACAGCGAAGGTTCGTCTGGCCAACGAACTGAAAGAGCTGTTAAATACACAAGGAACAGGAATAAAAACTAAGACTGCAACCGAATTCGTTGAAATTATTGCCCAGGCTTGTCCTTGGTTTCTGACAGGAGGATTTCTTAATAATAGTGACTGGGACCTGGTGAGGCATGACCTTCAGAAATTATTGAGGGACCGGGGCTCGGACAGTGTCCCAGTTGCCACCTTTTCCTTATGGAGGTTGGTAAAGGATGCTTTATTAACAGATAAAGTAAAAATCAAGGATCAGCTTGCTGAATGTGAACAGGCCCTTAATCAGGTGCAGGAAGAGCAAATGGCAGAATCCTTAAAGGATGAGGGTCCTCTTGAGGACTCGGGCTCAGGGGATAGGAAACACCTCCAGATTTCTAAGCCCAAAAAGGATCCTGAGGACCTCAGTTCTCTCTCTGAGGAAGAGGAGGGATTAGAAAGGGAGATAGAGGAATTAGAACATCGCCTTAAAAGGGCAAATGTGAGGGTGCCTAGGGCCCCCTCAGTTGCCGCACCTCCTCCCTATAATCCTGATTGGAATGAGGACGCCCCTACTAGACGGGCGGGGGTCCACTGGGGTTCTAGAGCGGCTCAGGTTTTTCCAATGATTGAAAACGCCGATGCTGATGGACAGCCGGCCAGAGCCCATGTCCCCCTAGCCTTCAAGGACATAAAACAGCTTAAGGAGGCAGTCATTAATTATGGACCTCATGCCCCTTTCACATTGACCCTCTTCGAGTCTTTCTCAGCCAGTCAACTGATACCTAATGATTGGCAGCAACTTTGCAGGGCTGTGTTATCTGGAGGGGATTTCTTATTGTGGAAAAGTGAATATCATGAAAGGTGCCGCGAGCTGGCTCAGATTAACCTGAATGCGGGCCATCAACGGCGAAATGCTGAAATGTTGACAGGAACTGGGCAGTATGCCACCATAGGCCAACAAATTAATTACGACCCAGGTGTTTATGCTCAAATAGCCTCAGCTGCAGTTCATGCCTGGAAAGCCCTGCCCGTTTCTAAGACTGAAGCAAAAATTTCCAAGATCTCTCAAGGACCCTCTGAACCTTATTCAGACTTTATAGCCCGCCTAATGCAGGCTGCTGGAAAAATATTCCCTAATCTGGAACAGGCTATGCCACTTATTAGACAACTGGCATATGAAAACGCTAACACTTACTGCCAAAATGCTATTAAGTCCTCCCGGGCCAAAAGTATAGATGACATGATTCGAGCATGCAAAGATATAGATGGGCCTCATATTACTGGTCAGGTTTTGGCTGCTGCCCTTAAGACTGGAATGCAAAAAGCTGATAACAGGGGAACCCGCTCTAAGGGGTGTTTTAAATGTGGGAAAGAGGGACATATAAGGAGAAACTGCCCGCAAAGGAGCGAGGGTGCTGGCAGAGGGATGCCTGAAATTTGTCCTAGATGTCATAAAGGAAATCATTGGAGCAGTGAGTGCAGGTCAAAATTTGACATCCAGGGTAACCCAATACCGTCGGGAAACGGGAGCAGGGGCCCGCCCCGGGCCCCGGAAGTCAAAGTGTACGGGGCAGTGCAGGGACAGAACAGTGCCCCAGGGAGTGGGCATCTCCGCCGCCTCCCACTGACCAACCCCTTTCTATCTGGGAACTCCCCAGGGGAACACCAGGAAGCGCAGGACTGGACCTCAGTTCCACCTCCCGAGCGGTATTAACTTCCCAAATGGGACCTCAGACGCTGCCTACTGGGGTTTTTGGACCCCTGCCAGAGAGGACGGTGGGACTAGTGTTGGGACGAGGTAGCGCAACTCAGTGGGGCTTGAAGATTCTTACGGGGGTTGTTGATGCTGATTATCAGGGAGAAATAAAAATAGTAGTAGAAGCTACCCAAGGAATTGTTATTCTTCCCCCCGGGGAGCGTATAGCTCAATTGCTGCTGCTACCTTTAGCTTCCATTCCTGGGCACACCCTCCGTGGGTCCCGGGGCGATGGCAGCTTTGGCTCCACTGGAACTCCCCAGGCCTTTTGTGTAGCTCATTTGGATTTGCGTCCCAACCTGACCATTGAGATACAGGACAAGGCTTTCAAGGGAATACTAGATACGGGGGCGGATGTCTCTGTCATTTCTGAAAAACAATGGCCACCTGCCTGGCCCCTCCAGAGTCCCTCAGCCATATTACAGGGGATAGGACAGACCCGACCAAAAAGAAGTGCCTCCTTTTTAAAATGGAGAGATGGTGAAGGACATAGTGGCCATTTCCAGCCCTATGTAGTGACTGGACTCCCCACGAACCTTTGGGGGAGGGACTTGCTTCATCAAATGGGGGCTATTCTCACTACCCAGACTTTGAAAGGAAATAATGACTTTGTTAATGATGCAATGCTAGACATGGGATGGATCCCTGGAAGGGGACTAGGAAAGAGACATGAGGGCAGAATATCACCCGTGGATCCAGCAGAACAGGTTACCCGGCGGGGAAGAGACCGGAGAGGACTGGAAAATTTATCCTAGGGGCCACTGAAGTGCGGCCGCCTCCACTGTCCATTACTTGGTTATCAGATGACCCTGTGTGGGTAGAACAGTGGCCCCTAACTAAGGACAAATTACAGGCCGCTTCCCTATTAGTTCAAGACCAGCTTAAGTTAGGACACGTGGTGCCCTCTACCTCCCCTTGGAATACCCCTATTTTTGTTATACAAAAGGGGTCTGGGAAGTGGAGACTTCTTCAGGACCTACAAGACCAGATAGACTCCCTAGCAGAAGTAGTTCTTCAGAACAGGCAGGGTTTAGACTTGCTTACTGCCAATCAAGGGGGAATTTGTTTAGCCCTTGGGGAGAGGTGCTGTTTTTATGCTAACAAATCTGGCATAGTTCGCACAAAAATTAAACAACTCCAAGAAGACCTAGAAAAAAGGAGGAGGGAATTATTTGAGAACCCTCTCTGGACTGGACTTAATGGATTTTTGCCTTATCTTCTTCCCTTATTGGGACCATTGTTAGGCCTCCTTCTAGTAGTGGCAATAGGACCCTGCATTGTAAATAAGATAGTACAATTCATTAAGGATCAAATTAATATCTTAGCCTCTAAGCCAATACAGGTTCACTATCAACGCTTGAAGATGGATGATCGCCTCTCTGAGATATACTTCAGACCTATCCGAAGATGAGTGTCCTCCTTAAAAGAAGAACTCCTGCCATATATTTTCTCTATGCATACCTCTCCCTCTTGCTTTCCTGTACTAGGATCTTTGCTGTCTAATCTCTCGGTCCAATCACATCTGCCATTCGGTGGTGACGGTCGTGGGTCCCGTAGGTGGAGACGGTTAAGCGTTTACCGCAATAATGTCTTGATAGGTCATAACACCTTGAGCTGATCTTGTAGTACCCAGTGACGGGCAACTTTCACGCTTGCTGTGCGACCTAAGACAGGGAATCGGGGCCTTCCCAGAGACGGGTAAGCATCGCAAGGGCTGTGAACGACCTAAGACAGGGGCTACTTGATTCCCACTGGCATGCAAAAAACAAAAGAGGGGGACTTGTTGGCAACAGGTCCACCTTGGCCCCTGGAGCCCTACCTCCACTAGTTTGTTCTGCATGCCAGTGTGGCCAGCTCACAAGGCCATGGCGAACTTGCGGTTTTTCTGTTCCTGCTTGTCCGTCTGAGACATATGTGTCCCACGGGAATGCCTTGACCTTTTCTGGTCTGATGGACTTATTGTTAAGGGAGGTTTTGGTACCTGACAATAATAGATGTTGAAACTAAATTTCTCCCCCCTCCCTCCTGCTTTTGGGTAGTTTTCCACTTCTGCTGCTTGGGGTATAAAAAAAGGTGTGTTAGCAATAAAGATTATTATTGACTCCTGGATGAAGAACCTTGGTGTCCTGTGTGTCTTTTAACCTCGCCGTCCCTCGCCGGACTCGGCTCCCTTGGCCGGACGCGGCAATTCCAGAAAATTCAGGAGGTCCACTTGGATGGTGCTGCACATCCATAATACTGTCAAAGGTAAATGTTTGTTATTTATAAATTGGCTTATACCGGAAAGCTGAACTTTATACTGAAACCACTTTGTCTATTTTTACATTTTTTTATGAAAAAAATTTTTAAGGACTACTTACTTCCCTGTTTTCTTCAACATAGTTTACTAGATATTAACTAACCTTTTCTTGATGACTCATGGTCACCATTATGAGATAGGGAGATGTCACGTTATAGAGGAAAGGGTCAAGTCATGGTATGCAGGAAGGTGTCCTGTATTGGATGTCAAAGGTCAGATTTATTCCCAGCTCCACAACTCACTAATCTACATGGCCATGGAGAGTCATGGGGCCTCTCTGAGACTTCATTTTCTCCTTGGCTGCCCGTTTCTCAAGCTTCCTGTGGAGGTATAATGACATAATGCTCCAGTGAGGGTCTGGTGGAGCATTAGGTACCAGACAATAACACATTATAGTCCTTTTTCTAAAGTCAGATGATATGCAACACATTGCCTGTCTACTTTTGAGTCATATTCTCCTCGCTGCTAGGTTGTTGGCTGTCCCTCTGTTCCCAGTGCTTCCCTCTCAAGGAAGACTATCACCCCACCCCACCCCACCTTGCTCTTTGAGGGCCATGGACTGGAAAGCCAGAGGTCAAACCTATTAAATATTTTGTCCAGTGTAACCCAGTAAGGCTCCTTGTGGAAGCCAAAGGATCTGGCTTTGGTTCAATTTGTGTCAGCTATTTTTGGTGCTTAAAGGCCATTTTCACTTCCGGATTTGGTGTTGCATTCCACAGAATTGAGGTTGTCAGAGCCTAACTTCCAGTTAAATGGGGTGTCACTACTGTGCTTTTCTACTGTCATCCAAGCTGTTCAGTGTTCATGCTTCCTGCTTGGTTCTCTTTTCTCTCTCTCTATAACCAGTCTTCAATGATATCATGTACTGATTGATCCTCACTGCCAACCCTGTGACATAAATTAAGACAGAAACCTTGCCTGTAACTTTTCAACAGAGGAGATTTCTTGCATTCCCATCTAGGGATTTAGGGACCCTGAGTTTCCTTCTCCTCTTGCTTTCCCTCTGAAGGGGTCCTTGACAGCATGTTGCTCCCCAAGCAGACTATGGGATCCTAGACCCAGGAATAAGGTTAAGAGTAACCCATTTAAGTAGTAGTAGAAAATTACCTGAGTGGTATAGCATAGGGTGTAGGGCCTGAACTTTTGAGTTGGACCACTTGAGCTTGGGTGTGTTATTTATTTCCTCATCTGTAAGATAAGGATAGTATTTCCTTACAAGGAGTCAACGTAATAATGCATATAAGGCAAATAGCATAGACCCTGGTACAAATGGAAGGTGACCATGTTGTTAGAGAAACCAGTCCTGGGAGATAATAAGGCCAGAGAGAGAAGGGTCTGGATTCCTTAGGACCAGAGGAGACAGGAATTGTTAGAAAGGGAATACTAGTAGAGGGTTAGGTGTTGGGTGGAGTGGGTTCAAGACCACAGGCTGGATTTTGAGTTATACAGTGAAAGCAGTTCCTAGGATCTAACCATGCTGAGCTAGGTTTGGGGTATAGAGGAGGGAGATATGGGGGGTGGGGGGTGGCTTAGGTGTTTAGTACCTTCAGAAACCTCAGCTAAGTCTGAAACTTCAGTCTTCATATTGAGAAGCTCTTCCTAGATTTCTTCATCTGAAGAACTCCCCTTCCTCTCTCAAACATCTTTTCTTCTGAGTCCTCATCAGGTGACCCTGGGTGATGGATCAATGACTATCTTGAATTCTTTGATATGCCTCCCTTAAGATGTGGGATCTATTTCCCTTTTGACTTTGGCTAGCCTTTGGCTGCTTTGACCAAGAGAGTCCAGCAGAAATGACATCGTGTGCAGCCTGGGCCCAGGTTTTAAGAGGCTTTGCACCTTCCACCTTGCTTTCCTGTAACTCTGAGCTGACATCTAAGAAGACCAGTTTTCCTACTAGACAAAGGGCACGCAGAGACCCTGAGGCTACATGGGAAGGGAAAGGTACCAAGCTGAGTCCAGATTTTCTGCCGCTCCAGGCCAGGGGCAAACATGTGGATAAAGTCGTCTCAGGCTGTCCAGCCCAGCTGAGCCACCAGCCAAAGCTGCATCAGTGCTGTGTGGAGCGGAAGAATCATCCCGCTGAGCCCAACCCAAATTCCAAGCCCAATCCAACCTCACAGCTTTTTTCTTTTCTGCTCTTCCTCCTTCTCTTCCTCGTCCTCCTCTTTTTTCTCCTTTTCCTTCTCCTCCCCCTTTTTCTTCAGTGCTGGGGATTGAACCCAGAACCTTCACACACCAGGCCAGTGTTGTGCCACCAAGCTACACTGTCATTCCATTCCAAGTTCCTGACCTACAAAATCCTGGGTTGTAACAAGCTGTCTCTTGTTTTAGGCAGGTACATTTGGGGGTGTCTATTAAAGCAACAGGTAACAGAACAAAATAAGGACAAAATAAGGTTTATTTATAGTAATTTTGGGTGGGCACAAGAGAGCTTCCGGGGTAAAGAGGGCTCCTCATAATCTCTATCAAAATACTCTCAGACAGGCCCGGCATTGTGGAACAGACCACCCCAGCAGCTCAGGAGGCTGAGGCAGGAGGATCAGGAGTTCAAAGCCAGCTGCAGCATCTTAGTGAGGCCCAAGCAACTCAGCGAGACCCTGTCTCTAAAAAATATATAAAAAAGAGCTGGGGATGTGGCTCATTTGTTCAATCTCTGACACAAAACAAAACAAAAAAAACACCCCCCCCCCCAAAGAAACCCACAAAAACCTTCTCAGACATAGTTATTAGAATAAGGAACATAGTCAATCACATTGTTGCTACTGATTTAAGGCCCAAAGTGCAACTGACCTGGGAAAGGCAATTCATTGACTAAAACTCACCTTATTCCTGCGAGAGTGACTCTATTATTCAAATTGTTTTATGTGTATATGAAAAATATTTGGGAGGGGAGATCCTCCCCCTTCTCTTGCTGAATATTGGAAGAGGGTGGAAGGGAGTCCAGTTGAAAGAATTGGAAAGAGGACTACAAAATATTTTCCAGAACTTGCCAGTTTTGTTGAGAGCCAGCTCCATTTACCTTAATCATATGTAGAGAAATAATAAGCTCTGTCCAGGGTGTCTTAATGGGACAGTCCCATACCCAGCCGGGGATGCACTGACATTATCTCCCATGCTCAGACCCCAAATCAGAGATACAGAGTTGGGGGCAGTTCCTCGCTCATTTCTCCTGCCATGTCAGTGGGGGGCTGGAATTCAGTGCTGACTTTCCTGGCTGTTTGTCTCAGGGACTTTTCTATAGCCCAGTGATGTTTCCTTTACTCGTGGCGCATAGTGAGGGACACATTTCAGTAATGATTATTTTGTAATTCTCTTGAACCCCGATTTCTGGAGATTCGGCCTCTTTTCTGAGTGGTTGCTATCCATCACTCCAACAGGTGAGAAGGGGCAGCATGTTCTTTCCCAGAGATGGAAACTGAGCACAGAGAAGTGGGTTTGCCAACAGCTCACAGCCGGGAAAGAGGCATTTTGATGTGCTGGAGAATTTCAAAGGGTCAGGTGTCTGACCTCAGGCATTTACATTCAAGATAGGGATATGGAGTCTGCTTCCTTGAGGTGGGTGGGGAAAGTCAAGAGGCCATGACTAAGCAGAGTCTGCGCACTGACAATAGAAGGCTGCCTCAGAGTCAAGGAGGGATGGAATAGAGAAGGCTCTGCTCAGACCGCCTCTTAGGGGAGGTGATGGGCATGAACGGGAAAGAGAAGTGAAAGCAAACACTCTAGGAGGAAATGTTTTGTGAGAAGTTTCAGCAGCAGAGACAAGCACTGTACATGTTGAGGACATGATAAGAAACTTGCCTGCAATAGAGCTTGGTCTCTCCCCAGGAGGCGGGGAGGGGTGGTAAGGACCAGGGAGGGAAAGGCGGGGTAATTGATAATGGAGGGAGGCTGCACTCCTAGGGCATTTTCCTCTCAGAATCTCTGGACTTTCCCCTTCCTGTGGACGGACTTGTCCTCTGGTCTCTGGCATCTCCCAGGTCCATCTACCTTTATAACTCATCTGTATGTCTTGCCTCTGTAATAATCACAAGAGCCAGTAATTGTTGAGTGTTTATAATGTGCCAGATTGCTGAGGCTGGCTTTGAACTCATGATTCTCCTGCCTCAGCCTCCTGAGCTGCTGGGATTATGGGCACGTGCCACAGCTCAGGGTTGCTTGAAACTCTTTACATGCATTTTTCTTTTTTGAGCCCCACTGGAAACATTAAGACAGAGTCTGTACTTTGGAGATGAGAGAATTATGAGACTGTGAGACAGACCCGGGAATGTGTTGAGAAAGATTTGATAACTTGCCCCATGAATCCCTTATCACTCACTAATGGTAGAGCCAGGAAGGAGTCCAGGCAGTTAGTTGGACACTAGGCCACCTTTTTACCATCTTCTGTAGGGGATTTGGGGTCGTAGAAAGGATCACATGAGGGACCAGCTATACAGTTTGTGGCTCTCAGTGCAAAATGAAAACATGTGTCCTTTGTTCAGAAACTGTTAAGAGTTTCAATATGGTGACAGCCAAGAGTGAGGTCTGAGTGCACAAATAGATAAACTGCTGGCCCAAGAACTGGGCCTGATTGTGTGGGCTGCTGCCGACACACAGGAAGGTCAGACACAGCAGGCTTAAGTGCTGTCAGCAGCCCCTGAGCGCCAGGTCTGCCCCCTCCTCCCTCTCGTAGATCCCTCAGCATTCTCATTGAGAGAGGATGAGGAGGGGCAGGGGGAAAGCCACAGAGTTGACACTGCCAGTGTGGAGGGGACAGTAAAGCTGGCCTTGGCTGATCTGTCCTTGAAGTTCCAGCTCCCAGAAGCCCAGGCAAGAGCCGCCTTCAGATGAGGTTTATACAGTATTCAGAGTAACATAGTGTACAGATATGCATCCACGTGATAAGACATGAACAGGCACTAATAACCTGGGACTTCCTGGCTCATCAAGGCTCTCTACATCTCTATTCAATTAATGAGCACTTACCTGGTGCTAGCAATCGGCTAAGTGATGGGGGGGTGGGTAGAATAATCTAGGAAAGTCAAGATTCCTACCCTCAAGGAATTTTGCACCCTGGTTGGGGGATATAAGATTTCTAAATATTAAATAATTAGAAGAAAAAGCCAAATAATACAGAATTATTTTTGCTGATTAAATATTAGGGTCAAGATAGATGTCATCCATGTCACTTGCTAGGTGGTGCCAGGAGAAGGAGCCAGGGTTGACTGGAGTCAGGACGCAGGCTCTGTGAGAAGTGGCCCTGCAGTGGGCCACTGGATGTGGGGTAGAAATCAGGAACGGGGAGGGGGCAATTCAGAGGGGGGTTTCGGGTGTGTGTGGGGCTTTAACAAAGCCAGGAGGGAGAACAAGCATGGTGATTGTGTGAGCCTGGGAGGTGACTAGAGAGCCCGAGCCGTGGGAGGCAGAAGAGAGAACTCTGGAGTCAGACAGAATCAGGTTTAAGTCTTGCCTCTGCAGGGAACTAGCTGTCTGACCTTGGGCTTTACAGAAAATTTCAGAGCTTCATTTCAAGCTAATATAGTGGTGATTGCCATTCGGGGTGGTTCTAAGGCTTAAATGAAAGAAAGTAACATTAACACAGAGGGTCTGGCAGGCAGTAATGCTCAGAAAAATTAGCTGTTGTTACTTTACTTTGAAGGTAAAGTTGCATGAGTGAGTAGGATCAAGTTATGAAAGATGGTCTTGCATCAAGTCCTGGCTTCAACCCTTATTCATTGGGCCAGCTTGGACAATAAGCTTAACCTCCTAGACCCTCAGTTTCTGTTTTTTTTTTTTTTTTTGGTGGGGGGATACTATGGATTGAACCCAGGGATACTTAACCACTGAGCCACATCCCCATTTTTATATTTTATTTAGAAACAGGTCTTGCTGAGTTACTTAGGCTCTCACTAAGTTGCTGAGGCTGGCTTTGAACTTGCAATCCTCCTGCCTCAGCCTCCCTAGCTGCTGGGATTATAGGCATGCACCACCGCACCCAGCTGAGCCTCAGTTTCATCATCTGAAAATAGGGATGAGGATGTTAACTCCCTTGTAGGGAGTTTGCAAGGATTAAATGACACAGACATATAAAATACTTAGGACGGGCTTGGTACATAATGAGAGCTAATAAATGTTATCTATTATTAAAGTTAATCTTCCCAAACCCTGCAAGGGTTTTTTTTTTATCATCCTCATATTGTTGTTGAGGAAACAAAGGCTCTTGGGTTGAGGAATGTTTCTGAAGCCACCCAGCAGGTAACCAAGAGCCAGAGCTTCATTCCTTCTGTAAAGGAGAGATGGAAACAGGCCCAAGCAGGAGTCCCTCCCTCTGGTTTCCAAAGCCCTCTGTGCTTCCAGTACAATACTTATTACAGTCTGACTTATGCTGTGGTGGCTCCCTGGGGCAAGGCTGGTGACTTACTCATCTTGTGTTAACCAGCACCTGACATTGGGCAGCCCCTGGAAGGGGCTGGGGGGTGTTTGTTGGGATCAGAAATGACAAAGGCAGGGCTTGCTGTGGCCTCTATCCGGGGATCACAGACGTCTCTGAGGTCTCAGGTCTGGGTGCCCAAGAGAACAGTGGAACCGTGGGCAGAGAACACGAGGGTGGGAGAGGTCGGGGTTTGAGATGACAGTGGGGGAAGGGAGCACATGAAGATCAGGTTCAGACAGGTTTCAGTGCACAGATGGGGCCATTTAATTAGAATTCCATGCTGTGAATAGGGCCCAGGGTATAACTCAGTGGTAGAGCGGTTGCCTGGCATACACGGGGCTCTGGGTTCACTCCCCTGTACTGGGGGGAAAAATCTGCACTATGAAAATCCACCTGGCCCCGTGTGGTGCGGTGGTACACACCTGTAATCCCAGCAGCTTGACAGGCTGAGGCAGGAGGACCACAAATTCAAAGCCAGTGCCAGCAACATAGTAGGCCCTAAGCAACTCAGAGAGACCCTGTCTCAAAATAAAAAATAAAAGGGGTTGGGATGTGGCTCAGTGGTTAAGAGCCATGGGTTCAATCCCTGGTACCAAAAAAAAAAAAAAAGAAAAGAAAAGAAAGAAGATCCATCTGGCAATGTCCACAATCAGCCCTCTCCCTCTCCCAGGAACTGACTTGTGATCTGACATTGAGGTCCCTGCCCTGAACTAGCTCCTGATGGGAAAGACCTGAGACACACCCAGAAACCACAGAGCTTAGAACATTTGCACAGCACCTATGAACACCCAGCAAGGAGAGGTGGAGGAGAGGATAAGGAGCCCTGGGGTGCGTGACCTGGGGAGGGGTCAGGCTGGAAGAGCTTCTTGGAGGAGGAGAAGGACCACGGCAACACCTGCCTTTGGCCAGGAGGGAGCAGCTAGCTGCAAAGGAGGGAAGAGAATGGGGCGGGGGCTGTGCACCGCGGGAAGAAGATGAGGCTCGCTGTCCTTGCCTAGGATTCTGGGCACCCAGCAGTAATCCGAGGGAGCGCGGGAGGAAGAGCCGATCACAGCTGTTGTGAGGGACCAGAAGGAGATCTCTAGGGCAACGAGGACAAGAATAACCGTTCTAATGCCCAGGACCGCTCGTAGTCAGCTGTCTTCCTCTCTGCTTGCGGGGGCTTTGCTTTCTGCCACGTGGACCCCTCACTCCCATCCTGGTTCCATTCCCCAGCAGGCAGTGGGGAGGGAGGACCACCACCTCCCTGAGTGAGGGGAGAGTGGGCCTGGCCACCTGTCTCCTCCCTCGCCTCAGCCCCGTCACGATCCCCCCACTCGGCTCCTGCCAGACACATCACCCTCCTGTCTTGGCCCCCCTTCCTCCCTCCATTCCCACCCATGGCTCCCTGAGCTATTGACAGGCTGAAACCCTGACAGTCAGAAAGAAGTAAGGGTGAACAAGGCCACCTTTCCCTCTCCCTCTTGGGCCTCCCTGCCCTGTCCCCTGGGAGCCTCTCAGACCCTCCCACACCTCCCAGTGCGCTTCCCAGGATGCCACAGCTCCAGGCTTCCTCTGAGAGCCTCTTAGCTCTGCCCTCTGCCCTTGGTCCCCACTGACTTCAGGAGGACAGAGCTGCATGCCCTGCCCTGGCCTGGGCTGCTGGGAGTCCCTGGGGGCAGGGGCAGTTCAGCTTCTGGGATTTCCCCAGTCTTCAGCCAGCAGGAAGTCAGACTTGGAGAGGGGAAACCTTATTCTTGGCTGCTGTCCAGCTGCTAAAGCATGACCAAAGTTCAGAGGAGGAGCCTGTTTCCCCCGGTCGCTGGGGACTCCTGCTGACCTTGCTCCATCAGGATTTGGGGGTTTGAGTCTCTGAGCCTGGAGAGCAAGGTCAAGTTCAGGGGAATGAGGGGGAGAAGCGTGGGAGCTAGAGGGCAGTGGGGTGAGAGACAGTAGGCTGATACCCCTGCCTGCATCACCAGGCCTGGGGTGTGCTGTCCCTCAGCTCCTGAACTGTCTCTGCCCTCCTGAGCCGGGCCTGTGTGCTAAGAGGGTGTGGGTTGGGCACACAGTGTCTGCATTCTGGGGGCTGATAAGGGGACTGCCGCGGCCCCACCCTCCCAGCCCCATGGGATCCCCAATTGTGGCCCTCCTGTGGACAGCAGTTTTGTGGGTACAGTTCACACATGGTCACGTTCTGAGATATCAGACAGGAAAGGAGGGTACCCAGAGGCTGGTACTTCTCCCTGGTGCCTCAGTGTCCCCTTCCCTGGGGTGTGGTTGCTGTTGGAAGGGAGGAACCCCGTGAAGGGCTCTGGAAGAATGGCCTCCTTCTCCAAGGCTCCTTTCCTAGGAGGTGAAGTCCTCCCAGCCAACACCAGCTCTTCGCTCTCTTTGAGTCTCTCCTCTGCCCTTACCCGGGTTGCCCAGTTCCCTGGCTCCAAATGAGCCCCTGGGGACCCTCAGCCGTAAACACAACAGGGAAAGAGCAAAAGTCAGCCCTGGGGAGGACAGGCAGCAACACTGTGACTGTGCACATTCCACGCCTGCCCACGGGCCAGGCTATTCTTTCCCCTCACTCTGCTCCTCTGTCCCTCAAAACTCAGTCTGGGGTCCCTTCTTTCTTGGGGACTCAGCTCCTCTGTCCTGCCTAATCCATGGCAGAGGGAAAGGGAAACTGAGGCAAAGGGCGCAAATATGGGTGAGATGGAGAACCTGGGAGGGTTGGGGTCAGGGTCAGAGATGGGGTGAAGGGGGCATCTCCAGGGCAGGGAGCAGGAAGCACCTGGGATGGAGGGAGAAGGCGCGTGGGGAACCGGCGCCCCCTGGTGGATTGTATTGCAGCTGCAGCCACAGGAGCTGGGTCCCTGGCCCTGCTGTTAGGCTCATGCCCACCTCTCTTGGACACTCCATGGTGGTGGTGGTGGTGGAGGAGGAGGTGGTGGAAGTGGTGGAGGTGTTGGTTGTAACTGTGGTGGAGGTGATGGTGCTGGTGGAGGTAGTGGAGGTGATAGTGATGGACATGGGAATGGAGTCCTGAGGGAGGAGAAACAGCACAGTCCTGCCCTGAGCCCAGGCAAGTCCTCTCTAGCATAAGTGGCATTGAGAAGGACTGTCCAGGACGCCAGCTTTATTCGAGTATCCCTGGGTGAAGTGCCCCTGTCCTGCCCACCTAGTTTGCTTGTCTTCCCAGCAGGTGGTGGGTTATCAGGCTCTCTCCAGAGCCTCCCCTGGCTCTGACGTCTGAGGTTCTAGATCAGGATGGAGCTGATCTGGCTCCCATTTCCTCTCTGATCTCAGAATGTCCTCCCCTCTTTCTGTGCTCACATTTGCTTCAGCCACACTGGCCTGTGTTCCTGGGACACACCTGGCATGTCCCGACTGCGGGCCATAACCTGGACTGGTACCTTTGCCTGAAAAGCTATTCCTCAGACTTGGCCACTTGCTCACCTCCTTCCCTGTTTTCTGCCAGGCTTCATTCTTTTTTTAAATATTTATTCTTAAGTTTTAGGTGAACACAATATCTTTATTTTACATTTATGTTGTGCTGAGGATGAACCCAGTGCCTCAGGCATGCTAGGTGAGGAGCGCTCTACCTCTGAGCCACAACCCCAGCCCCAAGGCTTCCTTCTTGATAAAGCCTGTTGTACAACCCACCCTTCCCTGGGTCCTGACTCTCCCTTCCTGCTTCTTTCCCTTGTCACCTTTCATATGCCATACCATTCCTACTTGGCTACGGTGACTCTAATGTCCCTTTTTCTCCATCTGATAGAATGAAGAGGGCAGGGGATTTGTAGGCTTCCCTTGTGTGTGTGTGTCCCAGGCACCTGGAACAGGGGCTGGCATCTAGTAGGAGTTTATTGACTATTTGTGGATGATGGATCAGGGTCTGGGTTGGGGTTAAACAGCTTCACGCTAGTAGCTCATATTTCCTGTGGAGATGTGGCTGAGCCTTTGTGACTGAATTAGGGCTTCATTGAGAGAGGCCTTTCTGCAGATGACCTACCACAGGTGGGCAGATTCGAGGAAGTCGAGGGCACATAGAACATTGTAGGTCAGCTTTTGTCCCTCGCTGTATTAACAAACACCTAATCAGAACCCACATCCAAAGCTCTTGGCATGGGTCAAGGAGCATCAATTCTGAGACATCTCAAAAAATGGAGGACAGGGGAAAGGTCAGATATATCTGGGAAACGCTTCAGACCAGATTTCTTCTGAGCAACTCAGAGTCCCTCATGCAGCAGGACACCAGCTTGAATTCTGCTCTGGTGTTTCACAACACATGACCATGAGGTCTCATGTCCCTTTTCCCTTTTTACCCAAAAGCTCCACGGAGGTCCTGCTAAATTAGTGTTCTGAATCAGCACAGATTTGGGAAACGTTGACTTTGAAGATAAGGCTCAACTCCTGGCTGTTCAAGGGCCTTCTGGTCTCTTGCAGTCCCTCCAGGATAGTTTCAGACCTGCCCAGTGTTTCATCCATCCCCTGCAATTCCCGTCTGCTCAGTTTCCTTCCCTCTGCACGCCTCGCCCCCCTTCCCAAACCTCCTTCCTGCTCTAGCTGACGGCCCCCTCCCCAGCCCGGCTGAGTGCTGTGCTCTCCATCCCCACCCTGTGTCTGCAGCCTCCTGGACCAGCTCCCCGCAGCAGGGGTGAAGTCAGCTCACTCTGCCTCTCCAGCCTGCCCCTCCTGCTGCTCCAGCTGACCCAGGATGAAGGGAGCCCAGCAGAAAAGAGTGGCACAGCCCTGTGGCTGCAGAGGGGGAAGGGATGCCAGCTGGTCAGATCCCAGGTTCCAGAAGCCCGGCCTGGCTGCCTCCTTCTCTTACCCCTGGCCCTCCTTGGGTTGGTTTGATTTTTGGTACCAGGTGTTCAACCACGGAGCCACATCCCCAGCCCTTTTATTATTTTATTTACAGATAGGGTCTCATTTAGTTGCTAAGGCTAAGTTGCTGAGGCTGACCTTGAACTTGCAATCCTCATGCCTCAGCCTCCCTGGTCGCTGGTATTACAGGCATGTACCCCTACATCTGGCCCCCCTTGGTATCTTTAAAATCTTCCTTTCTATGGATCTTTCTTCTCCCTCAAAACACTGAGGAGGCACCTTACTGACATGACTGGGTTTCCCCAGTGGATATCTAATATGTAGAGATAATTAACAAAATAGAAACTACAACCAGCTAACAAACATTTGGGGGAACTCTTCTAACTTACTAGTAGTTATTGAAATGCAAATTAAACAGGGCTTCTCATGTGTATCAAGAACTGTAAAACTATTCTTATTACATGCTTAAATCTAGGAATAAATCTGGAGGATGAAAATAAAAATCTTGGAAACACATTCAAAAGTTATTCACAGTATTTTTGAAGGATTTTTTTAATTGTGAAAAAAACCACAAAGTAAAGTGCATAAAAATGGATGTGCAAATTAGTGATTTTTTGGTAATGGTGCTGGGGATCAAGCCCAGAGCCTATGTACACTAGGCCAGCACATTACCACTGAGCTACAGCCCCGGCTCCAGCTTCATGAATTGTTATAAAGCAAACCCAGCCATCCGAAATCTCCACCTTGTCAAACAACACAACACTGCCATCTCCCCGGGACTCTGTGTCCCCGGCAAACAAGCGCCTCCCCCTCCCCTCTGAGATAACCACTTCCTCGTTTTTCCCACAGTTTGACCCCTCAGGGTGGCATCCACAAGCATGAAGTTGTGGGTTTGTCAGAGTCTGGGACTCACACAAGTGTGATCACAGATTCGTGTGTGTTATTATTTTTTGTGGGGCTGGGGATTGGACCCAGGGCCTTGAGCTTGCTGGGCTAATGCTCTCCCACTGAGTGGCATCCCTGGTCCCAGATTGGTGTCCCTGTCTCTGGCTTCTTTCATTCAACATTACAGCAGCCTGTCTAGGGGTGCCGAGTGCAGGTGCATCTCTGTGGCTGAGGCAGGTGGGGCAGAGTGGCTGAGTCACAGGATTGCACTAGACACCGAGTGTAAGCCCTGCCAGCACTGGGCGCAGCCGAGGCGGGCACTAGCTCAGGTCTCGTCTTTGCCCTCCCTCTGTGGGTGGACCCAGCTCCGTTCCTGGAGCAGGATTCTCCCCACTCCCGTCCCAGCACCCACCAGCTTCCCTCCCTGCTCCCTGCGCTTCCTGCCAGCAGCATGGGTGCCCTGGGCCCTGAGGACAGAGTGTGGGCATTTCATCCTCTCCTGTCCACACAGCTGGCCCTGCTCCTGGGAGGGGCCTGAGGTTTTCTTCCAGGAACACTGAAAAGCTGTCCCAGGCTGAGCCCCCTCCGCCAGCCACCCACCTCCCAGCCTTCAAGAGGTCCTCGCTGTGAAGAGCATATTCAGGGGGTGTCTGTGACCTGCATTAAAATACCCAGCCGTCCTCAGTCAGCATTTCAGAGAAAAAGGGACACTCAGGTTTTTCTGGGCATTTTTTCGAAGAAGTTGAGGTGAGAGAATGAAATTTGGAAAGTGGAGCCAGGTGAGATGTTCGGGGACAGGAGGTGTTGGGGGAGGGGCTGGGAAAGGCGAGTGGACAGGGCGGGGCCTGGAGAAACAGCCTGGGTGACTTAACCCCCTTCTCTTCTATGCTCTGTCCTTTCAAAAGTCACCTTTGTGTCCCCAGTCCTCAGTTGCAGTGTCTTGTGCCATTTTGCAAGTGGGTCTTCTTGTAACAGTCACATTGTGTCCAAAGCCACAAGAATGGTCCTAAAAATTCTTAAGGGCTCAGGAACAGGCTTCAGTAGGGAAGCTTAGCAGGAGAGATTGACAGGAAGAGAAGAGGACTGTGATCAGGCCCTCATCACCCCCTGGACAGGCAGGGCTGGGCTGGCATGGTTCACTGAACACTCACAGCGTGGGCTGTGGACAGAGAAGGGACCCTCTGCCCAGGTCTTTCTCCTTCTTGTAGGACAGGCTGGACGATGAGGGACCAGGCAGATCATTGGCCTCAAGTGTCCAGGCTGGGTGCCAGCAGTTGATGAGGCCTCTGGGAGAGGCAAAAGCCCAGCACCAGGCACCTGGGGCCTTGGGGCATCTGTGAGTCTTCTGGCCCCGAGGATAGAGGTGACGGTCCCAGGGGAGCAAACTCTCCCAGGAGGAAGAAGGACTCCAGCACCAGTTGGACTGTGCTGGGGACCAGACTGAGCTCCAGTGCCATCTACGCCCAGTTCTGCTCCTGGCTCCCCGGGAGGCCTGGGAGATGACGGAGCCTGTTCACTGAGTTTTGGGTGAGTCTGTGGCCTTGGGTTTGAGAGAGACTCCACGGCCCTGGCCCATGGCCCCTGTCCAGTCCTAATCTTGGACTCGTGTCTTGGTCTTAGTGTGATGGGGCAGGGGTCAGGTGCTGGGGGGTCAGGCTGGGCTGGTGGGGCGCCTCCTCTGTAAGGCTCAGGCTGGGCAGAGGTGGGGCCTCTGTGAGCAGCGGCTGGAAGACAGAGGAGCAGATGTTCTAAGCAGACGGAGCTCCGCGCATGGACTGCAGCCCGGAATCTCTTCAAAAGAGCCTGGGCCTTCCATCTGCAGTGAGCGCTGCTGCAGGAGTCCCCTGCCTGCCCAGGGCTGGTCCCCTCTCGGGAGCTTCTTCTCTAGAGGACACTCGTCTCAGTCCACATCTTCCCCCCACAGGTTTTCGGGGGCTGAATCGTCCCCACACCCTGCATAAGTGTGTTTGGCACCTGCCACCTGAAGGGCCCGTGGGAAGCCTTGGCCTCAGGGTTTCGTTCCCTGGACAGGCCACGACCCTGCAGCCTGGCCTGGACCCCGAGTCCTTGAGGGGAGGGGGAAGCGGTTTGTCCTGGCTCTTCTGTCTTCATCGTGCTGACCTGGCCTGTGACATGGGCTTCCGTCCCATCCTGCCCCCGCTGGCCTTCACCCCGGGCTGCTTGGCTGTAGCTCGGTGCCCTGTGGCCTGGGCTCTCCTCCCTCTTGTGCACTCCCCTCCTAGCTGGGTCTGCCCTGAGTGGACACTGCTGCTTCCATCAGGCCTTGCTGCCAAGCCCCGTCCCCTCAGCTCCTGGTGGTGAGGCCTGTCGTCCCCCCCAGCTCCCATCAGCCCTGTGGATGCTGAATCCACAGTGGGCTGGGCTCTGGGGGAGTCAGGTGTCCCTTCCCTGGCTCCATTTGTTTCTGTCCCCTGTTCTGAGATCTCAACCTTGTGTAACCCCCTGGAGTTGTGTGAGGAAGGACCTGTGACATCGTGTGAAGATGGGCTTAGTGACTTCCTCGTTGTCCTCCCCATCCAATGGTCATGCAAGGTTTTTAAGCAAAGAGGAGCTCATATTTGCTTTTTTTCTCTTTGTCAATTCTAAGCTCATTGTCCTGGCCAGCCTTGCACCTCCTCAGACACTCGGGGTCAGGGGAGGGCGCAGCAGTCTGCTCTGCTAGTCTCCATCAGGGGCAGGGACCTGGCCTCAGCCCCCCGCCACAGCCCTTCCCTTCCCTGCAGCCCCCTCACCTCCTGGTGGTCTGTGGCTTGGCCTGTCCTCTGCAGGTCCCCTGCCTTCTCCCCAGGCCTCCCTCCTGCTTTATTTACGTTTCCATGGCTGCCTCCTCCTCAAGAAGGCACATGCTTCCCTCAGAGCAGCCCTCACACCCTGCTCTGACGGGATTTCTGCTTCTTTCCCACCACCCCTGGGCCACTCGAGGACAGTGAGTTTGCTTCTGTCTTTGTGCTCCAGAGGTGCTCCCACGCAGTAGGCACTCATTACAGGTGTGTTCCATGGAGGTGACCTGAGGGTGGAGGGCCTCCTGTCAGGAAACCCCACCTGCAGTTTGGCCCTCAGCCACGAGGTGGCACTGTAGACAGCTTTGAGCAACACTTGGGCAGAGGCTGCAGGTGATTCTGGAGGAGTGTGGAGTCTCTTGGTTTCCTTCCCAGAGCAGCCACAGGGCAGGCAGATGTGAGGGCCAGAGAATGACACCTGGAACATGGAGCCCAGGTGAGATGCCCCGGGATATCCCCAGAGGAATCCAATATGTATAGATAATTAACAAAATTGAAAATACCACCAGCTAACACACAGTTGGAGAATCTTGCATGTCCCTGAGGGGGTGGCAGATCAATAGCTGGGGCGGAAGTTCCACTGTGAGAATGTGTGATTCAGTGATTGGGGGCCTGGTCCCAGGGCGATATGTGCCCAGGTGAGAACTCAGGGGGTCCTGCAGTGGGAGGGTCAAGGCTTGGCTCCTTAAATTCCAGTCTCTGCTGGGGCTGAGAGAATTGCTTGGGTGGGATGGGGTCGGTTCCCACTGGGGATCCTTGAGAACCCAGTGTGTCTGACCTTAGCTCTTATCATCCAGGGAAGAGATTTCTGAACTGAAACTGCCTCAAGGAGAGGAAAGTCAGGGCGCTCCCTCCCCAGCCCCCTGGAGACAGACCCTGAGAGTGGAGGTGGGTGCCTAGGGGAGGGGACGGGGAGTCAGGTGCTTTCCTGGGGCTGGAGGCTGGTTCAGGTGGGGAGCACTCAGTCCTGGAGAGGATTTCCAGCCCCTGGAAGTGGAGCCTGCTTTGAAGGACTGAGAAGGGTCTCAGCAAACCCTGGGTTGGCACCCACCTTTCCACCTTCTCGTCCTTCCCCTTCTGAGCTGGCCTACTCTTCTGTAGGTGGGGTGCTCACCCCTGCCTCTCAGCTCAGATTGGAGACGGCCTGAGCTATGGACCGCAGAGCTTTGGAACCTGGAGGTCACCTCTAGGTCCTCATCTCCAGCCTTCACAGCTGGGCACCTGCCTGGCTCCAGGGGTGGAGCCTGGTGTCCCCTCCCTCCTGTGTGACCTTGGGCAAATCAACCAGTCTCTGTGTGTCCAATGGGGACCTTACTGGCACAGGCCTCATCAAAGTGTTATAAAAACTAAATGACCCAGGTGTGTGGCACGTGCCTGTAGTCTCACCACTCAGGAGGCTGAGATGGGAGGATTTCCTGAGCCCAGGAGTTTGAGACCAGCTGGCAACAAAGTGAGACACTGTCTTAAAAGAGAGAGAGAGGACTGGGGCTGTGGCTCAGTGGCAGAGCACTTACCTTGTACATGTGAGGCACTGAGCTTGAGTTTCAGCACCACATAAAAAGAAATAAACAAACCAAAGATATGTTCATGTGTAACTAAAAACTATCGGGAGGGAGAGGTGTGTGTGTGAGGGAGAAAAGCCTGGTGTGGTGGCCCACACCTGTGATCCCAGCAGCTTGAGAGGCTGAGGCAGGAGGATGGTGAGTTCAAGGTCAGCCTGGGCAACTTAGTGAGACCCTGTCTCAAAATAAATAGGGCTAGGGATGTAGCTCATGGTAGAGCACCCCTGGGCTCAACCCCTAGAATACTAGGAAAAAAAATAGAAAAATAGAAAAAAAAAAGGACGATATAAAGAAAAAGAAAAAGAACCTGTATCCAGAGGTCTGTGAGTGAGAGACTGGCCTCCCTGGTCTTTGGCTTGCCCTGGCTGGGCACAGGCAGTGCTGGAAGGAGCTGGCCTGCAGGACGGACTGTCACACAGTCCCCAGATATGTGCAGCCTGGGTGGGGTTTAAAGAGAACCAGGGGAGGTATCTGCAGAGTGAAAACAACTTCCTTCAGGTCTCCATCCCCCCGTCTCCCCCCCCCCACCCCCCGCCCCCCGGCCAGCATCCCCTACCTACTGTTCCCTATAAGTGGCAGTCTTGAAATACTAGGTGAAGATTCAGGTTGTCTCAAAATCCTGCCTGGATCCAGGGAAGCCCCAGGAGGCCACTGATAACTCAGTTATGAAGGAACCAGCGCCTCCACAGGCCACAAATCGTTTTATCCCCAGGAAAAGTGGCAGATCCCTTTGAAGTGGCCCCTGAGGATGGCCTTCATAGGCCGTTTTCATTTCCGAGGTTTTGCTCTTGTTCTTCGGGGATGTTGGAATATCAGAGGGTGAGTAGTTGGGGATGCTGATCAGCATCATCCCTATGACCTTGGGAAATGACCTTTGAAGTGAGCCTCTGAGAAGGCATAATCATATGCCCCACAAAGGGACCTGGGGTACATCCAGCCTCATGGGAAATACCAGCCAACAGGTGTGGAGTCAGCATTAGGGGACTCCAAGGTTTGCTAGTTGAAGGCCTCTGATGATGTCTAGATTTCACTTTTACTCATCCATTTCTCCAAGATGGCGACCCTATTTCCCAGTCATTAGAGTCAAGGCTCCTGTCTTGGGCACAGGCCACCAGACAATGGCCTGGAGGAGTTTGCCTGAAAATTGATTAGCATCACTGAAACAGCCCTGGCAACAACTCAAATTCCCTGAAGAATGTCTCCAGAAACTAAGAAGGCAGAGCCACAGCTGGAGTTGGGCTCTTCCTCGGGTCCCAGGGTGGGAGTTAGCTCAGTGCCACAGGAACTTAGCTATGGCTTGGGGTGTTCCTCAGGGAGCACATGGAACAGGCCTAGGCTTTTTTTGAGATTTAAAAAAAAAGTGCCACTACAGGACTCTTCCCACCTCTGCTGTCCTCCATAGTGACTTTGGTGGGCTGGATCCCAGAAGGACTCACCAGAGTTTCTTCTGATTCTGGGGTCAGTGGGGACCCCTGGTCTCCTCCATACCTATTGTCCTCCTAGTGATCCTGTTCTGTCTTGGGACAAGCCCCAGTTCTTTCTAGAGAGTCCTGGTTTCTTTCTGATAGAGCTTCCTCCCTACAGGCCATGCTTTGGGCTGCACAGTCACTGGTCAGGGACTGACTCTGGTGTTGAACCTACAGGGAGACCTACATCTGGGGAGTCCTGAGGCTGGTCTCTACGACACGGGGGTCGGAGGCTGCCATCGCCTTTGCAGTAAGTGCTGTGCTTACCAGGCCGAGATGCTGCAAGGGACCCTCTTCTTCTCCTGCAGTGACATATCCCTCTCCTTGTCAGTCAGCTGACTCCCTGCCTCAGCCTGCAGCTTCCCTGATCAACCCGGCATTGCCTTCCTCATGCAGAATGTGGCATCTCACCACCATCATGGTTTCCCCCTCTCATTTCTCCATAGAACTAAGCACCAGGATCTGGATCTGCTATTTTCCGGGGACACACTCATTACAGGTGTGTTCCATGGAGGTGACCTGAGGGTGGAGGGCCTCCTGTCAGGAAACCCCACCTGCAGTTTGGCCCTCAGCCACGAGGTGGCACTGTAGACTGCTTTGAGCGACTCTTGGGCAGAGGCTGCAGGTGATTCTGGAGGAGTGTGGAGTCTCTTGGTTTCCCTCCCAGAGCAGCCACAGGGCAGGCAGATGTGAGAGCCAGAGAAACCCGAGGTAAGAGAATGACATCTGGAAAGTGGAGCCAGGTGAGATGCCCCGGGATATCTCCAGAGGAATCCAATATTTATAGATAATTCACAAAATAGAAAATACCACCAGCTAACACACATTGGGGAACCTTCCATGTCCTGGAGGGGTGGCAGATCAATAGCGGGGGCGGAAGTTCCACTGTGAGAATGTGTGACTCAGTGATTGGGGGCCTGGTCCCAGGGCGATATGTGCCCAGGTGAGAACTCAGAGGGTCCTGCAGTGGGAGGGTCAAGGCTTGGCTCCTTAAATTCCAGTCTCTGCTGGGGCTGAGAGAATTGCTTGGGTGGGATGGGGTCGGTTCCCACAGGGGATCCTTGAGAACCCAGTGTGTCTGACCTTAGCTCTTATCATCCAGGGAAGAGATTTCTGAACTGAAACTGCCTCAAGGAGAGGAGAGTCAGGGCGCTCCCTCCCAGCCCCCTGGAGACGGACCCTGAGAGTGGAGGTGGGTGCCTAGGGGAGGGAACGGGAGTCAGGTGCTTTCCTGGGGCTGGAGGCTGGTTCAGGTGGGGAGCACTCAGCCCTGGAGAGGATTTCCAGCCCCTGGAAGTGGATCCTGCTTTGAAGGACTGAGAAGGGTCTCAGCAAACCCTGGGTTGGCACCCACCTTTCCCCCTTCACGTATTTCCCCTTCTGAGATGGCCTACTCTTCTGTAGGTGGGGTGCTCACCCCTGCCTCTCAGCTCAGAGTGGAGACGGCCTGAGATGATCTACCATAGAGCTTTGGAACATGGAGGTCACCTGTAGGTCCTTATCTCCAACCCCACAGCTGGGCACCTGCCTGGCTCCAGGGGTGGAGCCTGGTGTCCCCTCCCTCCTGTGTGACCTTGGGCACAGGCCTCATCAAAGTGTCATAAAAACTAAATGATCCAGGTGTGTGGCACGTGCCTGTAGTCTCACCACTCAGGAAGCTGAGATGGGAGGATTTCCTGAGCCCAGGAGTTTGAGACCAGTAACATAGTGAGATGCTGTCTTTAAACAGACAGAGGCCAGGTGTGGTGGTGAATGGTGAATGCCTGTAATCCCAGCGGCTTGAGAGGCCGAGGCAGGAGGATTGCAAGTTGAAAGCCAGCTTCAAGCAATTTAGTGAGGCCCTAAGCAACTTAGTGAGATCCTGTCTCTAAATAAAATATTTTTAAAAGGCTGAGGATCCGGTGTGGTGGCACTGGCCTGTAACCCCAGCAGCTCTGGAGGCTGAGGCAGGAGGATCACGAGGTCAAATCAGCCTCAGAAAAGAACTCAGTGAGACCCTGTCTCTAAATAGAATGCAAAATAGGTCGGGGGATGTGGCTCTGTGGTTGAGTGCCCCTGAGTTCAACCCCTGGTACCAAAAAAGAAAAAACAAAAAAACAAAAAACAAGACAAACATACAAACAAGACACAACCCAGAAGGGATGGAGAAGGAGAAGTGAAATAAACCATGCCTCATTTCGGGGGCTGTGGAGGGAGTTGGAAGAAGCCCCTCAGCAGACAGTTTGGGAATCCATGATTTATAGAGCTAATGGGATCTGTCGCAGAAGAATGAAGACATTATACTGTTTATCCACCTCCACACCCAGCCTTCACATGGACCCAAACATGTGACACGAGAGATGTGAAGGTTGTCATTCTGGGTCAAGGTCCTTGTGATGGACCCAGTGAGGCTCATGGGCTCTGCTTTAGTGTCTAGAGACCTGTTCCACCTCCACCCAGTTTGGAAAATATTTATGAAGAGCTGTCTACAGACTTAGAAGGTTTTGTTCATCCGGGGCATGGAGGTTTATCACGATGTCCTCCTGCTCAACGCTGAGCTCACTGTCTGGGCCCATCAAGCCCCTGAGTCACGTAAGGAGGGGGCTGGAGAGTTCCTGATGCAGTGTGGCCTTGGCTGAATCAGAATTTGAAGGCCTGTCTTCCTGCTCTGGGGATCTTCTGCTCAGTAGTGCCATCCACAGGAAGCGGCCTCCTGTACAGCAGACTGCCCATCCATCCCTGCTGTCTGTGTAGAGCAGATTCTTTGGGTGTAGACGTTTTTCTAAAGCTAATGAGCTGCTCAGAAATCTGGTAAGAAGCCCATGACTGGAAGGAGCTGTGACCTTGCACCTTATAGCCGTGGTTTTGAGAAGCTGCTGTTGAAGTATTTGTCAGGTATGAAGTCACTAAAGATTTCCCTCTTCTTTTTTTGGGGGGCAGGCTGGGATTGAACTCAGGGGCACTCGATCACTGAGCCACATCCCCAGCTCTATTCTGTGTTTTATTTAGAGACAGGGTCCTCACTGAGTTGCTTAGTGCCTTGCTTTTGCTGAGGCTGGCTTTGAACTCTGGATTCTCCTGCCTCAGGCTCCTGAGCTGCTAGGATTACTGGTGTGTGCCACCACACCTGGTGAAAATGTCCTTATTCTTAAGTGCCTTATGTAAAGTGAGAGGGCTTCCATAAAGCAGCAGAGAACCAGGCAGCCCAGCCAGGGACATCAGAGATAGACTCCAACCATTTCTTCCTTTGAACCCTCCAGGCACAGTGAGATGAAGACCCAAGGTGGCAAAGGTGGCTGAGCCTAAAATAAGCACACTTCTCATAAGACAAATGAGGTCCAATACCGGGTTCTTCTGTTATGCCAGATTCGTGGGACCCCAATAGACCTCCAGGAGCTGAATCCGATTCAATCACACAAGGGTCTTTATTGCAAGCTCGACTTTATTGCAAGCCTGGACTCACAACTCTTTCCGACGCAGCGGTCCCAGGGAGTGAGTCCTGGTCCTTTGTTCAGTGAGATTTTATAGGTTTTGGGGGGTACTCTATGCGTCACAACATCACACAGCAAATCATTCCATACCACAGGAAAATCAAACAACTCTTAACATTGATTAGCACATTCACTGGCAGGAACAAGTTGAGTAGAGGTGATTGGTTAATATAAGAGGGGGATTCCTTTGAACTGATTGGTTTAAGCCAAGAGGGGTGTTCGTGATGAACTACATGGTTTCCCAACACCATAAACTACTGGGAGGGTCATCTGGCATCCCAGGTATTTCCCTGTCTCATGCTGATTGGTGGCTGCTAGGGGGTTGCTATGGGTCCCCACCTAGCCTGACTGAGCCAGGGACACCTGGCACAGCAGATCTCTCCTGTTATTTGTAAATAAACAACTCAGCAGGATGGGAATGTGCCTAGGAGTGCTCTGTGGGTCTTTCCAAGGACAAAGATCATGTCCCTTCCTTGGACAGGCTTTGCTCTGAGGTAGAGGCTGTTTTTTCACTCCCAGCCTAGGTGTCCTTCAACAGATGAATGGATAAAGAAATGGTGGTATGTATACAAGATGGAATATTATTCAGTCTTAAAGAAGAATGAAATTATGGCATTTGCGGGTAAGTGGGTAGAACTGGAGTCCACCATGCTAATTGGAATTAGCCAGTCCTAAAGAACCAAAGGCTGAATGTTTTCTCTGATATGTGGATGCTAATTCACAATGGAGGGTATAGTAGAGAGGTACTTTGGATTAGACAGAGGAGAGTAAAGGGAGGGGAGAGAGTATGGGGTAGGAAGGGCAGCATAATGAATTGCACATTATCACCTATGCGCCTATGTTGATTTAATTCTACATCATGTAGAATTACCTGGAGAATGAGAAGTTGTACTCCAATTACGTATGAGGTGTCAAAATGCATTCTACTGTCAAGAACAACTAATTAGAACAAATTAAAAAAATATTTTGTCCTCTCTAATCTCTTACAGGAGGGAAGAGATGCACCTTTTTGGTGCTTTCTGTGAGCATTTTTAGCTAATAGGTTAGACTTTAAATTACAGGGTCTTTGGTGGTTTGGCTTAGAAAAGGCCACTTCATCTCTGCGGGAGCCTTCAGGCCATTTCCTGGAGGAAGCTCTAGGACCTTTTGCAAGTTTCAAGGAATGTGACCCCCAGGCTAAGGATCAGTTTCCTGATTGTGGGAGAAGATGGTTCTATTTTTTCTTTTCACGTTGGGACGGATTGCCAGATTCTTCTTTTATGGATTGGCATCACTTGGAATTTTTTTCCTGCAACATTGGAGAATTTCATATATTTGTAAATTATGGAGATACATATTTTTTTAAAGGAAAATCTCTACAGGTCTGGATTTCCAAGGAGATTTGGTTTTTGCTGTTATCCGGGTTAAAGAGTTAACCTGCATAAGTTTGGTAGTAAAAGATCGTGGAAGTTTAAAAAAAAAATTCACAATGTGAATAGGCAAGTACATTAAAGTACACGTTTGTATTTGATTCTTTCAATGTAAATGGGTTACAGTGGCTGTAGACAGGAGCTAGCTGGAGGAACAGTGATGTCTATCAGGTGTTTCCTGTTCCTAGTTTTTTGGGGTTTTTTTTCTAAGGAGAATTAGAAAAATGCAGTTCTACCGGGGGTGCCCATGGCTCTGGTCTAGTAGCAAAGCAGCCGGCATTTCTTTTCTTTTTTTTTTTTTTGTTCCAGGGGCACTTAACCACAGAACCACAGCCCCACATCTCCACACCCCACAGTCCTTTTTATTTTTCATTTTAAGACAGGGTTTCCTTAAGTTGCTGAGTCTGGCTTTGAATTTGGCAATCCTCCTGCCTCAGGCCTCCCACCCCCAGGGGTGGGGGATGACAGGTATGTGCCCTCATGCCCTGCAGCAGCCAGCAATTTTGAAACTGAAGTTACAAATCCAGGTCAAGGATTCCAGTTTAAAGAAGAATATGTGTGAATATTTGTTGAGCATCCGCTAGTGACCTCACGGAGCATGTGTGCGGGGCCTTGGTTACTAAACCACAAGCACATGAGCTCATAGGCAAGCTGACCAGTACGCTGTCCAGGGTCACTCAAAGAATTGTTAAAAAATTTCTTGCAGACGTGGTTATGCCTCGGGTGTGACCCAGTCTTTCCCAGGGCAGCTGCCTGTGGAACCAGCTCATCCATCTTCTAGCCTAAAAGGCACTGGACAGCACAGAAGCCCTGCTGGTCAGGAAGAGTCCAGCCCCAGGATCAGAGTCGTGACAAGCCGCCCCGCAGACAGGTATTTTCAGTTGGGTCGGGAAGTTTCGGGGTGTTCCTGAACATGCAGGAATTGTCCCAGCACCCAACATCCCAGGGTCCTTGTCCAACTATTCTCCTTGCTGCTGGGAGGAGAGCTCATTATGGGAGGAAAAAATCTAGGTTTGCAGGTCCAGCCAGGGTCCCATAGCAAGGACAATCTATTAGAAAAGTGTTTCATTATATGATGTTATGATATGCAATAATATATTAATAGTTTTATAATTATAAAAATATAAAGTTACATAAAACGTACTATCCAAAAATTCAATGTAATGTCTTTTGTCATAGGCTTGGGATTCTATTTTTTAAAAAATATTAATTTCTTATTTGTAGTTGGATACACTACCTTTATTTTATTTATTTATTTTTATGTGGTACTGAGGACTGAACCCAGGGCCTCGCACATGTTAGGAGAGTGCTGAGCCGCAGCCCAGCCCTTGGGGTTCTATTTTTAATGTTATTCTTGACTTCACCAAGATTAACACAGTGAGTCTCTTATTAAATATTGTAAACATTTAGAGGTTTGCCTTGAAGTATGGAGATTTTGAGAATCTCCCTTTCAGGGATGAAGGGTCTTGGGGGAAATTAGAGGGAAATTAGGGAAATAGGGGATATTAATATCCCCTATTGGAGGAGTAGCTGGCCAAGATTATCTCCCATTCTGTAGACTCTCCCCTCATACTCTTATTTCCTTGTCTATGCAGAACCTTTTTAGTTTAATGGCATCCCACTTACTGATTGCTGGTTTTGTTTCTTGTGCCTTAAGTGTTGTTGAGGACGTTGGTGCCGGCACATATAGGTTTTCTTTCTTTTTTTTTTTGGGGGGGGGGATGCTGGGGCACTCGACCACTGAGCCACCTTCCCAGCCTATTTTGTGTTTTATTTAGAGACAGGGTCTCACTGAGTTGCTTAGGGCCGTGCTTTTGCTGAGGCTGACTTTGAACTCCAGATCCTCCTGCCTCAGCCTCCTGCGCCTCTCAGCGCGCCAGGCGATCCTGTGTTTTCTTCAAACAGTTGTAAGGGTTCTGGTCTAATTCCTAAGACTTTGAGCCATTTCAATTTGAAAGTGTGTGGAATGAATGGGGTGAAAGACAGGAGTGTGATTTCACTTTTCTACATATAGCTATCCAGTTCTCCCAGTGTTATCTGTTAAAAAGGCTGTCTTTTCTCCAAAATATATTTTTGGTCCCTTTGTCAACTATCAGATGGCCATAGGTTTGTGGCTTTGTCTCTGTGGCTCTTCACGTGTATTTTGGTGTAGAAAGGTCTAATTTATCAGAATCTGGGAAAGGGGGACTGGAGGGTCAAGAACGATGTGAAAGGCAGTAGGTACTTCTTGATGTCTTTATTCTTTAGGGTATTGGGAATTTACCTCAGGAGCACTTTACTGCTGAGCAACATCCCTCAACTCTTTATTTTATTTTTTAAATAGGATCTCACCTGGCTATTTCTTTTGGGCAATTCTAGTGTAGCCACTAGGTGGCAAAATTGCCTGACTTTGTCTGTCCCTGGGGGACTGGAAGGAGGGGAAGTAGTAGAATCATTTCACAGTTTGAGTTGTTATTTTTTCCTCTGTCTCATCTTTTGTTGTGAATGGCAAAGAAATGAATTTGAGAGGTAAACCAAATGTCTGGGAAGTCCACTCTGGAAATCGAGGTGACAGACACTGTACTTTGTCTTTGGGCCCAGTCCTGTGAGGAGTCTTGCCTGCGTCTCGAGGAGGTGGAGCACTGTTCTGTATTGTACTGTGCTATCTGCTTTTCCACCATACCTATTTAGTGTGGTTCAGCAGACCCGAAAATGAGGTCTAACCTCAGCTCACAGAGGAGGCCACTGAGGACCAGCAAGCCATTACCAGCTTGGTGACAGGAGCAGGAATAGAATCAATGTTTATCAGGATCCCAAGTCAGGCCTCCCAGGCATGCTGAGGTCCCAAAGGAAATGTCACCTGTGCTTTCCTGTGGGGAGGTAGATGGTGGGGACCTCGCATGAGTCTGGCCTGTTTATTTCTTAGTGAAGGCAGAGGGCGAGTGGGCAGTAACTAAACCTCATCTATGGTTAGTTACTGCAGGGAAGAGTTAGATTTGAAGGTGGAAATTCAATGCAATGAAAATCATTCTTTTGAAGACCTTAGGGTGCTGCCATATTGGAGAGCAACATTCTATCTCTCAGAAGTTTTCCTCCCTCTTTGGAGCATACTTTCTCTCCCCCACCCCCTGCCCCCATGAGATAGTTGGCTGGTGTCCAGGGAACATGCTGTGTGTAAAATGTGTCCTATGTATTGAAACATGAGTTTTCCTTCCCAGCTGTGAGTGCTGGAGACAGTTGGTGTGATTTGTGAGCAGGTTTTGTGCATCTTTTCCCAATTCTGTGTTCAGGGTCATGATGTTAGTAGTTTGAAATCAGCCATGGTTGGGGTATGAGTCCCACAGAAATTGGAAAACGTCAGAAACCAGTTTTTTTTTTTTTTTTTTTTTTGCTCCAGAAAAGCCAGCTGCCAAATGGTTACCTGCACATCAGTACACACTGGGCAGCAGGAGCTCACACCTGAGAGACAGGTGGGGGCAGGGATGGACCTAGGGGCCCTGTGGTTTGTAACTCTTACCTCATACTTATTTTTGGGTCTCACTAGTGTCACTAATTCGAGTTGTTATTTCTTTCCTCTGTCTCACTTTTGTTGTGGGTCTTAAGCAGGTGGACCAGTGTCAGGCTGAGGCTTGGACCCTGGGAAACAGACTCAGGGTCCCAGCAGGTGGAAGAAGATGGGAGGCACAGCTGGCACAGTAGACATGTTTTATTTGGAGGCAGCAGCCGCCCCCAGCTCCCTGTCTTTCCATAGGCCTTTTAAAATATTCAGGCCAAAGGAAAGGCACATTGTCGATAGGTTACACAAGAGCACATGCTGGTAAGAAGGTGTCCATGACCTTGAGTACATATGCTGAATCAAGGTGCTGATGTCAAGGTGCTGATGTCAGGGTGCTGATGTCAGGGTGCTGATGTCAAGGTGCTGATGTCAAGGTGCTGATGTCAGGGTGCTGATGTCAGGGGGCTTGGCTGCATACTGAAAATGGCTGGCCAGAGGACTCAGTGAGGGAGCCGAACTGTACCATCTTGGGCCTGCCCTCAGGCACCCTCACATTAGGCAGGTGGGCTAGGTGTCTGTCAGAGGAGGTGACATAAGGTTGTGTTGCCAGGCAGTCGCCTCAGGCCCTGACTGCAGCAGATGGTGAATGGGATCAGACAGAATGGCCCAGCTAGTATTAAGGCGCAGATGTGCTTAGCAAATATTTGCTGAATAGGAAACCTGCCCAGTCTATATGGCATTACTGCTGTGTTTTCTTGAGCACATGTTATACTTCCACGTCTTCAGAGGCAAAGTGGGGACTGGGGTGAGCAATAGACCCTGCATTTGGACCTCAGGTAGGGGAGCAGGTGGGCAGGGTGCAGGATGATGGGGGGTTTTTCTGAGGTCCACAGGGGATGGGATGGACTCCCATAAGTTCCCCCCCACCCCAATGAACAGCCCCTGGTGGGCTATTGAAGGCACTGGGGTGCTCAGTGCGTATCTGCTAAATAGAAACCTGTCCAGGTTGCCTATGTGGTTGAGCTGAAAGCTGCTGCTCTTGTTCTTGAGCGTAGGTGATGCATTAGGAGGGGCCCAATCAGGAGGAACCCCAGTAGACTGTGGGCACGTTCTGGGGGCTGCAGATTGAATTCTGCAGAGCCACAGTGTTTCCTGGGGGAGAGTAGCTGTGGCCTGAGGCCCTTGGGTGGAGAGAGGTGGTATTGGGTTAGGTCTGACCACCCACACTGCACAGTGAGAGACGCTGAGAACTGTAGAGAAGAGAACCACTCAGGAAGTCTGTGTGGCTGGTCTTCCACTTCTCTACAAATGACCTGCTCCAGAAGCCAGGGAGCCCAGTAGAATGGTGTCTGCGATGTGGCTGGGGTGTGAGTGTCACTGACACTGAGGTTGGGCAGGAGCCCTGGGTGGGAATGGGGCATATGCATATCTTCACCCCTGGGGGCTGCTCCAGGTTTAAAAGGAAATGGAGTTGGGACAGTGGACAAGACTGAGATGAAAAGACCTTGTGACAGCAGACTGTGAGACTCCTGTGCAGGACAGAGTTCCCTGTGCCGGGGGAGGCCGTGGCTCATAGCTGGGGAAGGTCTCCTGGCAGCTAGAGGACCAGTGGAGGCAGCAGTGTGTGCGTGCTGAGATGCAGCCACAGGCCTCAGTCCTGTCGCTGGGGGCGGTGTGGAGGGGGAGGTGCTTCCTGGCGCTGGCCTGACCTTCCTGTGGCTCAGCATGGCTTGTCAGAGTTTCCCTCTGAGAGGTGAAGGGTCTTGGAGGAAAACAGAGCCCTGCGAATAGGATCAAGAAGATGTGGCTGTGCAGGGACTACTGGGGGATGCAGAAGCCAGGAAGGTGACCTGGGAAGGGGGACGAGGAGAGGGCTCAAGAGCAACATGAAGGGGAACAGACACTTTAGGAATATTTTCTAATGAGGTAGAACAATTGCCCCCACTTTACAGATGAGGAAACCGAATTTAGAGAAGTGACATCAGTTGCTGAGGGTCAAGCTCCTGACACTTGGCCAATCTAGGGCTTGAACCAGGTGTTTCATATGCCTTGTTAATGTGGAAGATTCACTTCCCTGAGAGGGGAGCTTGGATCTGGGAAAACTGTTGGACAGGGAGGTGGGAGGCCTGGGCCTAGTTCTGGCTCTAACACTTAAGAACTTTCCAGACCTTGTGTTTACCAATTTCATGCTTTGAAAATGCAGTTTTCACATCTGTGAAATGGAAACATAACCATGGTACCCAGGACCTCTCACAGGTGCAGGGCTTTGTAGACTGGGATGGGTGTGAAGATGATGTAGCCATCTGGGACGCTTCTGCTGCGGGGATTCAGCTGGGCCAGTGTGAACAGGCCCCATGTATCCATGGATCAGACTCCCCCTATCCTGAACCTTGTGGGACTTATCCCAGGGCTAAGTCTCATTGCCCTGAGCACAGGGGCCCATCAGTGACCTTCACACAGGACTTTGTATCACCCACATTTGGGGGCTCCTCAACCCAAGAATGGTTACTGTTGAGGTGCCCAGTCTCACAGAGTAAAGCTGCTTCCCAAATGCCGCTCATGGAACGGCACACCTGTCTTTATTTACATCCACATTCATGGGAACTGAGGAGTCAGGATCAAGGTGCCAGCAGATCTGGTTGGTACAGCCCTCCCACCTGGGGGGATGCTGTGTCCTTACGTGGAAGGAGTCTGAGTCCCACTAGAGCAAGAGGCAGGACACTGCATGACGCCTTAATCCCATTCCCCAGGGAGGAGCCCTCATGCCCAAGCCCCTGTTAAAGGGCCCACCTTCTGACACCATCACAGTGGCAACGCCTGAGTTTTGGAGGGGACATTATTCAAGCCATAGCAGTGCTTGTCCTCCTGTGCTAGCTCCAGGCTGAGTTCAGATAGCAAAGACATATCCACTGAGACAGTGAGGATGGAAAAGTGAAGAGGAGGAGAAATATTTTCAGAGAGAGGATCTCAGAGAAATCAGTAGTTAGGAAACCACAGGCCCTGAGTGGACAATTATGTGGAGCCTTTCAGTAAGGGCCTGTGTGGGGAGAAACAAGAATGAGAAGGGCACAGGGGACCTCAGCTAGGGAGCAGATAGGCAAAGTGATGTGAGGGGGCAAAATTGTGATGTGTGCAGTCGAGGGGAGAAATAAAGAATGTCCACACGCTTCTGCCCCTTTTAATGCCCTATTCACTCAAATTACTCAATACAATTTCTCTTTATAGGTCAAGAAAATGACGATCCTTAATGCTAGGCACTGCAATAGGCATAATCAATTCATAGTATTCAATTCTAGATTAATTCTAAGTGCTGCAGAACACTTAATCATGACAGGCTAATGACAGACATTCCCTCTACATGCTAAGTTCAAAAATCTCAAGCCTTAGGCTTTATGTCCAGCAGATGGACACTCACTCAGACTGCAGTGACCAGGTCTGGAACCAAGGCATGGATGACCGGTTGAGGAGAGGGTTGTAGGGAGAAGTTGCAGCTCTTACCAAGGTCCAGATGAGGTGGTAGAGTTTGTGAGTGGTGAGGATCATGCAGAGGCTCAGGAACAGTGACAAGTGATGTGATGTCAGGTCCTCATCAGGCTCTCCAGCCCGAGTGCATCCTTGTTTCAGCTGGCTGAATCCCTGCTCATCAGCTCTATTTTTTTTTTTCATACATCATAAATTTAGTGTGTATTTCTTTTTTTTAAAATTTTTTATTGTTGGTTGTTCAAAACATTACAAATTTCTTGACATATCATATTCCACACTTTGATTCAAGTGGGTAGCTCTATTATTTATGCTAAATTTGGGGGCTTTTGACCCCCCTTTCAATCCTTATCAGCTACCACTGGTTTTCTCAGTGACATCATTTGCCCTGGGGTCAGAACCATCTGATCTGGTGGTCTCCACCCTGATCCTCTCCCCTTTCCCTCTTATCAGGGGAGGACAGCCTGCCAGGGGCTTCACTCTGTATATCAGGGTGACGGGAAGTAACTTGTCTGAGGCCACACTGGAGGGCTCTGTGGGTGTGCCTGCATGATAAAAAATTATGAACAATTATCTGATAACCTAGAAGAAATGGATAAATTCTAGTAACAAACAACTACTGAAGCTGAATCACAAAGAGATTGAAATCTGCATAGATCAATAATGAATAAGGAGCATGGACCAGATGATTTCACTGGTAACACTACGAATATAAGGGAGGAAGTAGCACCATCTATATCCAACTCTTCCCAAAGATTGAAGAAGGGGAACACTTCCCAACTCAGATCCCAAGGCCAGGATTCCACTAATGCCAAGGCCAGGGAAAGACACAGCAAAAAAGAAAATTGTAAGTCAGTATCTCTGTCAGGCATATAATACTCACATAGACAGTAAGAATGGGAGAGAGGAAAATGAGGCTGAGAAGAAAACAGAATTGGGTGAGAGATCTCATATAATCCACGGGAAAACCAGAGGCTTTGTATCCACAGTGGAGTGACCCAACATCCGAACCCTTTTAACATGGCTTCTGAGGGGACAGAGGACAAGGAGAGGGCAGCAGGTGGCCAAGAGGCATCTCAGCTGGGGGAGCAATGGGCCACTGGATGAGGGGCTAATGGGAGGTCCTCACTTACCAATAGTTCCCCATCTGGTTTGACTGTAAGACGATATTAGTAGTTAATAGAGGAGAGAAAAAGCTTTGCCTTACAGTCATTCTCAGGAGAAAGGGAGGACTGACTCATATCAGAGGAAGTTGACCCCAGAGCAGACAATGACCAGGGAAAGTGGGATCAGGAAGGTTGGAGGAAACTTGTGAAGGTTGAGGTCAACCAGCTGGTCCCACTGCAACTCGCCCACACACAGCACAGCAGTGCCAGATCCCACTGCTAATAATGGATGGTGCCTTCAGGTGGGAGAAGAGTTCACCTTCCTCCCCAAGTGCCATGGTGCACAGGAAGGAACCCGGCACAGGCAGTAGAGGGTGAGGAGGGGCAGTGGGCAGCAGGAAAGCATCCAGGGCACATCCTGGGCTGGGCCAGGGAGAGGGTGAGGTGGGGTCAGTTCCACAAAATGGGGGAGAGCTGAGAACAAGCCATGGCTTAGGAGCTCTGCTTCCTTGACCTCACCACTAAGTGCCAGGAATAGCTGATGCTGGATTCACTCTGCCTTTCCACCAGGATTTTTGGACAATAAAATAAAATCACTGCATCTGAGGTGCTGAGTGATGGATCTGATTGATCAGGTGTTTGATCAACTGCCCTGGGGTCAGCAGAGGAAGGAGCCCAGGGCAAAGCCAGGGTCTGGATGGGACTATTGACTGAGACTGGGAACAGCAGTGTATGAGAGCCGAGGTGACCAGTGCAGCCCTGGCACGTGGTTGTGGGCCCAGTGGAGACTCTGGTAGAGTGGAGGACAGGGGCTGAGGCCCAGCAGGGGCAGTGGGTGGAGAGGCAGGGCTGGGCACTGGCAGGTGACCATGATCGGGGAAGCCAGGGGCACAAGGGCCCTAAGGTGAGGACTGAAATGAGATGATCAGGGGCCTGTGGCAATACCAGATCTGAAATTATGCCACAGAGCTGTGGGAACACAAAGAGCATGGAATTGGCATCAAAACAGACACCAAGACCAATGGAACACCACAGAGGACACAGAGACAAATCATCTGCCTAGGGCTGTCTGACATTTGACAAAGGGGCCAAAAGTATATCTTGGAGAAAAGACAGCCTTTTAAACAAATGGTGCAGGAAAATTGGTTAGCTTTATGTAGAAAATGAAACTAGACTCCTGTCCTCATCCTGCACAAAACTGAAACTGAAATGGCTGAAAGTCTCAGGAATGACACCAGAAACTTTATGACTGCTGGAAGGAAACATGGAGTCGACACTCCATCATAAACACGCTGACACCAGCTTCCCTCACAAGACCCCAAGGCACCAGATATGAAACCAGGAGTCAATAAGTGGGGGGCTATCAAGCTAAAAAGTTTCTGCACAGCTAATGGAACAAGAGAATAAAGACAGACTACAGAATGGGAGAAAATCTTGGCCAGCTGCTCCTCTGATGGGGGACTAGTACCCAGGAATAAAAGGAACTAAAAAATCTTGACACACACAAACACACAGAGAGAGAGACACACATACACACATACATGCACACATGCACGCACACACAGAACCCAATCAATAATGGGCAAAAGAACCAAACAAACTTCTCAATAGAAGAAATGCAAATGGCCTGCAAATATATGAAAAAATGCTCAACATCTTTGGCATCAGGAAAATGCAAATCAAAACTACACTAAAATTTCCTCTCTCTCCAGTCACAATGACATAAGAATATGAACAATAATAAATGCTGGTGAGGATGTGGAGAAAAGGGTTCACTTGTACATTTTTGGTGGGACTGCAAACTAGTTCAACACTCTGAAAAGCAGTATGGAGGTTCCTCAAAAACTAGCGATGGAACCACCATGTGACCCAGCTATCTCGCTCCTTGGTGGATCTCCCAAAAGATCTAAATTCAGCACACTGTAGTGATACAGCCATCTCAGTGTTTCTACCAGCACAGTTCACAACAGCTAAATGTTGGAATCAACCCAGATGCCTGACAATAGATGAGTGGATTAAGAAATCGTGGTGTATACATATACTGGAATTCTAATCAGCCATAAAAAAGAATGAAATTATGGCATTTTGGTGGTAAATGGATGGAAAAAGAGAACATCATGTTAAGTGAAATAAGCCAGCTCAGAAACTCAAAGGTCAAATGTGTTCTCTCATATGAGGAAGGTAGACTAAAACCAAGGGAAGAGGGAGAGAAGAATAGGATAACACAAAGAGCCAATCGAATATGAATTAATAGATGAGCGAAAGGAAGTGGAGTAGGGCAGAGGAAGGAGAGTGGGAGAGGGGAGAGAGGATGGGGGAGAAGGGAGGGTCATGAACTGAAATCAATTTCCATGCTACTATGTATAACTATAAAGCTCTAACAAAAAAGAAAAAGAAAAAAATGTCAAGGCCTCTGTGGACATCTTGTTCTCCAGGCTTTTTTTTTTTTTTTTTTGTATGTGGTACTAGCAATTGAATCCAGGGACACTGGCACTCTACTGCTGAAGTGCATCCCAACCCACTGTTTTTACAGGCTGACCTTGAATTTGCCTGGCATCCTCCTACCTCAGCTGCCTGAGTAGCTGGGATTACATGTGTTGGTCACCATGATCAGCCCTAGCTTATTTATTTATTTATTTATTTATTTTGGTGGTGGTGCTGGGGATTGAACCCAGGGCCTTGTGCATGTGAGGCAAGCACTCTACCAGCTGAGCTATATCCCCAGTTAAATCCTTAGCTTTTAAAGGTCCTAATTAGTGCAGTGCTCCACTTCTCCATTCAGGACATTAAATGACTGTATGTAATCGGTGTTGACAAATTGATAAATTGTTGGATAACTGCATTGGGAGAGCTCCAATTTCTGTCATGTCAACTTCCTTGTTACTGAATTCAGATCCTGACATTTCACTGGGATTGAGGTTTGAAAGGGTCTTTCTTGTACCTCTTATGCTGTTGAGTGTCACCATAAGTATAGGCTGCTATTTTTTTTTTTTTTTATGAAGGAGAAAAGTTTTGAAGTTATTTGATATTTTCTACTCTGGCTAAAATTGTCCAGAATTGCACACTTCTCCCTGAATGAGCTATTGAAACTACCCCACCCACTCTCTTATTATGATCTGGTGTTTTATATATTATTTACTTACTTATGATCTATTTTTTATGTTCTATTTATTTTTAATGAAAAAGAGCACACACACACATTTTGTTTTACCAGCAATTGGTAATAGGGATATAGAGGGAGAGGGAAAAGGACAGGGAGGACAGCGATGCCCAGCTGATTGTTCTCTGTACCCTGCTGTCTGATGCCCTCCCAGCACAACCCCTGAATGTCGGATGCTCCTCTGCACCCCTTGCAGGCCTGGGCTGAGGCTCTTCTGTTTCCCGCAGGCAGGAAGGTCAGAGAAAGACCACAGTGCAGAGCTTCTCCTGCAACCTGGCCTCTGCCTGGCCCCTTGCCCTCCTCCCACTCCAGGAAACAGCAACCCTGGGCCCCCCTAGGGTCTGAGAGTGCTGACTTGACTTTCTCAGAACCCTCACTCCCTCCTGCTCCTGGGGCACATCATGGCTGGGCTCCTTTTGACAGTTTCTGAGATCCTTGCCCCTTACTGAAATTATGACCTTGGACAAGTTTTTCATCTCTTAGGACATTCAGGATACTCCTCTGTAAGGTGCCGCTAATGCTCAGATAATACAGTTTTGAGGATGTACTTCAACATAGTATGTGAATTAGCTGAAGTAACTCATGTAAAGCCTCTGACACACAGTAGGTACTTAGTAAATACGTTCTTCATGTAAGCCAGCTCTCAGCTGAGGTGCTGCCCTTAGACACTCAAATATGTAGATATGACGTTCCATCATGTCCCGGAGAAGTCCAGAGCCTTCTGTATAATTTCCATCAATTCCTGGGTGTCCAGCTTTCAGGATTATCTCTTATATCTCTTATTGTCCCCTGGCGTGTTGAACCAGGATGCAAAGAAAAACCAGCAAATCCTATTTCAACCAAATAAAAGCAAGCCTGGCCAGGGGCTGCCTCCCTCAGAAAAACAGGGCCAGAAGACAGCAAGCAGCTGGTCTGACTACAGGGAAGTCCTTATAACACACAAAAACAGTTATCAAAAATGGGGGGTGACTTGGGAACTTAGAGATAACAGGGTTCTGGTAAGTGAAATACAAGGGCAGATAGCAGGTTTAGGATCTACATCCTTTAACGTCTAAAGGCGGGGAGCAGACTCAGATCCAACATCAAAGTTAACGAGGGGCAGCTGGGATTCAGGGAGGGTTGTCATCTGGTCAAGGAGAGCCGGGCATGGGGAAGTTCAAAGCAAGGGCAGGAATCCCAAGCAACTGTTTAAAACATCCAATTATGGCCAGGCCAAATAGAAATCTTGGTATTTTACAGTAAAACATAAATGAACTTTCATGACTTTGTGACGAGATGGCTCCCAATCTTAACATGGAATTAGGCTGGTTCATCAGGGCTCCATGTGCCTGATCTTTATTTCTCTTCTATTTGGCTCTTGGTGGCAATCACACTGTTGTGCAGGCTCCTTTGTTGTTGCTTTTTGTCTTGTGGTGCTGGGGATTGAACCTGGGGCTCTCTGTGTCTTTGGATACCACATCATACCTTAGGGTAGGATGGCTGGCACTTTGAAAATGTGAGACGTGGTGTTGTGAAAAGTCCCTGGCACCTGTCAGCTGGAATATCTATTATCTGACCTTTGTCCCCTTAGTTTCCAGCCATTATCCTGCTTCCTCTTTAGGATCCGGTCCCCCTAACCCTGCCCCCACCCCAGAATCTAAACAGTTCAGAGGCCTGTAGAACAGAGGGAAGGGCTTGTCTTTTCTTGAGCACCATTAAGAGCTCACCATGAGGCTCACCACCCTCAAAGCCGAGTGCAAATATTTGGTGGTTACCACTCTCCATTACAGTTTGGTATTTTTTTGACCACAGTTACTCCCATAGGCAACTGACAGTTGAAGTTCTTGGAATATCAGAAAATAAATGAGCTATAGAATGGGGTAAGTGCAGAGGAAAGCCATGGAACTCAGGAGGGCTTAGCTCAGGCTTGCTTGTAAGAGGGAGACTTTTGTGCTGGCCACAGGCTGGCACTGGGGATCAGGGCTGCCTGGGCAGAGCTGTTCACCCAGTGGGTGTGGGCAGGAGTGTTTGCCTGAGACAAGCTGGCTCTGCCTGCAGGAGGGGCTTGCCAACAGATGTCAGAGACCAGATGTCCATCCAGGCTCCGGTTATTCATACAGTTATTCTGCAATTTCTTAGAGCGAGTGAGGTTGCCTCTGTGAACGCTGGTGGGCTTTTTAATACTGGCCTGTGGCTCTGCCCTCAGAGCAGGGAAGCTCCTCCTCTTGGTGGTTCCCCTTTCGGATGTTTCCTCCCCAGCTGAAGAGGCCGGCAGGCAGCCAGGATGGGACACAGCTCACAGGACCCCCACCTCTGCTGGACCACCAGGCTCCTGGGAGTCATTAGCCTGCTCTGTGAGTAGCTGGATTTCCTGGAAGGGAGGGCAGTTGGGGGGTGCTGGGACAGCTGGGACCCTTCAGTCCTGGGGGCTGTTAGGCTCTGATGCCTTTGGGAAACAAAGAGAAAGCCAGCCGCCCTGTTATAATTCACCAGTGCAGTGTGGGTAGAGCCCAGGATGAATGGAAAGAGCAAAATGGCCTTTTGGTGGTGAGGACCTGGGACCCTGGGCTCAGGCAGCCCTGGCTGCATGAGGGACCATAGCCAGGGAGCTGAGGCCACCTGGGCTGCAGCAGCAGGGAGGGGCTGGAGCTGCCTGGGGAGGGGTATGGAGACAGACCAAGAGCCTGTTCCTGGGGCACAGGGTGAGGAGGCAGCACCCCAGCCTGGGCCCCCAGGGTCCTCAGGGCCTCTGCAGCTCTTCTGTGGAGGCCCCTACTGGAACCCTGGTGTCTGAGCCGGAGGAAGCTCCTCTGGTCTGTGCTCCTTCCCCCCCCCCCTGAAATGCCCCTGGCTGGGAGACCTCAGCTGGAACCTTGCTTATCTCATCACTGTTCCTGGCAAAGCCCTGGAAAAACAGGAGGCACCGTCAATTGAGGAAAGATTGAGCAAACTGAGCAGTATCTGGGGCTCCTGTGCATGGGATGTCATGGAGGCTAAGGAAACAGTGCCCCAGTGTTCTGGGAAGAATGTCCAGTTTCCATGAGGGAGATGCCTGGATTCTCCTCAGCAAGATCGAGAGAACCGAGCGCCATGAAGTCCTTATTTTATAAAAGGACAAGCAGCGGGCTGAGGCTGGGGCTGGGGCTCAGTGGTAAAGCACTTGCCTAGCACATGTGAGTCACCGGGTTTGATCCTCAGCTCCACATGAAAATAAAATAGAGGTTATTGTGTCCACCTACAACTAAAAAAAAAAAAAAAAAAAAAAAAGCAAAAACCAAATATTTAAAAAACAACAAAAAGGTCAAGCTGCCTCTAAAACTGAGGGTGTCTATGTACCACGTGGCTATGGTTACATTGAACATGTAGAAGGAAACAACGGAGGGTAACACAGGTTTCAGGAGCAGGTAAAATTGTGCAGGAAAATATGCCAGGGGAGAGAGGATGGGAGGTTAAACAGAGGGCTGAAAAATATATTCTGAAAAACAGAAACTGAAAAAATACACTGATGGTGACTATGGGCCACATATCACATTTATGACATAATAGAATGTTTGTATGTAGAAGGAAATCAAAAGCTAACAAACATAACATGACCTACTGAACTGAATTTTGGTGACAGCTTTAAAGGTGTTGATATTAGCTTTTTCTAATTGTACTTATTAGTAGGATTCATTGTAACATCATGTACATAAGATGATTTGTTCCAGATAATTCCCCAGTACTTCCTCTTTTTGTTCTCCCTCCCCCTTCCAACTTTCTCTACTGTTTTGTCTCCTATTTTAATATATGATTATATTGTAATCATACATAAAAGTGGTATTCATTGTGGTATATTCATACATGCATATGGCATAATTTGGTTCATTTTTCTTGTACTATTCTGTTGTGTTCCTTGACCAAACACTCGGGGTCACTCCAGGTGAACTGGGCTGCATGAAATCACCACACAGAGACAGAGAAATACCTTTTTCTTTGGCTCCTCTGAACTTAGGGGTCCTGGGGGGGGGAGAGAGAGAGAGAGAGAGAGAGAGAGAGAGAGAGAGGGAGAGAGAGAGAGAGACAGACAGACAGACATGATGAACACTTTCATTGATAAGAAGCCATTCAAATTTGGCAAGAGGTCAGGTTTCAGGGGGTTGAGTCTAGAGCTTCATGATGTCTGCTGTCAGCAGGTTGACCAGCATCTAGGGAGGCCATGCCTATCTATGAGCTGTGTGGGGATCATGGCAGAGTGACCTAAGAAAAGACCAGAGTGAGGCCTGCCCAAACAGAGGGGCAATGTCGGTTCAGTCCACTTTGTGTGCTCAGTGCCCACAGTTCACACACACACACCCCATGGCTGGTTGGCCACATCTCCACACTCTCATCACTCAAGGGTAAGGGGCACTCGGTTCTATTTGGCAGCTCCCGATATAGTTCCCCTTTCTTAATTTAAAAAAAAAGGCAATTGGGGAATCATATCTTGCAGTCACTGGATTCTTGGTCCAAGGTCATCATGATCTACTATTGAAACACAAAAAGTTTTGTAGAAAACATATTATCTTAATAACATAATCAACCTGGAAGATCCCGGTTATTATTATTATTCTGCAAACATTCATCAGGAGATTCTTAATCTTTTACAAATTTCATGGGAAACATTGTGTTTGGCCATTGTAACATAAATATTTTTATTTAGCATGGCATTTAAGCCTTTCCACAAACCATAGAGCAGAGGGCTCATTCACAATATTGATGACAGTGGCTTCTAGAGTATTTTAATTTAGTTTTAATTCTTTCATTATCACTTATCTGAGTATGAAGGATCTTGGAAGTAATTTAAGTAATTTAAGCTTGCCTAGGTCTGGTTAATTGACATGCACTTGTTTCAAAGCCTGAACATTAACTACAGCATATTATAGCTCGGAAATATTAGCTGGCAATAACCCATGATACAGCAAGATAAGTTGTATTCTTACAGGCTACAGGATATTCATCTTCCTTTTTCTTAATTCTCACATTTAAGGAGTCTATTAGGTCTGTCAGTAATATAAATATTTTGAAGGTAGAAGTCAAACATCAAAACATCCTTTTGGGTGCCATCTCACTGAGGGTGAGGGTATTATTACCAATAAACCTCCAGGGATTATGGCATCCTTGCACAATCATGGTTGTCAACTCTGGGAGCCAGTCTAAAATATGCCCAATATCTCTAGACACCTTATGTTGCACTGCCAAGACATTTGCCTAATCTATCCTCTTAGCAAAGGTGTCAATTTCTAATGTAGAATGATTAGGGAAACAATATATTGGTGGATATTTTAATAAATAACTGGCCTGTATAGGAAAATATATTTTAATAATCTTTCTGATAATTGTCCAGATAGGTCAATATAGTCTTCATCTCTAGGACCAGCATGATTGGCTGGTTTAAGTTTCTTATATGTGGTCTTTTTCTCAAAAGACACTCCCAGACAGCCTGTTTACCATAGGATCAACATGTAGGTCTAACTGACCAGTATAGTCAGTACAGTTAATTTAGTTTCACTGATGGACTTTCCAGTCCCCTGCAATGCACGTTAAAAGTGGACCTGAGAAATGGGTCCATAGAAGTTTTTTCATGGTTTTACTTACCTGACACGCTCATGAAGCTGCATGGTTGTAAACTCTGCAGTTGGGAGATTTACTTCCTGTGTCAGGTTTTTCAGTCATTTTCATGATGACAGGTTTCAACTCTATCTTTTGAAATCTGATTTAAGGTACTGAATCATGTTCAGTAACAGTAAAGCTCTCAATAAAACAATTAAGAAAAAATTTAAAAATATTTGGTAAGATCTAATATGTGTCTGTGGGGTCCTGTTTTCCCCCTTTTCTTTATTTAAAAGGCCTGGTATAAATCATAATATAATTAGTTTAAATTATAAGGAGCCCTCAATCTCTTCTTGAGAGAAGGTTTCATAATATCTTAGAATGTTATCCTTTAAATAGGGGTCTCAATTGTCCTTTTAGAAAATATGATTAAGGTTACTTCCCTCTGTGGGGAGTAGTATATAAATCTTACCATATTCTTTAATGAATAATAGGTTCAGTGAAAGAACTTACATAATACCAATGAATTTCCAACAAGTTTTGCAACTTCCATGTTCAAGACCCATGTACAACCTTGATTTGGAGAACATCAGTCCTAAGAAAATGTTCTCTCAAATCTCACAACAATCCAACAAACAAAAGTTATATGCAAGGATCAGCAGTGTCTTTGAATCATCAAATTTAATCTCCAGGGAGAATTGTCAAAATTGGGATCTAAGTTAGCAGTTTAATATATTTAGTGTTTAATTAAAGATGTGAATTTATTCACTAAAAATAATCTTTGCCTTAAACAGTAAGAATCATTGGGAAATAAAGACCTTCCTTTAAGGAAATAAACTTAATATTGTAATAGGTCTTTATCATGTAAAAATGTGGACAAAATCTCAGCTCACATCAGTATAGTAAAATCAGGGAAATAGCCTTAAATAGCCTTGAATTAATCAGCTAAAATTTTTATCGTCAGTGCAGTATATACAGCACCTGTCTAGATAATCATATGAAGATTTTCCTATATAGTAAAATACTTTTATCATTAAAATCTAGAATATAAAGACCTTGTTTTACCCAAAGATGATTTCTGTTTTGTTCTGAGGACCTCCAATGTGTGTTTCCTCTCTGTTGATGCATCTTCTTTTCCTTTTAGAATTTTTCTTGGTTATACTTTGGAATAATTTTTGAAAACCTTAGAATCTAAACAAATTATTGTACTTTGATAAGAAATATCTCAATGAAAGTATAGTTAAAGTCCGTGGATGTTTCTGTAGACAGAATTATATTTGTTTATTATTTTATAAAGTTTGTACAATAATTTGAGAGTTAGAGATTACTCGGTGGTTGTTTTATGTCTTGAAAGTAAATTCATAGAAAAATAATTTATTTCAAATATCTGAAACTAAAAGGCAGAGTATCAGATAAATGCATGTAAAAGAAATATATAAATTTTGTGTTTTCTATTGAAGAAAAACAACAAATAAATATATATTAATTAAAAAATTAGACATATATGTTAATTATTTTATGGAGTAATATAGGTTATTCAAATATCTAGAAAAATATATAATATGAATAAGAGCATAACTTATAATTGTATAAACTTCATGTAACCATGTGGTTCTTAATTTTGGATCCATTTCTTTTTTTTTTTTTTTTTTAATTTTTTTTTTTTAATTTTGGATCCATTTCGATTTATTCTTAACTAGGAGTGCACTCTTATTTGATGTCACGTGATGCAGCTAAACTAAGATCCTTGTGTATATTGTATTCATTTTTTTTTTTAAATTACATAGTTAGAATTGAAAAGAATAAGGATTTTTTGGTAACCATAGGAACATTACCGGCTTTGTTTCTTTGACAAGCAAATGCATCCTCATAACCTTCAAAATTAGAAGCAAAATATAAAGAAGCATATGTATTTCTTATAATTGTTATATAGTTCTGCAGTTTTTCCTAATAGTGCTCGCTGCAGCGCGTGTTCTCCTATCTTTTGTATTTTCCCTTGCAGCACGTGGCACCTTAGAAGTGAGTTTTAATGGCAGACGCCAGTGTTACTATCAGATGTTAAGGCGGTCTGCGTTTGGCACCCAGGCCAGGTTGTTTAAGGGTTAAAGGCACTGCTGGAGGTGGGTCCAGTTACAGACCCCATAGGGAACAGCTGCTGAGTTATAGACATTCTGATCCAATGGGACAAGAATGTAGCAAAGAGGTTCAGTACACACTGAGTATTCACAAAAATAATAGAAAAATAAAATTCACCTCTCTACAGGTAAAGAATCCTTGTATCAAATCTCATCACAAAATCTTTTTTTCCTGTTTCTTACTCCCTAAGCACAGACTTTTAGTACATAAACCCCAAAAATCTTTATCTAATATTCCAAAATATAAATATTCACAAAAAACAATCCAAAAAAGTCCATAAAAGTGCTTTTCCCATGGGAGAGGACTGAACCTAACATATCCCATTAATCGTCTTAATAATTTTTACATTTATTTAGGGTCTCTAGAATTGCAAAAATAAGGTTTTCTTCTAAAGACATAATATTCACAAATATTAAAAAAAGTTTAACGTCACAGATTTCCCTTCTGTCTACTTTCTACAATTCAGCCCACAATACTCTGACATCCTAAGCATGCTTAACTTCTGGAGAGAAATTCCAAACCCACTAAATTTCTAAAAATCACCCTGCAGTCACCTTACAGGCCACCGATTGTCACGTTCCACGACTCGACACTCAGGGTAGCTCCAGGTGAACTGGGCTGCGTGAAATAATTATATAGAGACAGCAAAATACCTTTTTCTCTGGGTCCTGAGATGGCTCCTCTGACTTTAGGGACCTTTGGAAAGAGAGAGAGGGCTCCTGTGCTGAACCCTTTTATTGGGAAGAAGCCATTCAAATGAGGCAAGGGGTCAGGTTTCAGGGGGCTGAGTCTAGCTCCATGATGTCTGCTGTCAGAGGGTGACCAGCATCTAGGGAGGCCATGGCCATCTATGCGCTGTGTGGGGATCATGGCAGAGTGAGCTAAGAAAAGACCAGAGCGAGGCCCACCCAAACAGTGGGGCAACGTGGGTCCAGGCCACCTTGGGTGCTCGGGGCCCACAGGTCACACACACAGCCCGTGGCTGGTGGCCCCATCTCCACACTCTCATCACTCAAGGACCAGGGGCTGCAGCAGCTCCCATACTATTCTTCCTATTTACTTCTATCCTCCCTCCCCCTTGGCCCTGACCTTTCCTCTAGCATTTTTCTTCCACTATTATGAAATACTGCACTTAAAAAAATTTTTTTTTTCTCTAACTTCTTCATGGGAGAGAAAATATTGAACCCTTGACTTTCTGAATCTGGCTTATTTCACTTAGCAGGATGTTCTCCAATTCCTTTCATTTTCCTGCAAATAACATCATTTTAGTCTTCATGGCTGAGTAAAATCATATATTTGTCACACTTTTAAAATTTGTTGGTCTGTTGATGGACACCTTGGCTGGTTTCCTACCTTGGCTAATTGAAGTGTACTATCTATAGACATTGAAATTCGTGTACTGCTATCATACACTGATTTCAGTTGTTTTGGATAACTTGGTGAAAGCTGTTACTGTTATAGTTAAAAAACAAACAAACAAATAAACCAGCTACTAAGTGAACTTGCAAGGAATTATATGCAATTTAATGGGTTAGAGAGCACTTGTGGAATAGGACATATTCAGTGAACAATGAACTTTGCAAGTGTAAGGGGCTAGGACCCCATTTTAAATGGGCAACTGTTTGGCATCCAGTGGCACCTCAGTTAGTGTGTGGTACTTATGAATGGACAACTTTTTCTTTCTTTTTTTTAAAGTGGACAACTTTTTGTGAACAGCAAAGTATAGACTTTCCCCATTTCACAATGCTGTGTAAATAAGAAGTATGTTAAATGGTGTAGTGTTTTCTTCAGTAGGCTCTGGGGTTGGAAAATTATGGAGGGAAAGAAAAAAGAAAAGGGAGGAAGAAAGATGAGAAGGAAAGCAGGGAAGAGGGAGGGAAGGAGGGGGTGGGAGGAAAGACTCCACATTTCTCATTTAGGGATTCCCAATCTGAATCCAGAGGGAGACAGTGACTCGCTCAAGGCCACACAGGAACTGGGAAGGTTGAAATGGTTGCCCCACAGGCCTGCCCTCCGTGGACCCAAATGGGACAAACCTGGTTGCAGAGGAGCTTTGTAAGAGGCTCTTGGTGGAAGGAGCCTCACCCCTAAATTGCTCTGCATCCTTCCTGGAAGCCTGGAGTCCCACGGTTGCATTTTTCTTTGGTTTCTGGATTGTCCCCTGTTCACTCAGCCTTGCTTGGGGGGAGAGATGGAGGTGAAGCAGTGATTGAGAGAGTGGTGGTGAACTTCCCCTATTAAATCACAAGCCCTTTCCCGCATGTGGTGGATGGGGAAGTGTGGAAGGGAAGGAGGGAACCTGAGGACAGCTAGTTTCACATTGGAATTTTCCAGAGACACTGGTGACTGCAGAGGGTGTGGTTCTGGACTTGTGGGGACTCCCCCACGTTGATAGCAACAGCATTTACTGAATGCCCTGTTCTGCTGGCAGGGAGCTGGAGAAGGGTCTGGGTCACTATGGACCCCAGAGAGAGACACAGAGACAGTGGAGAGGTCATCAAGGAAGGTACTTAGGGCTTCATGCATCAGCTGACAGGGAACTGCTGTTTGCATGAGAAGGAGGTGATAGGGACACGACGTTATGACATACAGAGGAACCATGTTCTATGCCCACGGTTGCATTTTTAATTTTGTAGTATGAACTTCACCCTCTACCTGGTAAAGCCCATATGCTCCATGGCTCCTCTTTCCTTGTTTAGGATGAGCATCTTCTGTAGGTCAGAGAGCTCCTGCTGCCTCCCCTCTCTACCTCCCTCCTCTGTCTTGCTGATGTCACCCACCATTGGGCCTCAGGGGCTGATCCTCCCACAGGCTGAGGCTGACCCTCCTCTGTATTTGTGGTTCCCTCTTCTAGGAAGTGGGAGTCTGGGCAGGCTGGCTGTCCAACCCTGGGCGAGCCAGAAGTCTCAGCTGTGCTCAGCCACTCCAAGGACTCTGTCCCTGCAGGGGGGACAGTTGGAGGATGAGACTCCATCAGCTGCTCAGGCCCTGGAGGGACCAGGTAACAGCTCAGGGAGGGGCAGAGCTCCTAATGGGCAGGGAGATGGGGAGAGCTGACGGGCAGCATCCTGGGCTCCAGGACTGGCTGTGCCCTGTGTCACCAGGACAAGTCCACTCCCCAGGGACCCCCTGCTCTCTAACAGGAGGGGCTTGACAGCTCACCTCTGAAGCCCCTCCAGGGTGACCCAGGGCTTCCACTCACACAGGGCTTTCTGTGGCCACTGTAAGGCCTCTGCTCTGTCTTTCTCGTCCTGACCTGTCCTATCCTGTCACCTGACAGGGAGTCACAGCTGGGGAGCCTGTTTAGGGCTCCTTAAGAGAGGACACCCTGAGCTGTCCCTGTGGCCATTTCTTCAGCCCCCAAGGGAGGGAGGAAATCCTGCTCCTCAGCTCCTCCACCTGACCTGGTCTTCTCTGCCTCTGCTCCTGAGGGGGACCTCAGGGCTGGTGTCCTCAGATCTCCTGCCCAAGGACTCTCCCTCCTCACACCCTTGCAGATGTGGTCTGCACACCTTGCCCAGGAGGCCATGTTGCAGCTGTGCCCTTTAGACCAGCTGATGAAAGCCTCTGCCAGACCTTGAGGTTCCTGTTCAGCACAAAACACTGGCTTCCCTGCAGGACCCTCCTACAATGCTGGCAGGGGGACACAGACACTGTGGTGACCACAATGACCTCATCAAATCCCTGAGGATGGTCTGAAATACAGGCTGTCAGAGCACCCCATTGCGCTGTTTCCCCATGGGATAGCAGGCTGTTTCTCTGGGTACTGCATTAAACAGAGCACTTAAATGTACTGACCACCACTGTACTGACAGCCAGCAAGCGCCTGCTGTCCATGCACAGAGAAACCAACACGGCACCAGGTTTTGCAAGAAGAAAGAACTTGATAGTTGCTCCCCTGACAGGGAGAGAGGAGGCAGGCACACTCTGTCTCCCCAGGGAGCAGGAAGGGACTTAAGGCAGGGATGAGAAACAGAAGACCAGCTGGCTGGAGTCGGGAGTCTTGGTGGCATGGTCCACACCAGGTGCCCTGGGCCTGGTGGAACCTCTGGGTACTTTGTGAGTGCACTGGTCTCTCTGACCCCATGCTCCCTCCTGCAGCTGTGGCTGCACCCTGGCTTCTAACCCAGGTCCACAAGACCCTCTTCTGGTTCCTCAGCTTCTCGTCCTTGGAGACTTCTGGTTCCTCTCAGCTCTCTAGGTCTGCAGCTGCATCCTGAAAAAACAACTTGCAAAGAGTTTTTACAAACAGGGAAGTTGTGGTGTATGGCCCATTTTCACACCCAGAATTACATATTTAAATGTGTTAAACTCTGATTAGGCTGGATGACCACAGTGCTAAAGGATAATTGTATTTTCTTATTAATTAAAGAGGGGACCATAGGATGTCACAGCCCTTTCAAAGGGAGAATGAAGGGCACCTCAGGCCAGTGGGAAGGTTGAGAGGCACTTATGAATAGACACCCAGGCTCAACGGGCTGGAGTGTCTCTGGGCACACGTCATTTCCAGTGCTTACCTTGGGATGGGGCACAATTTGCTTTCATTTGAAAACTCCACAACTTGGATACTTGTTTTCAATGTAACATGATACTTTTGTATTATAGAGCAACTCAAGAAGGGGAAGACAGGCAACCTGCATTAATAATATAAAATTTAAAATCTTCATTCAAGCCTGGGAAAACAAGTCCTTCCCTCCACCTTCCCACTCCCACTCCTGGATGCACAGGGATCCTGTGGTGCTTGGTAATGGTGCCTGCATCACAGTAAATTTCCTTTTAAACTTGACTTTTATAAACAGGAAAGCCCTGGCTGGACCTTGACACCTACAGGCACCAAGGAAGTTGAAGCCACAGGAAGACTGACTCCTGCATCCCATCCCTGTACTCAGGAGGAGACTCCCAAGAGGGGCAGCTGAACAGGAGGAAGGGACACCAGCCTGGAACTGGGAATGTGTGGTTCTGACCTGGGGGTGCTGGTCCACTAATGCCCATCATGATAACAACAGCAGTGAATGGGAACAGCACAGTTATTGAATACTGTGCCCAAAGCTCTTTCTGCTTACATCCAAAGAAGAATTCACTGAAGTAAGCACCATCACTCCCATTTCATAGATGACAAAATTGAAGCCAGAGAGGTTCAGTAACTGTTCAAATTCACACAGCCAGAAGATGGGGGACCTAGACTAACTCTGACTTCACTGAGGTGAAGTCCAACCTTGTAACTACTCTTTTGTACCATCCAGCTGTGGGACCTAGCTGAAACCAAACTTAATTTTGGTTGATCGAAACCTAACAATAAATGTTGACACCACAAAAAGAACTTGGAGAAAACTAGAAAAAATGAGAAACATACTTTTGAAGGGAGGGCTATCCTTTTAAGCAAGATATGAAACCAATAAGTACTAAAAAAAACTTTTGATACCTTTGAGTTCATGAAATAACATTTTCGACTCCTGGGTAAAATAAACTGTAATAGATTTAATGGAATTCTTACAAAATTCCAGTAAGATTTTTCACAGAAAAAAAAATTCTCCAAAAAATTTGTATGGAATCAGAAAAGACCCCAAATAGCAAAAGCAAAAAGAATAAAACTGAATCTCACTCCCTGATTTGAAAATACAATGTTATTGAAATTGAAACAGCAGGGTATTGGCACAAAAACAGACACATTGACCAATGGAAAAAAAAGAAATTCCATAAATAAACCCAATGTTTACAGTCAGTTGATGTGATGTTTGACAAATGTGCTAAGAATATACATCGGGGAAAGGACAGTGTGTTCAGTAAATGCATATGGGAAGATGGGAGGAATAGAGGAACTTTAGACAGGGCAAAGGGGAGAGAGGGGAAGGGAGGGGACATGGGGGTAGGAAAGATGGTGGAATGAGATGGACATCATTACCCTAAGAACATGGATGAAGATGCGAATGGGGTGACTCTACTTTGTGTACAACCAGAGACATGAAAAATTGTGCTCTATATGTGTAATATAAATTGAATTGCATTCTGCTGTCATATATATATATATATATATATATATATATATATATATATATATATATAAACATATTAGAATAAAAAAAATTAAAAAGAGAAAAAAACAACTCAAAATGGATAAAAGACTTAATCATAAGGTTTGCTACTCTAACACCTCTAGAAGAAAGCATAAAGGAAAAGTTCCATGAGCTTGGGTGGTAATGTCTTGAATAGGATTCCCTATTCAAAAATTGGCCGAATTGCATCAAATTAAAAACCTTCTGCACATCAAGGGAAACCACAGAGTGAAGAGACAGCCCATGTATTGGGAGAGAATATCTGCAAAGCACATGTCTGATATGGGGCCAATAGCCCTAATGTGTAAAGAACTAAGTAACTCGATAGAAGGAAACAGGTAACTTGATTTAAAGTTTTGAACAGATCCTTCTCAAAGAAGAGAAATGAATAGCCAACGGATCTATAAAAAATGAATAGCCAACATTTTTGATCATCAGGGAAATGAGAATTTTACACAGGGAGATATCAGTCACATTGTTAGCTTGGCTGTTATTAGGATGATGGATGTTCATAAGCACTGGCAGAGATAGGCAGAAAATGAACCCTCAGACTCTGTTGGTGGGAATGTAAATTAGTGTCGCTATTTTGAAGAAATGGAAGGTCCTCCAAAACTAAAACCAAAACTCCTATATTATCCAGCTCCCCACTTCTGGGCCAAACATTGAAGCTGGCGTGTTCACTGAGACGCTGTTCCCAACAGCTAAGATGTGGAAGCAGCCCAAGTGCCCGTGAATGGATGATTCCTTGGAAAAAGGAAATGTGGCGTTTGTACACTGGGGCATGTTACAGATACTCACAAGTGAGAGACGTGACACAAGGAGAAATCTGCAAATTTGGGGTGCGTACTGGATGTGGCACACCTCCGTGGAGCCTGGGCTTCTGAAAGCAGGAACTGTCCATCCTCAAGGACAAGATGGTTGGGCTGTGCTTTCCCCTGGTGATTAAATCCTACCTGGTCTCCAGGAAGAAGAGAGGGTCCCCAGGTTCCCTGGGGCTGTGCCTGATGGGAGAGGAAGGGCTCAAGGAGGCCTACTGTCCAGGGCCGTGCAGGGGACAGCCACTAAGGAATACTGATGGGGACTCCAGGGGCTGCTCAAGAAAGTTCTCTCTTGTTGGCTCGAACGTGTATTCACCAACTGTTCCACTTGCTCCTCCACATTTTCATCATCATCTGGTCTCCAAACGTGAAATACATTGGTCACCCTTGAGCTGCTGCAGGGAACAAACAGGTGTGACTCTCTGTCCCCCTTCCCTGTGTGGGACCTTAGGAGGCTGAGAGGATGCGGTGGACTCCTCAGGCTCAGCTTTAAGGTGGTGGACCCACACTCATGCGTAACCCCGCCCTCATTGTCTCTTAATGTCCTACGAATGAGACGTGAATTTCCCTGTCCTAAGTCCCAGAGATTTATAACTGATTCCACACCACCACCAATACTATCTTGAGTGACTCACTTTCTAGAAGAAGGGGAAGGGGACGCACCTTCAGGAATGTTTTAATCTGTGGAGCAACCTGCTGCCCCATGACTGGTTGCCCAAAAGCAACATCATGAGTTCTCCCTCATGGGGTCTGGGGTCAGCACTGCTCTACAGCGGGGTCTTCTGGCCCAGGGTCTTGCAGAAACAGATCCAGTGCCATCATCTCGAGGTTCCACTGGGAAGCTTCTGCTTGGAGCTCATCACAGTGGGACTGTGGACAGGATGCAGTTCCCTGTGGAGCCTGCCTGGAAGCTCAGTTACTCACCAGCTATTGGCCAGGGCTGCCCTCAGGACCTTGCCACGTGGGCGTCTCCACGGGGCCGCTGTCAGTATGGCAGCTGGCCTCATCAGAGTGAGCAGGAGAGAGGCCGAGGACAGGGAGCAGGAGTGAGCCAGGAGGAACCCGTGCTCTGGTGGAAAATGGTTGAATTAAGTGACAGCCCATCATTTTTGCTAGGTGCACACTCTTTGCGGGAGAGGATGACACATAGGTGTGAACACCAGAGAGAGATCCTTGGGTGACATTTTAGGAGCCACCTCCTACACTTACACACTCAGCATGTTCCAGACAGTGAGCTAGGCGCTTTCAATTCACAGTGTCATTTAGTTCATGTCACCACGTCAAGACAGATAAGGAAATGAAGGTTAGTCCAGTGAAGTAACCCACCCAGAAATAACTTCAGCAGAACGAGGACTTGATCTTAGAATTGGTTCCAATTCACTGGACAAGGCTGCATCCCTGGGTCAAGGAAGGTGCTGGATGAACTGGTTAAGAAGACAATTTCTGTTTCACTTGTTCTCCTTGAGGAAATGTCCATGTTCTCTTTCCCAATGCCCTAGGTGCCTGCAGCACTTTAGCCAAGAGTTCTGGAGCTCATGGATCTGGGATTAAAGGTTTTAGAACCCACACTTATCTGAAGGCGATCCAGGGAGGTTCGGTCTTGTTGCAAGTGATCCAGGAGCCAGAGGATCCCAAGATACAGGAGATCTCCTGGGGCTTCACCTCTGAGTCAAACTCCACATTCATGCTGAGACTCCAGAATGGGAAGGAAGATCCACTATGGCTCGGTCTCCAGGACAAGTACAAGCAGAGGGTCCAGGTGCCCAGTATGTCATCCCTGAGGATTAACAATGTGACCTCACAGGACAGTGGGCAGTACTGGGCCCAGATCATGTTTCAGATGGGAGGAGAAATTAAACCAGTTTTCCACCTCACTGTTTACGGTAAGTGACAGTCTCACCTAGTCCCAGGGCTGGCCTCCTTCCTTGAGTCTAGGAAGCTCTGAGACCACATGCTGCAGGATTCTCCTCAGGCACCAACACGTCAGATATTCATCACAAACAGTAGAGCTGAGGTTTATACCAGGGAGAAAAATCACATCTGTGTTTTGGGAGACAAAATGGAAATTTGGCCATTTTTTCAGTAACATTTCCTCCTCTTTGTAAGACTAAATTTACTGCTTTTGTGTATTAGATTTCCTTTGCTCTTTTAACAATGCATAATAGTGGTTTAAAACAACACAAATGTGTATCCACAATATGCTGCAGGTCGAGGTCAGACATGGTTGTCACTGGGCTAAAATCCAAGTGTGGGCAGGGCTGCATTTTGTTCTACAGGATCTAGAGGGGATCCTTTCCTGCCTTTCCTACTCTCCAGAGCTGCCAGCCTCCCTGGACTTGAGGTCCCCTCCTCCTCCTAAACTAGAAAGGGAGGGGGAGTCTCTCTTGCCTCCCTCATACCTGCTCTTTTCCTTCCTTCTCCACTCTGCCTTTTTATTTTTTGGTACCGGGAATTGAACCTGGGGTGCTTAACCACTGACTCATACTCCCAGCCTTTTAAAAATTTCGTATTTTTTTGAGTCAGAGTCCTTCTAAGTTGCTTAAGACCACATGAGGCTGGCTTTGATCTTCAGATCCTCCTGTCTTAGCCTCCTGAGCTGCTGGGATTGGAGGTGTGCACCACCGTGCCTGACTCTTCTTCCACATTTAAGGGTTCTTGTGAGGACTCTGGGACTATCCAGATAAACTTATTTATTTATTATTATTTTTTTATTGGTTGTTCAAAACATTACAAAGCTCATGACATATCATCTTTCATACATTTGACTCAAGTGGGTTATGAACTCCCATTTTTACCCCAAATACAAATTGCAGAATCACGTTGGTTACACATTCACATTTTTACAAAATGGCATATTAGTGACTGTTGTATTCTGCTACCTTTCCTATCCCCTACTATGCCCCCTCCCCTCCCCTCCCATCTTCCCTCTCTACTTCATCTGCTGTTGTTCAATTCTCTCCCTTGTTTCCCCCCTTTCCCCTCACAACCTCTTATATGTAATTTCGTGTAACATTGAGGGTCTCCTACCATTTCCATACAATTTCCCTTCTCTCTCCCTTTCTCTCCCCCCACTCGTCTCTGTTTAATGTTAATCTTTTCCTCATGCTCTTCCTCCCTGTTCTGTTCTTAGTTGCTCTCTTTATATCAAGGAAGACATTTGGCATTTGTTTTTTAAGGATTGGCTACCTTCGCTTAGCATAATCTGCTCTAATGCCATCCATTTCCCTGCAAATTCCATGATTTTGTCATTTTTTAGTGCTGCGTAATACTCCATTGTGTATAAATGCCACATTTTTTTTTATCCATTCATCTATTGAAGGGCATCTAGGTTGGTTCCACAGTCTAGCTATTGTGAATTATGCTGCTATGATCATTGATGTAGCAGTATCCCTATAGTACGCTCTTTTAAGATCCTCAGGGAATAGTCCGAGGAGGGCGATAGCTGGGTCAAATGGTGGATCCATTCCCCGCTTTCCCAGGAATCTCCATACTGCTTTCCAAATTGGCCTCACCAATTTGCAGTCCCATCAGCAGTGTACAAGTGTACCCTTTTCCCCACATCCTCGCCAGCACTTATTGTTGTTTGACTTCATAATGGCTGCCAATCTTACTGGAGTGAGATGGTATCTTAGGGTGGTTTTGATTTGCATTTCTCTGACTGCTAGAGATGGTGAGCATTTTTTCATGTACTTGTTGATTGATTGTATGTCCTCCTCTGAGAAGTGTCTGTTCAGGTCCTTGGCCCATTTGTTGATTGGGTTATTTATTATCTTATTGTTTAATTTTTTGAGTTCTTTGTATATTCTGGATATTAGGGCTCTATCTGAAATGTGAGGGGTAAAAATTTGTTCCCAGGATGTAGGCTCCCTATTTACCTCTCTTATTGTTTCTCTTGCTGAGAAAAAACTTTTTAGTTTAGGTAAGTCCCATTTGTTTATTCTTGTTATTAACTCTTGGGCTATGGGCGTCCTATTAAGGAATTTGGAGCCCAACCCCACAATATGTAGATCGGAGCCAACTTTTTCTTCTATCAGGCGCAGAGTCTCTGATTTGATATCAAGCTCTTTGATCCATTTTGAGTTAACTTTTGTGCACAGCGAGAGAAAGGGGTTCAGCTTCATTTTGTTGCATATGGATTTCCAGTTTTCCCAGCACCATTTGTTGAAGATGCTATCCTTCCTCCATTGCATGCTTTTAGCCCCTTTATCAAATATAAGATAGTTGTAGTTTTGTGGATTGGTCTCTGTGTCCTCTATTTTGTACCATTGGTCCACCCGCCTGTTTTGGTACCAGTACCATGCTGTTTTTGTTACTATTGCTCTGTAGTACAGTTTGAAATCTGATATCGCTATACCTCCAGATTCACACTTCCTGCTTAGAATTGCTTTTGCTATTCTGGGTCTTTTGTTTCCATATGAATTTCATGATTGCTTTATCTATTTCTACAAGAAATGCCATTGGGATTTTGATTGGCATCGCATTAAACCTGTAGAGAACTTTGGGTAATATCGCCATTTTGATGATGTTAGTTCTGCCTATCCATGAACAGGGTACATTTTTCCATCTTCTAAAATCTTCTTCTATCTCTCTCTTTAGGGTTCTGTAGTTTTCATTGTATAAATCTTTCACCTCTTTTGTTAGGTTGATTCCCAAGTATCTTATTTTCTTTGAGGATATTGTGAATGGAGTGGTTTTCCTCATTTCCATTTCAGAAGTTTTGTTGCTGATATACAGGAATGCCTTTGATTTATGCGTGTTGATTTTATATCCTGCCACTTTGCTGAATTCATTTATTAACTCTAGCAGTTTCATTGCAGACCCTTTTGGGTCTGTTAGATATATTATCATATCATCCGCAAATAGTGATAATTTAAGTTCTTCTTTTCCTATTTTTATGCCTTTAATTTCTTTTGTCTGTCTAATTGCTCTGGCTAGTATTTCAAGAACTAAATTGAATAGAAGTGGTGAGAGAGGGCATCCCTGTCTTGTTCCAGATTTTAGAGGGAATGCCTTCAGTTTTTCTCCATTTAGGATGATGCTAGCCTGAGGTTTAGCATATATAGCTTTTACAATGTTGAGGTATGTTCCTGTTATCCCTAGTTTTTCTAGTGTTTTGAACATAAAGGGATGCTGTACTTTGTTGAATGCTTTTTCTGCATCTATCGAGATGATCATATGGTTCTTATCTTTAAGTCTATTGATGTGGTGAATAGCATTTATTGATTTCCGTATATTGAACCAACCTTGCATCCCAGGGATGAATCCTACTTGATCATGGTGCACAATTTTTTTGATATGCTTTTGTATTCGATTCGCCAGGATTTTATTGAGAATTTTCACATCCAAGTTCATTAGAGATATTGGTCTGTAGTTTTCTTTCTTTGAAGTGTCTTTGTCTGGTTTTGGGATCAGGGTGATGTTGGCCTCATAGAATGAATTTGGAAGAGCTCCTTCTTTTTCTATTTCTTGAAATAGCTTGAAAAGTATTGGTATTAATTCTTCTTTGAAGGTTTTGTAGAAATCCGCTGTATACCCATCTGGTCCATGGCTTTTCTTGGTTGGTAGTCTTTTGATTGCTTCTTCTATTTCTTCCTTTGTTATTGGTCTGTTTAGATTGTGTGTATACTCCTGACTCAATCTGGGCAGATCGTATGACTTAAGAAATTTATCGATATCTTCACTATCTTCTATTTTATTGGAATATAGGGTTTCAAAATACTTTCTAATTATCTTCTGTATTTCTGTAGTGTCTGTTGTGATATTGCTTTTTCATCCCGTATGTTAGTAATTTGAGTTCTCTCTCTTCTTCTCTTCGTTAGCATGGCTAAGGGCCTGTCGATCTTATTTATTTTTTCAAAGAACCAACTTTTAGTTTTATCAATTTTTTCAATGGTTTTTTTTTGTTTCAATTTCATTGATTTCTGGTTTGATTTTAATTATTTCTTGTCTTCTACTACATTTGCTGTTGTTTTGTTCTTCCTTTTCTAGGGTTTTGAGGTGTAGTGTGAGTTCATTTATTTGTTGTTTTTTTCTTTTTTTGAGGAAAGAATTCCAGGAAATGAATTTCCCTCTAAAAACTGCTTTCATTGTGTCCCATAGATTCCAGTATGTTGTGTCTGTATTGTTATTTATCTCTAAGAATTTTTAAATTCCTCCTTTATGTCTTCTGTAACCCATTGATCATTCAGTAACATATTCTTCATTTTCCAGGTGATTCAGGATTTTTCCTTCCTTCTTTTATCATTGATTTCCAGTTTCATTCCATTATGATCAGATATGGTGCATGGTATTATCTCCACACCTTTATATTTACTAAGAGTTGCCCTATGACATAATATATGGTCTATCTTTGAGTAGGATCCATGTGCTGCTGAGAAGAACGTGTATCCACTTGATGATGATTGATATATTCTATATCTGTCGGTTAAGTCTAGGTTATTGATTGTGTTATTGGGTTCTATAGTTTCTTTATTCAGCTTTTGTCTGGAGGATCTGTCCAATGTCGAGAGCGGTGTGTTGAAGTCACCCATAATTATTGTGTTGTGGTCTATTTGACTCTTGAACTTGAGGAGAGTTTGTTTTATGAACATTGCAGCACCATTGTTTGGTGCATACAAATTGATAATTGTTATGTCTTGTTGGTGGATGGTTCCTTTTAACAGTATATAGTGTCCTTCTTTATTCCTTTTGATTAACTTAGGTTTGAAGTTGATTTTATTCGATATGAGTATGGCCACTCCTGCTTGCTTCCGAGGGCCATGTGAGTGGTATGATTTTTCCCAACCTTTCACCTTCAGCCTGTGTGTGTCTTTTCCTATCATATGTGTCTCCTGAAGGCAGCATATTGTTGGATTTGTTTTTTTAATCCAGGTTACTAGCCTATGTCTCTTGATTGGTGAATTTAGGCCATTAACATTTAAGGTTACAATTGAAATATGGTTTGTACTTCCAGTCATGTTTATTTATTTATTTATTTTAGTTTGGCTAGTTTTTCCTCTTTGGTTGTTTTTCTCCCTTTACTGAGATACCTCCCACTGTTAGTTTTGGGCGCTATTTTTCAATTCCTCTTCTTGTAGTATTTTGCTCAAAATGCTTTGCGGTGCTGGTTTTCTGGCTGCGAATTCTTTTAGCTTTTTTTTATCATGAAATATTTTAATTTCATTGTCAAATCTGAAGCTTAATTTTGCTGGGTACAGTATTCTTGGTTGGAATCTATTACTTTTCAGCATTTGAAATACATTGTTCCAGGATCTTCTCGCTTTCAAAGTCTGTGATGAAAAATCAGTCGTTAACCTAACTGGTTTACCCCTGAATGTAATCTGCCTCCTTTCCCTCGTAGCTTTTAATATTCTCTCCTTGTTCTGTATGTTGGCTATCTTCATAATTATATGTCTTGGAGTTGGTCTATTATGGTTTTGAATGTTTGGGGTCCTGTAAGCTTCCAGGATATTGCAATCCATTCCATCTTTCATCTCTGGGACGTTTTCTAGAATTATTTCATTTAATAGGTTGTCCATTCCTTTGGTTTGAACCTCTATACCTTCTTCTATCCTGATGACTCTCAAGTTTTGTTTTTTTATGACATCCCATATCTCTTGGATAGATTGCTCGTGAGATTTAAGCATCCTTTCTGTGTTGACTATATTCTTTTCAAGTTGATAAACTTTGTCTTCATTATCTGATGTTCTGACTTCTACTTGATCTAGTCTATTTGTAATATTCTCGTTTGAGTTTTTAATTTGGTTTATAGTTTCCTGCATTTCAAGGTTACTGTTTGATTTTTTTTTAAAAACTCTATCTCCTGGTAAAGCTCGTTCTTTGCAATTTGAATTTGTTTGTTTAATTCGTTTTCAAAATATACTTTCATTGCTTGGACTTGCTGTCTCATGTCTTCTCTAATATTCCATTCCATCTGAGTTAGGTATGCCTTGAGTTCTTTCCCTATCCATGTTTCTGATGCTTCTAGGTCCTCCTATAGATTTAAGTTGCCCTGCATTGTTTGTAATCCTTTTTTCCCTTGTTTTTTCATGTTGTTCACGTTACTTTCCAGCTCTGTTTGATTGCTGTGTTTCTGCTCTCTCCTGCTAAAGTGGATTCTGCTGGGAAGGAATTCCATTGGCCGAACTCTGGTGACATCACCTCTCTGCTATGGCGGGCCCCAGGCTTCTTGCTGGGGTGTCCGAAGGGAAGGGTGGGACTGGTCTGTATCTGGTTAGTTTCAGCTCCCGGTTGTCTACTTCATGAAGGCCTGGCTATAGACTGCTTCCTAGAGTCTCTGCGCTGTACCTGCTGGGCCACACCTCAGGGTCTAGCTGCGGTCGGTCTCCAGCTGCCCAGTCGCGGGGGCCGCGGGCGGTCTCCAGCGGGCGGGCTGTCTCTAGCTGCCCAGTCGCGCGGGCAGCGGATGGGCGATCGGTCGCTGGTGGGCGGGCGGTCTCTAGCCGCCCAGTTGCGAGGGCAGCGGGCAGGTGGTCGCTGGCGGGTGGGCGGTCTCTAGCCACCCAGTTGTGCGGGCAGCGGGCAGGCAATCGGTCGCTGGCGGGCAGGTGGTCTCTAGCTGCCCAGTCGTGAGGGCCTGGCCTCTAGTCCCCTGGCTTCTCCTGCTAGCTTGGCCTTCCCATGTGTGATGCCTCTTGGAAGTTCAAAGTGTACTCTGGGCCTGCGGTTTGCTGGGTGTGGAGGGTGGCTATTGGGAATTGGCACCCTATTGTTTTGATTTTTTCTGCTTGCCCCTCCCCCAGAGCTGGCAAGACAGGTTTCGTTTTCGCCGCTGATGGGAGGGGGAGTTGGAGGTCAGGTGTCTCTACCTTTCCCCACGTCTCTATGCAGGCTCGTTCTGATAATCCCTCCCCCGGAAAGCCTGGGAGAGATCTTATGTGAATTCCCCGCTGTATGGGAGATGGGCTGAGTAACACACACCTGTTTTATTGTTGCAATCTGTCGGAAACTGGCGGTGGTGACGTGAGCTCTCCAAGATGGTGGCTACTGGCTTCCTTGGTGGACTTTCCGTTGTGGGGGATAGAACTGGACCTCTTCTTTCCCGTCTCAAACCCCGGACTCAGCCCGGAGCTCAGTGAGGGCACAGCTGGCAGGACTCCACAGAATCCGTAGCACCGTTTCTCTCTGCTTGCTGGTCGCTTCTCGGCGGTGCCCCACCGTCTGTAGCCGTGGGGCGGGCTGCGTGGCGAGCGGCGGATCAGTCAGCCTGGATCTCTGGTCGCACAGTTGGCTCGCGTTTGAGACTCAATAACCGGTACTCGGTGATGGAAATCCTTTCTCTAGGTTTCGGCGCACCCCGATTTTGCTGTAAATTCCTGACAAGATAGCTTTTTGTCGTTCTAACTCGTTATTCACCTGCACAGTGTCGCAGTACACGGGGTGTGATGTACTCTATTCGTGGCCATCTTGGAATCTCAAGTTGCAGCAGTTTTAAAAGTGGTCCATCAATTATATGGCTACTCTGTTCTCCATGGTAAAGTGTTCCCTGGTATTTTGCATGGTAGGTGTTTGATGTGCAATCAGTATCAGGCTCTTCCTGGGTTTTTCATCCTAAAAGCCATCTAACTTTTACTATTTTGTTTGATAATTTTAAACATTTACAATTTTGTTTCTTTAGAATTCTTTTCCCTCTCCCCTACTTCCAGCCCTGGCAATTTGATAAACTCATCTCATTAGGACACCCTTAGTGTGCCATAGTTGATGCTTCTTCAGATAAACTTATTTAAAGCTCAGTTCTTTTTCTCATAACTTAGCATATTCACAGGTTCTGAGGATAAAGATGTGGAATCCACAGGTATCTAGTTCACCGTCCCCAATCCTTGCAGGGAGTGGCCAGTGAGAGGCCAGCCTCACTTCCACAGACCCCACAAATCCTGCTCTGCAAGCCTTTATAGGGTAGGAGAAGTGATGCTGCTGCATGTCCCAGGAGATCCGTTTTGCCAACTCTAGGGTCCCCACAGTCCCTCTCTGCCTAGGGCAGTCCCTCTGCAGGGAGTGGACTCCAGGTGCAGGTCCTGTGTGATTTCCACACTGGCCTGTGGATCTAACCCTTCTCCCCCAGTCGGGAGCACACATTCAGGGTCACATTCTAACTGCTTGCAGAGCTGTGCTCTCTGTTGCAGCCACGGTATCTCCCACAATGTCTCCTGTTTTGACCCGAGCTTTCTGGGTCCTCCCAGAGCTGGCCTGGTGTCCTGCCCCAATCAGGCTGTGCAGTCCCAGGCACTGTCTCAGCTGAAGACCCAGGACAAAGGACCCTGGCCCCAGACAAGCTCTTCTGTCCCACTCTTCCTTCCCTTCCAGAAGACCCCTATCTTCTAGGAATAATGGTCCTTAAAAACTGGGATTCAGCCATCATTTTCTCATGGTAAAAAAAGTTTAGACTTCTTTCATCTAGTGAGATCACATGAGCTTAATAAAGTGGCTGCTGTCACTTGTCAACATGTAGCTCTGGGGAAATTGTGCTTTATTTGTAACGTGCTCCAAGCTTCCTCCTAGGGCTCCTGCCTCTGGTCAGCGAGACACTGGAGGACAATGCGTGGCATGTGTGAGGCTGTCTCCTTTTGTCCCCTCCTTCCTCAGATCCTGTGCCCCTTGCCCAGATCTGGACCACGTCAGCGTCCATCACGCCCAGCTGGTGCAATGTCACTCTGGAGTGTGGGAACCGAGAGGCTGTAGAGGTCCTGAATGTAACCTGGGAGGTCCAGGGTCCCCCCAGTGAGCTGGAGCAGAGAGGGGCACCAGGACCCCCCAACCCTTGGACCCTGGCCTTGAGCCTGCCACCGAGCCAGCCCAATGTCAGCTTCACCTGTGTCCTCAGCAACCCAGTGGACCAGAAAAATGCCACCTTACAGCTCCTTGACCTCTGTAGCCCAGGTGAGTGCACCTGCAGGAGGGAGGGGCACAGGGAGGGGCTCAGGTGGCTCTGGAGCCTGAAGGTCCTTGGCTTTTTTGCTGCTGTGTTTATGAACAGCACTGCCTTCCCTTGGTCACTCCAATCCAGAAGTGTGGGGTTGCATCCAGCTCACAACTGTCTTTAAATATCCCTCACCTCCATGCCCTTCCCCCTGGGCCAGGGGCAGCCTTCCAGGACCTGTCTTGCCCCATCCCCATGCCCTGTGTCCAGTGTCATCTTTGAAAAAACAGATCGGATTGTGGCCTTTGTCTGTGTCATCTCTGGGGTCGACCTCCACTTAGTCCCCATAGGATGTAGGGTTTAGAATGTCCTGTGTCCCCAATGGTGGCCTCATACACACAGGGACACAGCTGCTTGCTGACCTTCCCTAATGTGTGAAGCCGCTGCTAGCTCTGAAGGTGCAGCCTCTTTAAGGAGCTGCCCATGGCCATCCCCCCTGAGTGGAAAGATCCCTTTCTGGGTCTGAGTCCACCCTGAGTGGGACACCATGAGGGCAGGGGACACATCCTTCTCTCCTCTTAGCCCAGGTGTCAGGCTCAGTTCTGGGCAGTTTGTGCCCAGTAGGTGTCTCACTGAACCGGAATGCCTGGGACCTGTGTGCACCCCGTCCTCTCTCAGTCTTCCTCTGGGGGCTGCTGGAGGAGCCTGACTGGTCAGTGCAGTCACCACCCCTGGTCCTGTGACCCCCACCTCCACCCTGGAGTCTCAGAGGAAGTTCAACATGGCCCACCAAACCTCCTGGCCTCACGGCTGCCTCCCGGGCCTCCCCACCTAGCCCTGCCTCCTGTGCTGTCCCTCCCCTGCAGGACGCTCCTGCCACACTGAGTATCTGTGAAACTCCTGCCACTCCCCACACATAGATGACTGCGCATGTCCTTGGGGGTTTCACTGTAGACCTTGAACATGGGTCACCCTCTACTGCAGTGAGATCCTTCACCTGGTGATTGAGAGCTTCTGTCTCTTCCTGGTGATGACTTGTTCACAGACCCCACCTTGCTCATCCCCGTCTTCCCTGCTCCACGAAGGACCTGGGCCACTGCTTGAATGAGTGGACCTGCCACGCCCTCCCTCTGCGGCTTCTGAACCAGGCCCCCCTGACACCTGCACCTTCTCCACCTCCCCTGGAAATGGGTGTGTCAGCTTCTCTTATGCTGTATCCTCTCTTAACTCTCTTGTTTTCTTAACGCTCTGGAAATGAGCGCCCACAGCTGGCCACACGAGAGGTGCCATAGGGGCCTTCCTGGCTGGGTTTTTCATCCTGGGAGTCGGAGGGTTCCTGTTCCTTTGGCACTTACGAGAGAAGGAGAAGAAGAAGAAGAAGAAGAAGAAGACGGAGATGGAGATGGAGAGAGGCAGGTTGCACTTACCTTTCTGGGTCCAGATGTCTCCCCTCTCCCCTTGGATCCTGGACTTCCTTCCTCCTGCATTTTAATGGCAGGAAGTGGCCTTGTAGAGGGGATGATGTGTGTAGCCATGATGGCCTTGGGTTCCTGGCTGTGTGTGTGAGTGTGTGTGTGTGTGAGAGTGTGTGTATGTGTTAGTGTTTATGAGTGTGTGAGAGTGTGTATGAGTGTATGTGCATGTGTGTGTGTGAGTGCATGTGTGTTAGAGTGTGAGTGTGTGTGAGCGTGTGAGTGTGTGTCTGAGTGTGTATGAGTGTAAGTGTGTGTGTGTCTGTGTGTGTAGGGTTGTAGGTTTCCTTGGCACAGAATCAAGCTCCAATGAATGTGTGAATGTAAGTGCGTGTGAGAATGTAAGTGGGAGTCCATGTGTATGAATGTGAGAGTGAGTGTGTGTGAAAGTGAGTGAGTGTGAGTGTGAGAGTGTAAGTATGATTGTGTGTTTTAGTGAGTGTGTGAGTGTGAGTGTAAGTGTGTGAGTGAGTGTGTGTGCGTATGAGTGTGAGTGTGCGAGAGTGTAATTATGAGTGTGTGAGTGTGAGTGTGTAAGAGTGTGTATGAGTTTAAGTGCATGTGTGAGTGTGAGTGTGAGTGTGATAGTGTAAGTACGAGTGTGTGTTAGTGTGTGAGTGTGTGTGTTAGTGTGTGTTTGTGTGTGTGAGTGTGAGAGAATGTGAGTGTATATATGACAATGTGTTAGTGTGTGTATTAAAGTGTGTGAGTGTAAGTGCATGTGAGAGTGTGTGTATGAGTATAATTGCATATGTGAGTGTGACTGTGTGTGTGAGTGCTTGTGTGTGTTAGATTGTGAGTGTGTGTGTTACAATCAGTGTGTATGAGTGTGTGTTGCAGTGAGTGTGAGTGTGTATTACAGTGTGTGCGTGTGAGAGTGAATGTGTGAGAGTGAGTGTGTGTGAAAGTGAGTGTGTGTGATAGTGTAAGTATGAGTGTGTGTGTTTTAGTGTGAGTGCGAGTGTGTGCGAGTGTGTGAGTGTAAGTGCATGTGTGAGAGTGGAGTGAGTGTGTGTAAAAGTGAGTGTTGTGAGTGTGAGAGTGTAAGTATGTGTGTTAGTGAGTGTGAGTTTGAGTGTGTGAGTGTGTGTATGTGAATATGAGTGTGTGTTTGTGTGTAAAAGTGTATGTGTATAAGTGCATGTGTGAGAGTGTGTGAGTGTGTGAGAGTGTATGAGTGTAAGTGCGTGTGTGGGTGTGAGTGTGTGAGTGTAAGAGTGTGTGAGAGTGTGAGTGCATGTATGTGTTGGAGTGTGAGTGTGAGAGTGTGTTGGAGTGTGTGAGTGTGAGTGGAAGTGTGTGAGTGTGTGTGTATCTGAGTGTGTGTGAGTGTAAGTGTGTGTGTGTGTGTGTGTGTGTGTGTGTTTAGGGTTGGAGGTTTCCCTGGCACAGAATCAAGCTCCAGTCTGTCAAGACTCAGATGCGGGATTGCCAGAGGACCCCAGGGCCAAGGACAATGCAGTCTATGCACAGCTGACGGCACAGGATTCTCTGAAGGGCAAGCGGAAGGTGAAAACTGTGAGTGGTGACCAGCCAGGTCTCATGGCACCCAGCCCTGGGCTGCCTGCCCAAAGCCAGGTATCTGCTGTGCTGTCTCCACTGTATTTTTTTTCTTTCCTTTTTACCTCTTTTTATGTTTAGAGTATTAAAATTTATGGGTTGGTGTCATGGTTAATTTGAATTGTTGACTTGATTGGATTAAGAGATGCCAAGGAGGGACTGGGGCTGTGGCTCAGCAGTAGAGCACTTCTGGGTTCACCCCTAGTAACCCCCATCCCCCTGGGGTTTAAATTTTTTAAATTTCAAGACATAGTCTCACTGATTTGCTGAGGATGGCCTAGAACCTGCAATCCTCCTGCCTCAGCTTCCCAAGTCTTGGGACCACACTTGTGCTCCCCCATCCCTGGCTTAAGCTATTCATGTTAATGGGCGTCGATTGTCTTCTGGTCTCTCTGGGGCCACTCTGTCCTCAAGCTGCTCTGAGAACCCTCTTTCTTGTATTCTCAGGATATTGATGACAAACATCTGGAAGGAAAGGGGCCCTGCACCAGTGTTTACAGCCTGGTCCAGAGACCAGGCCAGGCCTTGAAGATGACTTATTAGGAGGAGGGAGGAGAACCCAGCACTAGGGAGACACCTGCACTCTGCACCTGACACCTGCGGATACCTGCTTCCTCTGACTTCAGTCCAGCTCGAGATGCCACTGGTCTGCATGAGCCTGACCTGGTGGTCATCTCTACCTCTGTGGGCCCATGTGGCCCTGTCACTTCTCCTGCCACCTTCCAAGCTGCCCTCACACTCAGGGCTCTCGTGCCATCCAGCCAGGGTTCTTCCTCTGTCACTGCTGTGGCTTCTGACCCCTCCCTTTCAGAAGCCTTCCCAAAGAGATCCTTGCCCAACTCTGCAGCTGGCACAGCCTCGCCACCTCTGCTGCGTCAGTCTTGCCATTCTGAGACCCCAGGTCTAGGTGTGGGCACCGTGAAGAGGTGCTGACTTGCCCCAGCGGAGGGGGTGAAGATGGGTCCTGCCGCTGAATTGGGGCTGATGGAGGCAGCGTGGCGAGTGGGAGCCCAACTTCCTTTCTAGGTTTTCCTTCCTTTCCTTGTGTAGGGTTTCTCTGGAGCTAAGTGTGTGTGTGTGTGTGTGTGTGTGTGTGTGTGTGTGTTGGGGGAGTTTCTTGTGCACATTAGACACCAGAGCCAGAGTGGCCTTTCCAGTTTCCTGTGCTAACCTGGACTTAAGCCTCAAACTCCTGCAAACCCATCATTCTGTGGACTGGGAAGAGGAATCCATATTATTTCAGGTCATTCTCAACTTTCTCTTTTCCTGAGAATGACCCTGGACTCCCCAGACTGGGGTTGCATTTTTTTTTCCTTTTTAAATGGCGTATTATAATTTTATATGACAGTTTGACTTGCTATGATATACTCATATGGGCACACAATAAAACAGCATAATTGAATCAATTTCATTCCCCTTTCCCTCCCCCTCCCCCTGATCCCCTTCTTCTATTCTGCTGGTCTCCTTTCTATTTTTTAAAATTTGTTCTAATTAGTTATAGATGGCAGTGGAATGCATGTTGACACATTGCACACAAATGGAGCACAAGTTCTCATTCCTCTGGCTCTACATGACATAGAGTCACATCATCATACATGTATCTATAGGGACATACCGTCTGTCTCACTCTACCGTCTTCCCCATCCCCTCAGTCCCAATGGGGTTGCATTTTTTAATATTTATTTTTTAGTTGTAGATGATTGCAATACCTTTATTTTATTTCTTTATTTTTTGTGGTGCTGAGAATCGAACCCAGGCCCTCGCACTTGCTAGGTGAGCGCTCTCCCACTGAGCCACAGCCACAATGGGAAACTGCTTCAGCTCTGCTCTTGGCCTGAGAAGGAGGCACTTGGTTAACAGAGTGTGTCATGTTCCCTCCCTCCCCTTGGGGGCAGCTGGGTGAAGCTGTGGGAAGATCTGATACAAGACAAAAAAAAGCATCAGGAGGACAGCCCTCTCCAGCCTCTGCTAGGGACCCTCAGCCCGCTGCAGCCCTGCTGGCCCCGAAATAAGGTCAGCCTCCTTTTTGTCTTTGAGAGTCAAACAGGTTTGTTAGCAAGAGGTCCAGCATAATATTAAAAACCGTATTCAAAACTATCAGTTTGGCCAAGTGCAGTGGCGCACACCTCTCATCCCAGCAGCTTGGGAGGCTGAGACATGAGGATTCCTGGTTCAAAGCCAGCCTCATCAAAAGCAAGGCACTTAGCAACTCAGTGAGACCCTGTCTCTAAATAAAATGCAAAATAGGGCTGTGGATGTGGCTTTTCTAAGCTTACTAATTCCATTTATGAAGGTTCTGCCCTTGGGAACTAATCATCTCCCCCTGCCTCCAGCTCCTAATATCATCATCTCAGGAGTTAAGTTTCAACATATGAATTTTGTTGTGAATACTGAGATCATAGCAGCAGTGATTCTAATATTCTGGTAAATTATAAAAAAAAAATACCTTAAATAACACAGCCTGATAGAACACAAAATTGACAGAATTTCAAGGAGGAAAAAACAGATCCAGATTCACACAGTGAAAGATTTTAGTCTGAATCTCAGTAATCGAAAAATATAACAAAAATCAGAACAATCTTCTTAAAGTGTGTTAAAACAACACAATGAAGCAAATTGATTTAATAGATAAAACCCAAACACTTAATACTGCATTTTATTTTCAAACGCACCTGGAACATTTAGAAAAGTTAACTAGTGCTACTACTAGGAGTCCATGAAGTGAATTTCAATGAATATTAAAGAGTCACTAACTTTCTTTTCCAACTATTATGCAAGTTGTATAGAAATTAATAAAAGATAACTGAATAATTCCATATTTTTATAATAGAGAAGACAAAGATAGTAAAAAGTGATAATATGATAAATAACATAGGCTCCTTGATGCACCATTAATGTCTCTCTCCTTTTTTTTTTTTCGTGGGGGAAGGGGAGCACTAGGTTAAGTCTCCAGGGGCAATTGACCACTGAGCCATATCTCCAGTGCTGTCTATTTTTATTTTGAGAGAGGGTCTCACTAAGTTTCTTCGGGTCTTACTTAGTTGCTGAGGCTGGCCTTGAACCTGTGATCCTCCTGTCTTAGCCTTCTGAGCTACAGGGATTACAGATGTGTGCCCCCATTCCTGGATGATTAATATCATTTGAAGGAACTGAATCAATTCACTCTAAAACCATGAGACTCTACTTGGGATTTGTTCTTTTTTCTTTCTTTCTTTTTTCTTTGGTACCAGGGATTGAACTCAGGGGCACTCCACCACTGAGCCACATCTCAGCCCTATTTTGAATTTTATTTAGAGACAGGGTCTCACTGAACTGCTTAATCTTGAAGTTGCTGAGGTTGGCTTTGAACTTGCAATCCTCCTGCCTCAGCCTCCTGAGCTGCTGGAGCTACAGGTGTGCGCCACCGCACCTGGCTTGTTCTTTTTTGGGCTAATGCATTCAAACACTTAATTAGATAATTTCCTAGAAAAATGTAACCTGAGACCCTGTGCCTATTAGAAGAAAATGTAAGCCCAACTCTCTATCATATCTGCTTAGGAACTGACTTCCTCAATAAGACTGTTAAAGTGCAAGAAGTAAAATCAAGAATCAATAAATGGATGGTATCAAACTAAAAAGCTTCTTCCCAACAAAGGAAGCAATCAATAAAGAGAGAGCCTACAGAATGGGGAAAAAGTCTTTGCCACTCCCAGCATATATAAAGAACCCAAAAAACTTGACACCTAAACCAAAAATAACCCAATCAATACATGAGCAAAGGAACTGAACAGGCACTTTACAGAAGAAATATGATTGGTCAACAAATGTATGAAAAAATGTTCACCATCTCTATTAATTGAAAAAAAATGCAAATTAAAACTACACTGAGATTCTATCTCATTCCAGGCAGAATGACAATTATCAAGAATAAAAGTTACAATAAATGTTGGCAAGGATGTGGGGGAAAAGGCACACTCATACATTGCTGGTGGGACGGCAAATTGGTGCAACCACTCTGCAAAGCAGTATGGAGAGTCCTCAGAAAACTTGGAATGGAATCACCATTTGACCCAGTTATTCCACTCCTTGGCATATACCCAGAGGGCTTAAAATCAGCGTGCTATAACGACACAGCCACATTAATGTTTATAGCATCTCAATTCACAATAGCTAAGCTATGGAACTAACTTAGGTTCTCTTCAACAATGAATGCATAAAGAAAATGTGGTATATACACAGTGGAATAATACTCAGCCAAAAAGAAGAATGAAGTCATGGCATTTGCTGACATTTGGATGGAACTGGAGACTGTCATGCTAAGTGAAATAAGCCATCCCCCAAAACCAAACACTGAATGTTGTCTCTGATATGTGGATGCTGAGACACAATAAAGCGTCCAGGGAAGAAGAGAAATTCATTGGATTAGACAAGGGGGAATGAAGGGAAGGGAAAAGGATGGGAATAGGAAAGTGGAATGAATTGGACATAACTTTCCTCTGTTCATATTTGACTACCTGACCAGTGAAACTCCACATCAGGTACAGTAACAAGAAAGAGAACCTAGTTAGAAAAAGATATACTCCTGTGTATACAATATGTCAAAATACACTCTACTGTCATGTATATCTAAAGAACAACAACCACAAAAAGAAACAGTCTACCTGAACAGTCTCATGAATACATACAAAAACATAAAGTGGGATTATGAAAGAAATCACAACAAAAGTTACAAGTCTATGGGGGGGAGGGGGAGAACAAAACCCAAGTAGACTCAATGGTTTTAGAGTGAATTGATTCAGTTCCTTCAAGAGATTTCTGTGGCGTGTCTGTCTAAAGAATAGAGAAAACATTTGTCACATCTTTTCCTTTGTCTTCCTGCCAGGCAGGAAGAGGACCCTTCCTAGCTGTCCTGCAGGCAGGGCAGATCAGCCAACATGATGACATTCCTTAGCTCCTGGGCTGGGGCAATTGAGAGCTGTGTGCTTCTCCCTGTTCACTGGCTCAAGCAAATGACCTCAGTGTGGCAGAGCCTTGTGATGGTAGAGCCCTGAACCCTCCTGAGTCACTGCTTGAAGGTGAAATTTAAGGACAGCTGCTCACTTTGTATTAATCATGAGATTCTAGGGTTTTAAGAAATTTGTTCTAATTAGTTTTACGTGATAGCAGCATGCCTTTTGACTCATTGTACACAATGGAGCATAATTCTCATTCCTCCGGCTGTACACGGTGCTGAGTCACATCAATAGTGTGATCCTACATGTATATAGGGTAATAATGTCTGTTTCATACTAGCAGCCTTCCCATCCCCACAGCCCCATCCCTCCCCTCAATAGCCTCTGCACAATCCAAAGTTCCTTCATTCTTGCTTCATTCTACCACCACCCCCAACCCCGGCCCCTGCCCCACTATGGATCAGCATCTGCTTATCAGAGAAAACTTTTGGTCTTTGATTTTTGGGGATTGGCTTATTTCACTTAGCAAATTTTATCCATTTACCTGCAAATGCCACAATTTCATTCTCCTTTAAGGCTAAGTAATATTCCATTGTGTATATGTACCACATTTTCTTTATCCATTCATCTGTTGAAGGGCATCTAGGTTGGTTCCATAGCTTAAATATTGTGAATTGAGCTGCTATAGACATTGATGTGGCTGTGTTACTGTAGTATGCTGTTTTTTAAGTCCTTTGGGTATAAACCAAAGAGTGGGATAGCTGGGTCAAATAGTAAAGATTTTTTTTTTTTTTTTTACAATAGGTAGTATTAACTATCCTGATGAATACACCTGGGTCAGGTATTATTTTAGGGCTTCAGAATAAAGCAGTCAGCAGGTAGTGTATTAAGCAGACAGTTCCTGCCCTCCTGGAACCTGTATTTTAGTGGAGGGAAGTTGGGAGGAGGGGCAGACAGACTTTCACAGAATGAAGAAATAATTACGCAAGAGAGGAAAGTCTGAGGTGTCATTGAAAGAACAAGTAGTATGATGTAAAGAGGATCAGATACTCTCACCTCTGGCTATGCCATCATTTGGGTCTGTTTCTCCCTGTGTTCAAGGCTTGGCCCCGGAGTCTGTAGGAGGGGTGTGCTCTTGAAGGGGATTGTCAGACCCTAACTGCTTTGCTCTTTCTCTAAAGTATTCTAAAATCATAACAGAATGGTAGGTGGTTTCTATGCGTCATTAAGGGAAGAAAATATAAACACAGATGAACTTTACCACTAATGTGAAAACTGGTAATTTCATATGGATGTCAAAATGTGAGGGACAGAAAATGATGAAGAATTTTCACAACTTGTCTCCCAGAAAGCAATGAAAAAAACCTACTAACTTCCTGAAGAACCATTTCAGAACTCTGCAAATTTGTCATTGATTTGCAGCAATCTAAGAAATTATTTATTCAGGAAAAACAGCTTACATTTGATAAGAACAGGGAGTTTTTGGTGTTTCAACCTGTCCTAGTCCCATTTCCCATCCTCCAGTTCCTCTGTAGTTTGGAAAATAACAGGGTGCGGTCAAGTCCAATAGGCGCTTGAGGAGCCGATGGGACTGGGCTCTTTCAGAGGTTCATTTCCAGAGAGTTGCCATCCTTTGACCTCTCAGTGGTCCCCAGGAAGACCCCATGAGCAGTGCTGTCTGGAGTTGGTCTAAAGGGGAGTAGCCCCACTGAGACAGATCCTTTACTTAGGGGACATTTGTTGAAAGCGATGACTAGTAGTTGTTGGTGGCTGTGGCTGTATACAGGAGAGGATAACAGTTGATGCTAATCATAATCAAAGAGCTTATAAGGAAAAGCTGGATACGAGATGTGTGTACACAGGGACTCTGAAGAGCTCTGATGTATTCCTCGGGATCTAGACGCTCACACACATCCATAGAGCTGGACAGATTCCCAGTAAACAAGCCCACAGCAGCCACGGAGAGTGTTGGTTCCAGGTCCGTGGGATAAAGGATTGGCCCAAAGTGAGGTCCCGCCCTGTGCCTTTAGGATGTGATGTTTTATTTCTTGGAATGTCAGACCTGGAAGGAGTTTCTTTGATTGGCTGGAGGGCTTTGGGCCACTGAACAGTGTAACAGTGTAATTTGGGATGGAGGCTGGCCCTACTAGATTATTTTAGGGTGAGAGCTAGCCATGCCCCAAAGACCAACACTATAATTTAGAGTGGGGACTTTGGTTCACATGGCATCAGGTGAGCTCCAAGTGGTTGAAGACTGAGGTTGACCATGTGGATAATTAGTCATGCCTACATGTTTGTTATGCTTCAGATACAAGTTGTCTCCCAAAAGCTCATGTGTGAGATGATGCGAGAAATTTCAGAGGTCAACTCATTGGGTGATGAGAGTTTCGACCCAATCAGTGCATTAATCCTATGATAGGGTAGTAATTGTGGGAACGTAGGGTGTGGCTGTAGGAGGTGAGTTATTGGGGATGTGACTTTGAGTTAAAATTATTCTTGTCAGGTCTTTGGTCACAGAGGTGAAAAAGTGACTAAAACAATGATGGAGGCCAAATAATACCTTTGACCATGAAGACTCAAGACTGGCAAACTGCACACTCACTGTATCACACACCGGTGCAGGAAGGTAATGCTCTCCCATCTGATTCCATGACGAGAGAATGACTGGAAACTCTGGTACTTCCCTGGGCTCTTCCTGATGTGTGTTTCCTGGGGTCACTTTTAATCTGTGTCCTTTCCGAGGTTATAATAAACTATAACCTTGACTGTAGTAGCTTTCCGTGACTTCTGTGAGCTCTACCCAGGAGTTCTCACGTGCCTCGCAAATCATACACCTTGGATTGATCCAGCTGTCTTCCATCTCTCTTTTGTATATTTTGAAAAAAAATATAATTATCCTTGTAATTATTATGAGCGGTGCTGGAGGCCAAGCCCAGGGTGTCACTTGTGGTGGGCGAGTGCTCTGCTGCTGAGGTACAGCCTCAGCACCGTGCAGTCTTCCCTCTCTGCATAACATTCACACTGTCTGACAAAATCGCCAACCTCTCAGGTTATAAATTCCATATTTGGTCTCAACCAATCTTTAAAACCATTCAGCAATCAGTTTTACACATGACCGATCATATTGAAAGACTGTATAAATTAACTATAGCATTTATTGATTACTTGCCAGATGTCATATACTGGGCTAATCATCCTGTGTGATTTAACTCACTTAGTCCTCATGAATACTCTGTGACACTGGTGTTATCATCCCCAGTTGACTTATGAGAAAAGGAGACGTAGAATAAGGTATTTGCTCAAGTCTACACTGGGCTGTGAAGTATCAGAATTAGGATTCAAATCCAGGTAGTTTGGCTCCAGAACCCTCATGTTCGTCATGGTGCTATTTCTCACCTTCTCCCAAACCTCCCCCAACTTATTCTCAGCAAAACACAGAGAAAAAAAATATAGAAAACAGGAAAGGGATGCCTTTACGATCCGACTTCCTAACTTTTATCTGAGTTGCAGTTATTCACATCTGTCCTGTTCCTCTCCTGTTCCCACGGCAGACGATGTGTTCCTGGTGCGGAAGGTCAGAGTCGGCTCCTGTTGTTCCCATTTCTCCTCCTCCTGCTGCTTCAGGAGCATGTACTTCCTCTTTCTCTGGTTTGTCCCCTGGTCACCCCACTCCTTGCTGCAGCCCTTTACCATTCTCAGGACTCTCTTTCTTAATGTCTCCTAACCCCACATCCCAACTTTCCACTGAGATCTCCATCCTCCCCACCACAGCCTCACCTCCTGACCTCCTCCAACACACTCACACCTTGACCTTTCTCCACCACCCCTCGTAAGGTCACCAGGTCTGTTGTGGCGTGGATGTGACATGTCCCCCAAAAGCTCATGTGTGAGACAATGCAAGGACGATCAGAGAGATGATTGGGTGTGAGAGCCTTTACCAACCAGTGAATCAACCACCTGATGGGATTAACTGGGTGGTGATGAAGGCAGGCAGCATGTGGCTGGGGGAGGTGACATCGAGGGCTTTGGGTTACAGCTGTATTTGGCAAGTGGAGATCTCTGTCTCTCACTGATCATCATGTGAGCTGCCCCCCTCCACCACACTCTCCTGCTTCCTTGAGCCCCGAGAAATGAAGCCTGCTGTCTGTGGACTGAGACCCCTGAAACTGTGAGCCCCCAAATAAGCTTCTCCTCCTCTACAATTGTGCTGGTTGGGTTTAGTCACAGCAGTGAAAGAGCCGAGCAGAACAGGGTCCTAGCACCCCAGCACTTAGCACGGCTGACCTCCCTCGCTCTTCCCCGTCTCCCCCCTCAGTTTCCCTGACACTCGCTCTCCTGCTCCTCCCTCTTGCCGTCCTCCGTGGGCTCAGCTGCAATGGCTCCTCTTCCTCTACCTCTCAAATGTGGGTCCTTCCAAGGCTTTTGCCACAGTCCTCTCATCATCTCATCTTGATCCTCACCCTCGGGGCCTTGTGCCTCTGGCTTCCATGGTCATGGTCACCTGCCAGTGCCCAGCCCTGCATCTCCACCCACTGCCCCTGCTGGGCCTCAGCCCCTGTGCTCCACCCTGCCAGTCTCCACTAGCACCACACCCACGTGCCAGGGATTAGTTGAGTGGTAACTAAATGTCACCGACTGCTATTCCCGGCCTCAGTCATTACTCCCATCCAGACCCTGGCCCTGGCCTGGGCGCCTTCCTCTGCCTGACCCAGGACAGTTGGTTAAGTACTGACAGCATGTCAGGTCCATGGCCAAGCACCTCAGATACAGCAATTTTGTTTTATTGTCACTTTTTCTTTTAGCACTACTGGGGGCTGAACCCAGGGGTGCTCTGCCACTGAGCCACACCTCCAGCCATTTTTATTTCGAGACAGGGTTTTGCTAAGTTGCCCCAGGGGCCTTCAAATGTTGTCTTTCTCCTGAGTCACAGGAATTATAACATGCACCACCACCCTGCCCAGCTACTGCCATTATCTTAATAGATAAGGAAGAAAGAACCAACTTTGTTTAAAAAAAAAATTTGTAGTTGTAGATGGACAGCATGCCTTTATTTTATTTGTTTATTCTTATGTGGTGCTGAGGATTGAACCCAGTGCCTCACACATGCTAGGCAAGCGCTCTGCCACTAAGCCCCAGCCACAGCTCCAAGGATGAAGCTTTGTTTTTGAGCAATTATTAATGAAGATGCTGAAGGAGAGCTCCCTAAGCGATCACATTTTTTTTTTTCTCTCTGAGCTTTTCATCATTTTTTGGCATCTGGAACAGATTCCCCATCCTCACCCAGAGCAAGGCCAGGATGTGCCCCTTGATGTTTTTATGTGTTCCAGTCCCTCCCATCACACGCTATGGCAGGGTGCCGGTTTTCTTGTGGGAAGCCATGTATGAATTGTGGGTTTGTTTGAGCCATCACAAGACAGGGGGGTTGCTTTTCTGAGAACTCCTGACCTGCACCCACCAGTTGCAGATGGCTCAGATTCAGCTGACAGCTCACCTTAGCTCACAGCCCTAGGGTCAAATGCAGCCTCCTCTGGAAGTGGGCATAACCTCCCTAGCCCTGTCCTTATCTGGTTTTCTTCTGGAAGCCTGCCACACTGAAATCTCTTGCTGTTTTTCCCCTTAAATAAAGAATTTGGGCCTTTTTCATTGTGCATTTCCAGTTTCTGCCAGGACTGAAAAACCCACTAAGCCCCAGCTTTTAAAACTATTTCCTACCTCTTGTCTTTTGTTCCTTATTGATTATTTTTAGGCTTTTAAATTTTCCCAGCAGGTTCACACTCCAAGCAGGAATCTGGGCTGCTGGGGTGTTGGTATCAGTTCCTTTTTTTTGTATAATGTGGAATTTGGCAAGATAGAGAGGATGGATTTTTCTTCTCCAACAGGAAATGAAAGCAGAAGCAAGTATTAGGTGTGTTATCTGGAAATAAATATTTGTGTTTTTTTTTTCCCATGGGAAAGATTGCCATAGTTTCAACTAGTTTACCTGAGTCTAAAATGATTGAAATGCACACTTTGAAATTCCACTCTGTGGTTCTCACCTTGGCCCCAGGTTCTCCTGGAGATCACTGGTGTCATGAGGTAAGAATCTAACTCCAATTTCCCTGCAGGGGGCTGAGCAATGAGAGCCTGGAGCTTCTCTTGCAGAGAAACAACTGGAGGAAGGAAGAGACACAGGATCAAAGGGCAGCACAGGGCAGGATGGTGGTGGTGTTCAACTCAGGCTGTTGGCTGAGGCAGAGCCTGAAAGTGACTCCACAGAGGGAAATCCTGGGTGGCCAATGCCAGACTCTGATGTATAGCAGTGTCAACAACCCAGAATGTTCTCAGATCAGTGGGATTTTTCATAGGACCTGGTATCACGAGGGGGCAAAATTGGGAAGTATGCAGTCAAAGGGAGAAATAAAGAATGTCCATGCGCTTCTACCTCTTTCTATGCTTTATTCACTCAAATTACTCAATACAATTCACTCTATAGGTTCTTAATCAAGAAAATGATGATCCTTAATGCTAGGCACTGCAATAGACATGATCAATCCACAGCAAACAATTCTAGACTAATTCTAAGTGCTGCAAAACACACTTAATCATGACAGGCTATTGACAGGCATTCCCTCTGCATGCTAAGTTCAGAAGTCTCAAGCCTTAGGCTTTAAGACCAGCAGATGGACACTCACTCAGACCAAGTAACCAGGTCTGGAACCGAGGCAGGCTTTTCCTGGTGTGGAGCGGAGGACTGATTGAGGAGGGGGTTTGTTAGACCAGGACGCAAGAAAAGACCACTGACTCCAATTAAAATCAAATTAAAGCAAGCTTATTATTTCGACCGGCCGGGCTGCCTCTCCCTCTCAAAACGGCGGGAACAAGACAGCACCCCACCTTTCCTACAGCCCAGCTTTATAGCCCAGAAAGTTACACAAAAGGGGGGTTACAGATAACAGAACTCTGACAAGCATCACACTAATGGTAGTTTACATTTTTTTTTTTTTTGCTGGCCCCAACATCAGAATTTATGAGGACCATTAGAGCCTCAGAGAGGGTCGTTGTCTGGCCAGGGAAGGCCAATATTTATGAGGTGTCACTAAGTTTCAGAGAGGGCTGCTATCTGGTCAGAGAGCCAGGCATGGTGAGTTCAAGGCACAGGCAGGCATTCCAAGCAGGTTCAGAATTTGCAGTAATTTATAGTAAAGCCGAAATTATCTTTTCATGGTTTTGTGGCGAGATGCCCAATTTTAAGAAAAGATCAGGTTGGGTCTATCAGGTTGTAGGGAGGAGTTGCAGCTCTCACCAAGGTCCAGACAAGGTGGTAGAGTTTGAGAGAGGTGAGGATCATGCAGAGGATCAGGAGAGGTCCTCATCATGCTCTCCAGCTCGAGTGCATCCTTGTTTCAGTTGGCTGAATCCCTGTTCATCAGCTCTATTATTTATACTAAATTTTGGGGGCTTTTTGACCCTCCATGCAATCCTTATCAGCTCCAAGACATCATTTACCCTGGGGTCAGAAGCATCTGGTCTGGTGACCTTCACCCTGATCTTCTCCCCTTTCCCTCTTATCAGGTGAGGATAGCCTGCCAGAGGCTTCACTCTGTTTATCATGTGAGGGGAAGTGACTTGTTTGAAGCCACACTGGAGGGCTCTGAGGGTGTGCCTGGGGAGACTGCAAGTTTCAAACTGGAGTTTTCAAAATGGAGTTGCTGAGGCTCAGGCCTAAGACCATCCTCACACTAGGACAGAACCAAGACAGGAGGCATGGGTACAGGTTTGAACAAGTTAGGAAAGGAGGTGGGGGGACTGTACAGTTGGAGATTTATGGAAGCCATGGGGGGACTTCGTTGTGCCAAACCCTGGAAAGGGGTCAGACCAACTTGAAACAAATTCTCAGAACAATTGGCAGACACATGAACTGGCTCATCCAGCAGCCATGACATCTCTGATACAGGGTGCCTTCCTACTGAAGCCAGAATTAGACAGGCAGTCAGCATAGATGGGTAAATGGAGTCAGGTGGGATCAAGGAGGCTGTTCCCTGAGGGATTGAAATGTTAATTCCCTCGGAGCCCTTCCTCCACCCTTATCAAACCTGCTCCTGCTCCAACCTGTTGCCAAGGTAACCTGTCCCAGAATTGCCCCGCCCCACAAGGAATGTGTCCTTGGCTGCTCCATCCTGCCCTTCCCCCTTTAGCCCACTGTTTCCCACCTTTTGGCCACCCCACTGAGCATTCCTGGGCCTAGTCACATAAGCAGGAAGGAGGAAGATAAGGGGAAGAGGGCAGGAGAACCAAGGAAGCCTAGGCCATATAAAAAGGGCAGAAGACCTCGCTTCTGGGGATACCAGGACACCAGCCATGGCCCCCTTCTCCTCCTGGAGAAGTCTATGTTACCCTGAGAAACTGAGGTGACCCACAGAGTGTTCCTAGGCACATAGCCACCATGCTGAGTCATTTGTCCATGAATAACAGGAAAGACCTGGGGAGCCAGATATCCCTGACTGCAGGGCCAGAGGTCCGTGTCTCAGCAATGCACATTCCTGGAAAGACCAGAGAATGCTTAAGGCCTAAGTTTTGACCTTAAAGACCCAAAGCAACAACCAATCAGCGTGAGACAAGGAAGATATCTGGAATGCAGGCGGCCCTCCCAGTATTTTCCCGATTGACAACATGATTAGGACACCCTGCAGTTTAGCATATACACTCTTGCAACCCCTGCTGGCCTAAACCAATCAGTTCAAATGTATCCACCACTTGAATTCACCAATCACCCCTACCTGACTTGTTCCCACCAACAAATATGCTAATCAAGAGTTGTTGTTTGATTTTCCCGCAGTGTGAAATGATTTGCTGTGTGACGTAGTGACGCATAGAGTATCCCCCAAAACCTATAAAATCTCACTGAACAAAGGATCAGGACTCACTCCCTGGGACCGCTGAAATGGAAACGGGTGTGAGTCCAGGCTCAAGCTTGCAATAAAGACTCTTGTGTGATTGAACCGGATTCGGCTCCTGGAGGTCTATTGGGATCCCACGGATCTGGTATACCAACCCCTTTTTAAATAAACCCTGCTTCATAGGCTTGCCTCTGCGTGCTTCTCTAATGTTCAAACTTCAGCATGTGGGGAAGCAGGACTCATCACCGATCACCGGCAGTATCACTATCCTGAAGTGGATGAAAAACTCAAAACTACTTTTTTTTTTTTTTGGTACCTGGCATTAAACTCAAGGGGCACTTACCCCCTGAGCCACATCACCAGTACTTTTTTTTTTTTTTTTTTGTATCAGGGATTGAATTTAGGGACACTCGACCACTGAGCCACATCCCCAGCTCTGTTTTGTATTTTATTTAGAGACAGGGTCTCACTGAATTGCTTAGCGCCTCGATTTTGCTGAGGCTGGTTTTGAACTCCCAATTCTCCTGTCTCAGCCACTCCAGCTGCTGGGATTACAGGTGTGCTCCTCAACCCCTACCCCCGCAAGAATATTTTTTCTTTTGTGGTGCTGGGGATGGAACCCAAGGCTTTGTGCATGGAAGACAAGCACTCTACCAATTGAGCTATACTCCCAGCCCCTAAAAATACATTTTTTTTAGTATGCTTTTTCCCCTTTGAGTAGTTACAAAGAATGCTGTCTCTGTTATTTTATTTTTTTATTTTTTTGATGCTGCGGATCACACCCAGGGCCTTGTGCTTGCAAGGCAAGCACTCTATCAACTGAGCTATATCCCTAGCCCCCTGCTAGATATTTGACTAATACAAGATGATATAAAATAGTTGCTCACAAAAGCCTTTAAAGGAAAATTGAATATGGAATTCTCTATCTAAATGACTTTGAAGGATCTAATATTTTTATTTAATTGATTTAAAAATTGTGGGAGACCAACCTTGCATGTGACTGAGTTACACTCCCTGGCTGGGTGCTGAGGTGCTCAGTCACAGAAATGTGGCAGAGCTTTCCTCACCCTTCTTGGGTTTGAGGGTCGGTGTCTCATGCATGGGTGTTGTCAGATCAGTCGGGGCAGGCAATGGCCAAAGGAGACAGATTTAAAAGGACCGCTGAACAGGCTTTATTGAGATATCACTCCTGGGCAGAACTCCATCAGACCCACAGAGGGGACAGGGGAAGGGTCTGAAGAGAAACCGCCTGCAAGCTTGACTGGACTGGACTTTTATGGGGCTTACAGCAGGAAGGGAAGGGCTCAGGACAGGAGAAGGTATTTCTAGGGTCCCTTGCCCCTTTGGAGTTGGTCAGGGGAATTGGCTGAACTCCAGGATTGGCCAGGGGGGTCCTGTTGATTGACAGGTGTTAGTCAGGAGATCTGGCTGATTGACAGGCATTTCCGCAGGCAAGGATTGATGATGTTCTTTTCCGGTGCGGGCTGCTTTGTTCTAAGTTGCCACTAAGTCGCCGCCACCAACCTAACAGGTGTGTCTTGCTACAACCCCATGGGTGGAGCTAGGCTCACCTGTTCCTTTGTAATATAACCCCTTGTCCTGTTTAGGATAGAATCTTCCATGGAAGTGCCTTGTGTGTGTCCCCTTCTCTTACTGTGCCCTTGGGTGTGGCCTACCCAGGTGTCAGTCAACCTGCTGACAGGGGACACCATGAAGATAAACTCAGCCCCCTGAAACCTGACCCCTTGCCTCATTTGAATAGCTTCTCCTCAATAAAAGGGGTCAGCTCATGTGTTCTCTCTCTCTCTCTCTCTCTCTCTCTCTCTCTCTCTCTCTCTCTCTCTCCTTTTGGACCTTTAAGGTCAGAGGAGCTGACACAGGGATCCCAAAGAAAAGGGTACTTGTGTCTCTTGTGTGGTTATTTCGTGCAGCCCAGTCAGCCCAGTTTAATTGGAGTGACCCCCGAGCCTTTTAGTCATGAGAACAGAAACCTGCAATTGGTGCCCAACATGGGGCCAAAGGCCTGAGTCTTTAAGCTGCCAGGACAAAAGCGACAAATGCTGGCTCTTAAGGGGACTCCAATTTAAATATTAGAAGTTTAGTGAGTTGAAAGTTCTCTTCAGAAGTTAAGCATACTGAGGATTGCAGAGTATCATGGGCAGAATTTTAATAAGTAAATTAGACAGAAGGAAAATCTGTGACATTAAAATTTTTAATATTGGGGTATAATTTTTTATATATTTTAATATATTCTAGAGACTCTAAATAAATGTAAAGAGTTATTAAGATGATTAATGGCCTGTGTTGTTGATTTGAGTCCTCTCCATGGAAAGAGTGCTTTTATGGACTTTTTTGAATTGTTTTTGTAAAACTTTATAAAAGATTTGTTGGACTTTATGTTCTAGAAGTTTGTGCTAGGAGAGTGGGCAAAAAGGAGAGAAAATGTTGTGATGTTTACCTGGAGAGAAGTAAGTTTCAATTTTCTATTGTTTTTGTCAATACTCAGAAAGTTTGTACTGACCTCTTTGCTACATGATTGTCCTATGAATCAGAATGGCTGTAACCCAGCCACTGGGGAGGAGAGACTTTAGCTGCAGCTTGCTGCTTGGTATGGGGTCCTAGCCCCTGTGGCCAGCAGTGCTTTGAACCCTTAAATGACTTGACCTGAATGCCAAGCACAGACTAACTTAATATCTGATGGTAATGCTGGCGTCTGCTGCTAAAAAGCTTTCGGAGCACCCACGTGCCACAGAAAGAGGTGCAGGGTGCAGGATACACAGGCTGCAAAGGCAGGTCACAGAGACACAGCAAGCTGCTACCACAGTAGGATCTTGGCCAGGCGGAGGAAATGCAGACAAAATCAAATGAAATGCAATTGGCTAGGAAAACTCTCAGGAAACTTGTCAGAGAGACAATGAGCAGCAGACTCCATATTGCTTGCGTCACCATAGTAATCATGTAGAGCCTGGACGGAGGAGGGGTCTTCCTGGTCCCACCTCCCACACTTTCGTGGTCTTCTGATTGGTTCTTCCACAGTCACTCAGACAGGACTTCTGGTCCCACCTTCCAGCTGCTCACCTGTACTTCCTGTTTCAGATTGCTACTGGAGCTGCTCAGAGCGTTCATTTTTAAAAATGCCCACCTGCTCTGTTCTTAGTTACTCTCCTTATATCAAAGAAGACATTTGGCATTTGTTTTTTAGGGATTGGCTAGCTTCACTTAGCCTAATCTGCTCTAATGCCATCCATTTCCCTGCAAATTCTATGATTTTGTCATTTTTTTAATGCAGAGTAATACTCCATTGTGTATAAATGCCACATTTTTTTTATCCATTCGTCTATTGAAGGGCATCTAGGTTGGTTCCACAGTCTTGCTATTGTGAATTGTGCTGCTATGAACATCGATGTAGCAGTGTCCCTGTAGCATGCTCTTTTTAGGTCTTTAGGGAATAGACCAAGAAGGGGAATAGCTGGGTCAAATGGTGGCTCCATTCCCAGCTTTCCAAGAAATCTCCATACTGCTTTCCAAATTGGCTGCACCAATATGCAGTCCCACCAGCAATGTACAAGTGTACCCTTTTCCCCAGATCCTCTCCAGCACTTATTGGACGAAGAGCATGAGAAGAAGATTAACATTAAACAGGGATGAGAGGTGGGAGGGAAAGGGAGAGAGAAGGGAAATTGCATGGAAATGGAAGGAGACTCTCAGGGTTATACAAAAGTACATACAAGAGGAAGTGAGGGGAAAGGGAAAAATAATACAAGGGGGAGAAATGAATGACAGTAGAGGGGGTAGAGAGAGAAGAGGGGAGGGGAGGGGAGGGGAGGGGGGATAGTAGAGGATAGGAAAGGCAGCAGAACACAACAGACACTAGTATGGCAATATGTAAATCAATGGATGTGTAACTGATGTAATTCTGCAATCTGTATATGGGGTAAAAATGGGAGTTCATAACCCACTTGAATCAAAGTGTGAAATATGATATATCAAGAAATTTGTAATGTTTTGAACAACCAACAATAAAAAATTAAAAAAAAAAAATAAAAATGCCCACCTGTAAATGCTAACGAAAGATATCTTTTTCAGACAAAATTTAATTCCACAGGTTTCTACATTGCAACCCTAAATTTAAGTAAGTTCTGAGTTAAATAACCTGACTTTCTCTATAGTTGTGTTACTAAATAATGTTCTATTGATGAGAGATATCAAACATGCCTCTTTGTATTTAACTTTAATTTTGGAGGTTACGGGGATGCATTTGCTCGCCACAGGAACAAAAGCCAGCAATGTTCCTGTGATGACCAAAAAATCCTTATTCTCATTCCTGACTATAAGAAATAAATATGTATACATAAGGTTCTTATTTCAGTTACATCAAGTGATGTCACATAAAAGAGTGCACTCCTAAGTAAAAATAAATTGAAAATGATCCAAATATTTTAAGACCACGTGGTTACTATAAAGTTAATACAATTATAAGTTATGTCCTTATTCTTAATATATATTTTTCTAGATATTTAGATAACCTATAGTTGTTAATCTATAAAATAATTAGCACATGTCTAATTGTTTGGTTAATGTATATTTGTCTAATTGTTTTTCTTTAACAGAAAATCCATAATTTATATATTTTATATGTACATTCATCAGATACTCTACTATTCAGTTACAGATATTTGAGATAAATGTATTTTCTATAAATTTGCTTTTAAGAAAAAATACAATCTTCAAGTAGTTTCTAATTCTCAAGTTATTGTACAAATTTATAAGATGATAAACAAGTATAATTCTGTCTACAAAATATCTAAGGATTTTAACCATATTTTCATTGATATTTCTTATCAAAGTACAACTATTTGTTTATAAATTCTAAGGCTTTCAAAAATTGTTCCAAAGTGTGACCAGGAGAAATTCTAGAAGATAAAGCTGCTTCAGCAGAGAGGAAGCACACATTGGAGACCAAAAAAAAAAAGAGAGAGAGAGAGAGAGAGAGAGAGAGAGAGGAAAAACAAGTCATCTTTGGGTAAAACAAGGTCTTTATATTCTAAATTTTAATGATAAAAATATTTTTCTAAATAAAAAGATCTTTATATCATTATCTAACCAGATGATATAAAAAAGTTAAAACAATTAAAAAAGAGAGTTATATGTACTGGACTGACTATAACAATTTTAACTGATTAATTCAAAGATATTTCAGGCTATTTCCCTAATTTTACTATGCTGATATGAGCTAAGATTCTGCCCATATTTTGACATGATAAAAACCTATTAAAATGTTAAGTTTATTTCCTTAAAGTTGTTTATTGCCTATTGATTCTTGCTGTTTAAGACAAAGAAATTTTGGTAAATAGATTCATATCCTTGATTAAACACTAAGTATATTAAACTGCTGACTTAGATCCCAATTTTGACAATTGTCCTTTAAGACTAAATTTGATTGTTCTAAGACACAAAGACACTGTTGATTTTTACATATTTTGTTTGTTAGATAATTATATGAGATTTAAGACAACATTTTATTAGGACTGAAGTTCTCCAAATTAAAATCGTATGCTAATTTTGAGCAATAAAAGTTACAAACTTTAAAAATTCATTGATATTATATAAGTTCTCTGGCTGGACATATTATCTATAAAAAATATGGTAAGACTTATGTACTGCTCCCTACATTGGAAAATAACCTTAATCATATTTTTAAAAACAATTAAGAGATATCTATTTAAAGGATAATATTCTAAAATATAAAGATATTTGAGACCTTCTCAAAAAGAGATAGTGAGTTCTTACTAAATTATTAGGATGGATCAACTTGTCTAAATTAAAAAATTACAATAATCAACAAAAGGTAAATCTATTCTTATCATTTAAATACTTATACTATAATATGTAACTTATAATATTATGACTTATGTCAAGTCTTTACTCAATTTTATTAAATAAAGAAATGGGGGAAATACAGGATTCCAGAGAGACAAACTAGGATTTACAAAATGTTTTAAAATTTTTTCTTAAATTGTAATATTGAGAGCCTTAATGTTACTGAACACAATTCAGTAAATTATATTAGATTTCAAAGGAAAGTTTAAACCAGTCATCATGATGATGACTGAGAATCCTGGCTCATGAAGGTAAATTTCCAGCTACAGAGTCTACTCCATGCAGCTTCATGAGCTTGTCAGGTAAGTAAAAATTATGAAAAGACTTATATGGACCCATTTCCCAGGTCCACCTGTAATGTGTCTTGCAGTGTGGACTGGAGAGTCCACACATGAGACTAGATTAATTGTCCTGACTGTAATGGTCAGTTATACCTATATATTGATTCTGTGGTAAACAGACAGTCTGGAAGTATCTTTTGAGAAAAAGACAGTGTTGAGGGGCTGGGGATGTGGCTCAAGCGGTAGCGCGCTTGCCTGGCATGCGTGTGGCCCGGGTTCGATCCTCAGCACCACATACAAACAAAGATGTTGTGCCCGCCAAAAACTAAAATAAATAAATAAATAAAAAAAAGAAAAGAAAAGAAAAAGACAGTGTTGAAATAACGGATTGTTCTGCATCCCTATGGATGGCGGCTATGGACCAGATGTGAGTAACACCAACTAAGGGCCAGTTCTCTGTGAGGGATCACGCTCTGAGTCTTAGCACTGCCCTCCTCTTCATCCATCTGTGTCTCTCGGCTTTGTCACAATATTACTGTTTGTCGGTCTGTGGCCTTTCTCCTTCCTTCCTGAACACAGCCTCATCTGCCCAGTGCTGTGAGCCGAGCCCTCCATGGAGAAGAAACCTGAGTTTGCTGATCCTAGGGTAAATGCTGGTGTGGAGGCCACGGGGGCATTATCTACCAAGGAGACAGGGAGCCCTCTCGGGGACAATGCCTTGCACACTCCACCTGTGCAAAGGCCTAATTCTTCACACCCCTGAGAGAGATCTCCTGCCCCATGGCAGCTTTGCTCCCCATGTCCAGCTCAGATGGGGACCCAAGTGACAGACAGAGACCTAGTCCACAGCAACTGCCTTCCCACCACAGCAGGAAACACCTGCAGCCACTGGAAAGGGCCGTGTCTGGATGCTTCCCTTTTTTCCTATGCTTTTCCCTTTTCCTTTCTTCTCTCATCAGGGTTCCCCTTTGACAACAAATTCAATAAAAGGGGAGGAGATGTTGGAACAGCCTTCAGTTGCAACTAACAGCTGCGAGCATTTAGAGTTCCTCACAGAGAGGTTACATTTGGCAGAAGATGATTGGCTTATGCATATTGTCTTGCTTATGTATGATTAATGGACACACCCCACTCGAGCCCTATAACAGTTGTGTGCATTTCAAAAATAAACTGAGCTACTGGACGTTGACTTGAGGTTTGTCACCAGCCAGTTCTCACCAGCTCCTGGAGTCTGTGTGTTGATTCCACATCTCTACCCCCCACAACTGAGATAGCCGAGGTAGCCGAGCAACTAATTGACCACACCAGTGACAGGAACTTATGCTAGACAGCAGATAAGAAACCTAAGCCAGCCAATTATGCTGGACTTTAGTGGCTAAGACAATGTTTACCTATATGGACAATTGTTGCAAAGATTATTAAATAGATTTTTCCAATTGTACTTATATTACTGACAGATCTAATAAACTGCTTAAATGTGAGAATTAAAAAAAAGATGATAAATATCCTGTAGACTGTAAGAATACAACTTATTGCATCATTAGTTATTGCCAGCTAATATTTCAGATCTATAATATGCTGAGGTTAATATTCAGGCTTTGAAACAGGTGTATGTCAATTAACCAGACCTAGGCAAACTGCTGGTCTCATAATCCCTGAAGTGACTACTTTAAATGTTATTCCTTGCTTATTCAATTGCAGCCTTTGTGGCTATGTCTTAAAACTTACAATGTGTGGATTTTCTTAATGTTTGACTTAAATTATTTCCAAAATCCTTCATGGTCAGATAAGTGCTGATGGAAGGATGAGAACTAAGTAATACTGCTCTAGAAGACAATGTAATAAATAACATGAGTGAGCCCTCTGCTCTGTGGTTTATGGAGAGGCCTAAATGCCATGACAATGAAAATGTCTGTTACTATGGCCAAACACAATGCCTCCAAATAAAATTAGGAAAAGATTAAGAATCCTCTGATGAGTGTTTGGTGAAATAATAATAATAACCTGGATCTTCCAAGTTGATTGTGTTATGAAGATGATATGTTTTCTACTAATTCTTTTTGTGTTTCAATAGTGGATCATGATGACCTTGGACCAAGAGTCAAGTGACTGAAAGATAGAATTTCCCAGTTGCATTTTTAAAATATATGTTAAGAAAGGGGGGAATATGTGGTAGACCAACCTTGCACGTGACTGAGTCACACTCCCCGGCTGGGTGCTGAGGTGCTCAGTCACAGAAATGTGGCAGAGCTTTCCCCACCCTTCTTGGGTTCCAGGGACTGTGTCTTATGCATGGGTGTGTCTTGCTATAGCCCCATGGGTGGAGCTCTGCTCACTTTTTTCCTTTGTAATATAACCCCTTGCCCTGTTTAGGGTAGAATTTTCCATAGAAGTGCATTGTGTGTGTCCCCTTTCCTTACTGTGCCCTTGGGTGTGGCCTACCCAGGTGTCAGTCAACCTGCTGACAGTGGACATCATGAAGATAGACTCAGCCCCCTGAAACCTGACCCCTTGCCTCATCTGAATAGTTTCTCCTCAACAAAATGGGTCAGTGCATTCTCTCTCTCTCTCTCTCTCTCTCTCTCTCTCTCTCTCTCTCTCTCCCTCTCTCTTGTTGAGGACCTTTAAGTTCTGAGGAGCCATTACAGTGACCCCAAAGAAAAAGATACTTGAGTCTCTTGTGTGGTTATTTTGTGCAGCCCAGTTAGCCCAATTTAATTGGAGTGATCCCTGAGCCTTTTAGTCTTGAGAACAGAAACCCGGCAAAAAATTATTTTGTCTTTCCTGTATAATAGATACTCATCTGAGTCATCTAACAAATATTACTATTATATGGTGAGATGCTGGTAGTTCATAGCACCCAGCTCTAAATGATCACCTAGAGTTACCTGGAACAAAGTGTGTATTGAAGGTAAGACACAGACATATTGAATGACTCTTGTGATAGAAAATTATAGGGAGGAAAAATAAGGACTATAAGGTTTGTGGGCTGCCCTAGATGCTTCTAAATGTGCTGGAGATAAGCTCAATGTTAAAAATTCTCAGTTTAATGAGTGATAAGACAAGCAGAAGCTTTCTCTGTCTACTACAAAATAATCGCTCACTTCCCACAGCCAAAAATCAGATACAGAGTCAGATCCTGCAGGTTGCTGAATTTCAAAGTAGGTTGAATTCTCAGCCTTTTCAATTATCTTGTTTTAAATAGCAGCACACTAATTGGGTAAAAACTGGACCCTGAGAACCAGGACCTCCCTAGCCAACCAAAGTGCTCCTACATCCATCTGGAAAAGGAATCCTGCCTTCCCAGTTGTGGTAACCTCATCTCCTGTGAGTTCTGGTGAAGGAAGACAGCAATTCCCCTCATGCTTCACCTCTCTTATCCCTCATTCCTCCAGGATAACTAGGTCCTCTGTGTCCCAGGGGCTAATTAGAATGTAAAACAATGGAGGAGAAGTTTCTCACACTTTAATACTTGCAAGATTTTGTAAAGTCATATGGGCAAACATCAGGGAAATACTAGTGGGAATAGATTCTCAAGGTATCACAGCATTGGGGGAGAAATGTAATAGGGTCTGGTCATATCCCATCCCATCGGACTGCAGATCTAAGTAGGGAATTACATGATGTTGGTTTGATGCAGTGAGAAGGAAATTGCAGGTGCTCTACATGCACTGCACAACACAGAGGTATCAGGAAATGGAAGACAGGTATCTTGGAACTCAGCGGACCTGACGTGTTGGCACAGTTCTAGGAGTCAAATCATTTGGGTACTATCGGCACATTACCTCAAAGACAAAAAATTTTGCTTTTCCTTAAATGCACAGTTTTGAACAAAGAGTCACCCACCAGGCCTTGTAGTCTTTTCTGCATTTGGAGGCACTATTCATCGCATCTGGGTGTACTGTGTCAGCACATTTACCGAGGTACACAGATGGCAATCAACTGTATTTATTTATTATTAAATTTGTTTATTTATTTTATAGTAGGATGCATTTTGACATATTGTACACAATTGGAGCACAACTTCTTATTCTGTAACAGTGGTACCTTCACCTTATGAATGTAGCCCTCATTGCTCTAAGGCTTATTTTAAAAAAATGTTTATTTTTTAGTTGTAGTTGGACACACTACCTTTATTTATTTTTAAGTGGTGCTGAGGATCGAACCCAGGGCCTCACACATGCTAGGCGAGCGCTCTACCACTGAGCAACAATCACAGCCCCTAAGGCTTATATTTTTACAAAATGTTTTTTCTCTTCTCCCCTCTCCCCTCCCTAACCAGATTAGGGAGACAGTGTTACCTTTTCTTCCCCTAGTTTAATGCCCTTGAACACACCCACTACAGGAAGGAGATGCCTGCTGAGGATCTGGGAAGTGAATATCTCCCAAATTAAAATGTGAATCCTAACAGCCATCAGGGCACCCTGGGGTCCCCCTACCAGAGCACACCTGGAATGTAACCCTTGAAGTTTCTTTAAACCCCCCCTGTCCCTCCTGATCAAGAGAGACACATTGGCATTGATTGGCACTGGGGACAGGGATCAATTCCTCTGGCTGTCCATGGTGCAGAGTCACTCCAGTAGTGCAATCATACATGTATATGGGGTAATAATGTCTGCCTCGTTCTACTGTCCTTCCCATTCCCACAGCCCCCCCCCCCACTCCCCTCTACACAAACCAAAGATCCTTCATTCTTCCCTATCCCTCCACCCTACTATGGATCAGCTTCTGCTTATCAGAGAAAACATTTGGCTTATGGTTTTGGGGAATTGGCTTATTTCACCTAGCATGATATTCTCTATTCTATCCATTTACCTGCAATGCCATAATTTCATTCTTCTCTAAGGCTGAGTAATACTCCATTGTGTACAAGTACCACACTTTCTTTATCCATTCCCCTGCTTAAGGGCATCTAGGTTGGTTCCATAGTTTAGCTATTGTGAATTGAGCTGCTATATTGATGTGGCTGTGTCACTGTAGTATGATGATTTTAAGTCCTTTGGGTATAAATTGTGGAGTTGGATAGTTGGGTCACATGGTGGATCCATTCCAAGTTTTCTGGGGAATCTCCATACTGCTTTCCGGAGTGGTTGCACCATTTTGCAGTCCCGCCAGCAATGTGTGAGTGTGCCTTTCCCCCCACATTCTCGCCAACACTTATTGTTACTTGTGTTCTTGATAGTTGTCATTCTGACTGTAATGAGATGGAATCTCTATGTAGTTTCAATTTGCATTTTTTAAATTAATAAAGATGTTAAACATTTTTTCATATATTTGTTGACCAATTGTATTTCTTCTTTGAAGTATCTGTTCAGTTCCTTTGCTTATTTATAGATTGGGTTATTTGTGGTTTAGGTGTTAAGTTTTTGAGTTCTTTATATATCCTGGAGATTAGTGCTTTATTTGTGGTGAGTGTGGTAAAAAGTGTGTAGGCTCTCTCATCATGTTACTGATTGTTTTCTTTGCTGAGAAGAAGCTTTTTAGTTTGAATCCATTCCATTTATAGATTCTTTTTTTTTTCCGGGGTTTTGAGGAGGTGTTCCAGGAATTGAACTCAGGGGTACTTGACCACTGAGCCACATCCCTAGCCCTATTTTATATTTTATAGACAGAGTCTCACTAAGTTGCTTAGTGCCTTGCTTTTGCTGAGGCTGGCTTTGAACTTGCAATCCTCTTATCTCAGTCTCCCCAGCTGCTGCGATTACAGGTGTGTGCCACCATGCCCAGCTTCCATTTATTGATTCTTGATTTTACTTCTTGTGCTTTAGGAGTCTTGTTAAGGAAGTCAGGTCCTAAGCCAACATGATGAAGATTTGGGCCTACTTTTTCTTCTATTAGTGCAGGGTCTCTTTCTGTTCTAGTATCTAAGTTTTTGATCCACTTTGAGTTGATTTAAAAAATTTTTTTTTTCAACCTGCAAAAAAATTTTTTTCTGGTTGTAGATGGATAACAACACCTTTATTTTATTTATTTATTTTCTTATGTGGTGCTGAGGATCGAACACATTACCTCATTTGTGTTAGACAAGCGCTGTACCAGTGAGCTACAGCCCCAACCCGACTTTGAGTTGATTTTTGTGCAGGGTGAGAGATAGAGGTTTAATTTCATTTTGCTATATGTGGATTTCCAGTTTTCCCAGTACCATTTGTTGAATAGGTTATCTTTTCCCCAATGTATATTTTTGGTGCCTTTGTCTAGTATGAAATAACTGTAATTATGTGGGTTTGTCTCTGTGTCTTCTATTTTGTACCATTGGTCTACATGTCTGTTTTGGTGCCAATACTATGGTGTTTTTGTTACCATTGCTCTGTAGTGTAGTTTAAGGTCTGGTATTGTGATGCCTCCTGCTTCACTCTTGCTAAGGAACTGCCTTTGATTCTGTGTCTCTTGTTTTTCCAAATGAATTTCATGAGGCAATCAACTTTAAATGGCTCAAAACAAGAGAAGATTCTTCTTCTGGTGTGGCTGAAATGCTACCCTTATGGTCCTGCAAACCTAAAGGTGTTTGAAGTGAATTTGAGCTCTCTAGTTACTATTTGGAGCTCTGGCAGAACATGATAGAAAAAGACACACTGATATTCCTTAAATATTGAGCAGAACAGCAGCTTCCTGGGAAAGTAACACCTTTCACATAGTTTTAGGTTTGCTGTTGTCCTTATCTGGATAATTTCAAATTCATGAAACCATGTGACCAGGCATAACTGAGAGCATTTAATTACCAAGTGAAAGTCACACACATACACACACACACACACATGCACACATGCACACATATGCACACATACAGGAGCAGGTTCAAGCAGGACTTAAAACATAAGTCACATAAGCAGGTTACTTAGATTAGCAATGCTCCTACTCCTGCTGCCAAAACCATCTCTAACCTTGGTGGAACCCAGAGCAAGATAACCAATGGAGATCCATAAATCCCATGTCTACATATTGAAAATCCACACATCATTCTTACATGTTAAATAAAACATGTTCAGTTCTCTTATTTGAAATACTCTCCTGTGAGCATACATGAATGACTAAATTCTAAGAATAACCCATGAAACTATTAGGTGCAAATTGTTTTTCCAAAGGAACCACAATTCCTTAAGAAACTAGGAGCTTTCCAGGAAAGAGAATGGAGGTCAATACTGGACCTCCAACCTGCTTTGCTTGATGAAACATCTGGCCAAAGTCTGGAAGTTGCTGCAGTGGGGTCAACTACCAGGCAGCCTTAGAACTCTGCTGAAGGAGACTCATCACCTTAAACCACAGATGCATCGTCCTCTGCAGTCAACACCTGGCAGGATTCTCCCTGGTGATGTTGATAGACAGACTCCCAGTTGGGTTTCTGACCACACATCAAACAAGAGGTGTTGAGATTAGAGGAATTTGTCCCCTAAGACACCAGAGGTGATGGGGGGATTGCTAGCCTGCCCATGACATTATGGGAGAATCTGGAATGAAATCTGACAGCAGAGGCCTGGACTTCACCAGAGTGGCCTCCAAATTATTGTTCTTGGTGAAGCTATTTGTGAGGGATGAAGTGACAGTGTATTCTTTGTCAAAAAGACCAAATGACGAGAGGCATCAGCTCTGATTTAGGGATCTGGAGGGATCAGGTCTGCTGAATCCTTAAAGTTAGATTTCTGCCAAGTAATATCATGGGTAAGGAGAAAATAGTTGTTTCTATATTGGCCACAGAAGCAGCTTCAGAACAAAACTCTAAGAGCTACTGACATTCAGTGCCCAGTAATTAGCCTTCATGTATTAAGTGGGGGCAAGGACTTCACAAGTGGGAGCACCCAGCCCTTAGCACCTAGCAGTTCTAGTGCATTTGCAGTAGATTTTGGTAAATCAAAGCATTGCCTGGATCACGGGAGTCAGAAAATGTGTGTGCTTGTGTCCATTAAGACAAGAAAAGGTATCATGTAGCAGACTGCAGGTGAAGGCAACTCCCACCCTAGGAGTTCAGAAATTTAAGGTCAGGATGTGAGGAGAGTGCTGGAGAGGGGACAAGTTCTATACTCAGAAAACTGTCAGTCAGCTTTCAATCACTGTGACAAAATACCTGAGTGATTCTACTTAAAAGAAGGAAAGGTTTGTTTCGTCTCATGGTTTCAGTTGGTCACATGGCCCTGTTGCTTTGGGCCTGTGTGGGATAATACATCATGGCAGAAGCACATCAGGAGGAAGGTCTATTTACCTCATGGCAGCTGGGAAGCCAAGAGAGATGTGGGGTGGGGGAAGGGACTGGAGTCTCAATATCTTCTTCAAGGCATGACCTCAGTGACCTTCCTTCCTTCCATTAGTGTTATGGTTTGGATGTGAGGTGTCCCCCAAAATCTCATGTGTGAGACAGTACAAGAAGGTTCAGAGGAGAAATGAGACAATTATATATATATCCAAATGTGGCTTTGGGCATATATTTGTATCTGGCAAGTGGACCCTCTCTGCTTCCTGATCACCATGTGAGCTGCTTCCCTCTGCCACAATTTTCTGCCATGATGTTCAGCCTCACGAGGAGGAATGGTGCTGGATTTCTAAGAACTGAGACCTCTGAAACCGAGAGCCCTTGAATAAACTTTTCCTCCTCTACAGTTGTTCTGGTTGGGTTTTTAAGACAGCAGTGAATTAACTGACTGAAACATTTAGATTTTATTCTCCAAGGGTTCCACCACCTCCCCAAAGCACCACAGGCTGGGACCAATCCTTCAACACAGGGCCCTTGGGGGACATTCAAGATCCAAACTATAACAAATACTTTAGTGGATATATTATTCTGCTCCACTTGTAAGGGGGAAGAGCGCTGAAATCAGAGAATGGTCCCTGATTCTGAAGAGGGAGAACCCGTGGCATAAGATGAGGTCTAAATCCAAATCCTTCCAGTTCTCATTAAACACTAGTTGTACTTTTCTGAACCGGAATCCCCAGTACTTTCTAATCATGAGGGGGATCCCTGCCTGGATAGGTTGCATGGAGAGCCAGATTTAATCAGCTGTGTGTACCCCCAAGGAGAGGGTGAGAGATGCAAAAGACTGTAAAGTTACAAAACCACTATATGTGCCCCAGGGAAGAGTTCAGTCCCCAGCATTGGGAAAAGGAGGATGTGTGACATCACCTAGGACAGGCGGTCCCAGTGTCTTCCCCTTTCCCACCCCTGGGGAGAGAATTTGAGAGAATATGATAGAAGGTACAAATATGTCTCTGAGATGATACAATGAGATGGAGAATGTATTTTTTTTCACCTAAAAATTCCAAGGAAGCTGAGGAAGGCCGAGAAACACGAGAAAAATAGAGGATAAGCCATTGCTCCACGGAGAGGTGTTCTGTCCCTTGAGGGGACTGTGCAGGGTGGGTAGGGCCACTGGGAAGGAGAAGTTGGTTTTGAAGGGAGACAGTGACAGGGGATGGCAATGGGAAGATGGAGCGCTGGCTGGGTGGTGCTTGCCCAGCATGCATGAGGCCCGGGGTGATTCCCAGCAGAAAGGGAGAAGGGAAGGGAGGGGAAGGGAAGGGAGGACTCTGCAAAGCTACACAATCATTGGAGAGGACTCCTCCTTGGACAACCTCCAGATGTTGGATGAAGCGTTTTGGTTTTTGGTCATTTTGTCGGGTATTGAATCGGGCTGTGCACACGCATGTGCTCCACCACTGGGCTCACTCCCCACCCATGGTGAAGCTATTAAGTGGATCATTTTGATGGACCTGAGATGCTGGGTGGAATTAAGGAATGGAGAAAGTGGGAAGTGGGTCATGAGGGATAGGGCTCAGAAATTACCAAAGACCAAGGATGGCTTTTGATCATCAGAGACTATCATAGGACGTTTCAGATCAAGCTTAATGAAGTTGACCTGGGTGACATCAAGATGAACATTCCAAGACGCTGAATCCGATGATCTCCCTAGCCTTGGGGGGTTCAGTGACAGCAGCACCGTTAATCAGTGGTGCATGGGGGATTTCTATGTTGCATAGAAGTTCAAAAGGTCCCTCCCTATTCAGGCTCCATGCCTTTGTAACACCATGAGCGAGCCAAGACTTCAGAGGGATCCAGCTGACATGACTCCTCTCTCTCACTGCTGCTCCTCCCCAAAATCCCCAGACAGAGCCCTTCAGTATGAGCTGTGTCCGGGAAGCAAATCCCCAACTTCCCAGAACATCCTACACCACGGCTTCTCTGTCTCCTCCCCAGCCCGCATGACTCTGGTCCACCAACATCTCCCTTGGCCTTTCCTATCTCCAGCTCAGAACCCTCCCTGGAGCCAGATCTTGTCATGGGTCATTCTTGGTGGGGAGACAGGGAGGGAGTGCATGGGAAAGAAAGGAAGAGTCTTTTCCCTGGACAAAGCCCGATTTGTGAAAGTGGACAAGTTAACTTCTAAAAATATGCTCAAGTTCACTAATCACCAGGGAAATAAAAAGTGAACCCCAGGATACCATTTAAAAAATACATCCAATTGTCAACCAGGTTGGTCATCGTGTTGACAAGGCTGTGAAAAAAATGGGAATACTCCTAGACTCTGGGGGGAGAATGTCAATATGCACAGCCATTTTGGTGTGCAATTCGACAGCATATCAATGTCACAAATGACCAAGGCACTTTGATCTGGAAATTCTACCTCCAGGGGTATAACTGAACAGAAGGAAGCCTGTCTGCACCTTTGAGGAGACATGATCTCTGTGGATCCCTTCCCTTCCTCACTCTGTGTTTGGTTGTAGTGATGTGCCCCACCCACTAAAGCTCACATCACTGAATGGGGCTTAGGGAAAATTCCCTCCCTCGCCCACTCTTTCCTTTTTCTAGTGTTTGGAACTTGTACATGATGACTAGAGTTCCAGTTGTGATTGTGTGACCTGGAGAAGGAGCACTATATGCCAAGGAAGATGAAAATGTGAGGAGCCTGAGACCCTCATGCCCCAGAGAGTCCCCCTTCCCACCTGACCTGCTTCCCTACATGTGGTTTTGGACACAAGAGAAAAGAAGCCAGTAATTGTTCAGTCACTGTGATTAGGTCTTTCTCACTAGTAGATAAAGGTATTTGTTTTCTTTTCCTATTTTTTGGTGGGACTCTATTTTAGACTGGCAAATTATAATTATAAAAAATAGTGGGATTTCTTGTTAATATTCATACATGCACATAATAGAATATAGTTCCCCTCAACATCCCCCACCTTCTTTCCTCTTCTCCCCACTTCCCTCTACTCTATTGGTCTTTCAACTTTTTCTTTTTTGGGGGGAGTGGGTAACCGGAGATTGCACTCAGGGGCACCTGACCACTGAGCCACATCCTCAGTTCTATTTTCTATTTTATTACAGACAAGGTCTCACTGCATTGCTTATCACCTCCCTAAATTGCTGAGGCTGGCTTTGAACTCGAGATCCTCCTGCCTCAGCCTCCCCAGCTGTGGGATTGCAGGTGTGAGCCACCGTGTCCAGCAGTCCTTTAATTTTCAGGAGATGCTCCCTCCTCTGCGTCTCCGTTTTTTCTCTCAGCTTCCATATATGAGATCCCTGACTTTCTGAGTTAGCCAGGTTTATTTCTAGCTGATACAGATGTTTATTGTGACATTGCTTTACATAGAGGAATGACATGAACAGTCTAAGTGTCCCTGGCTTCTGGAAGTTCCTTGAGGTTTTCAAGACCCTTCGAGTCTCAGTACAAGAAAATCCTTACATTGGGCCTCTGCTCCTTAAAGACACCTGGCCTGGTCACTCTTGAGCACATTCCTCTCAAGTTGCTGGAGACCCACATTTGTAAAGTGACTATTTCCAATTTCCCAAAAAGAAGACCCACAGGAACTAAGAATCAAGCATCTAAAACCTTACATTTTTTATTAACAAAACTCAGGAAGTGGCAGACAGATGATGCAACACAAAGATAAATTTGCTCACTTACCATCTAACAGGAGAAAACAACGTTTTTTTTTTCCAGGCAGTGGGAGGGGGGGGGGAGAGGCTGGGAGGTCACAAACAGGGCGGGACAGGGGAGGGGCCACATCTCACCTGGGTCCCTAGGAGGCCAGGGAAGGCTGTGAAGGCAATGATGGACCCTCTGGCAAGCCTCTGCTGGCTCCACACCCAGATCCTGATGCTTCAGTTCCTTCCTTTTCCTGGTGAGTAGTGGCATAGGGGTGTGTGTGGGGGTGGGGTGTGTGTGTGTGGGGGGGGTGTGTGAGTATGGGTGGATGTGGGTGTAAGGCAGGTGGGAAGGAGCTAGGGCTTCCCTGGACTCAACCTCCAGATTCCCCATGCGTTTCTGAAGGCTGAAGTGAGGAAAAGGGACTTGGGGACTCTCTGGGAGAGCGCCAGTTGCCCCCTCAGGCAAATCACTGTCACAGGCTGAGTGGCTCCTTGCCTGCTGAGGCAAAGGACCCAGGCTTGAAACACAATGATGTTTTTCTGACACCAGGAATAATTCATATTGACTGTAGGAAATTTGAAAAATATGACAAATGATATAGAGATGAATAAAAAAAACCATGTTTCATACTTCACAAAACTAAATACCCTAGATACTCTGTGTACTCCTCCGGGTGAGTTTTCTGTGCTTCAGTATATTTTTCTGACTTCAGAAGACAATTATTTGCCAGGCTGTGCTCAGTGGCAGCTGCTCTCCTGAGAGCAATGTCCTGAGCATTTGGTTTCTTGCTGCTTTAGCAAAAAAGAATGGGAAAAATTACAATTTACAATGCAAATTTACAATCATTTTCTTCCATGTATGACCTACCCAGTCCTCCAAGCCCACTTCCTTCCTCTACTCCTAGACTGAGAGGTAGGATTGCCTCCCATGAACCAGCCTGACTCAGTGTCTCCTACTCTGCTCTGGCTGCAAAACCTTGTTAGAGTTGAAAGAGGGGCTGGATTCTGCAATCAGACCCACTGGGTCCCTACTCTGGTTCTGCTACCTAGTGTTCATAAAATCGTGGACATATACCCCGGGACAAACAGGTGTGCCTTCTGAGATTGTTACCTCAGCAATAAAATGGCCCTCCTAAGTCACCACTGGAGGAGAGGAGGGGAGCCACTTCCCCTACCTGAGCCTGGGAGTAGGTAGGGAAGCAAGATAATCCCTAACCCAAGGTGCTGTCTGAGACATTAAATGATGGTGCACATTCTGATCACTGTGTAACATAGCAACTTAAGTGTGTGGTGTTATGTACTTCTCTATCTTGGTGAAAACTTGCAAATGGATAAAAAAAACAACTTTGATTTATAATTGGTGATTTTATCATGATCCAGCAGTTTAAAAAGAGACAAGATTTTCCTCTGGGCACTAAGGGGTTGTGATAGCACAGAGATTGTTGCTTTCCTGGACTTTTCATTGTACAGCAATGGAGCATAAGGTGTTCTTATGCATTATAGACAGTTTTTAAGTGACTGAAGGCTTCTAAATAGTCTGTTGGATGTGTCAGAAACGTTTGAACATTTAACATGTTTATACCTTTGTTTTAATGGCATTTCCACCTCTGGGGTTTAACCCCAAAGGGGGAAAACAATGTCATGCACTCAAAGCTTCTGCATGAAGACATTCATTGTGGTCTAGTTAGAGTAATGAAAAGCCAGAACCCAATAAGAGGGTGATAATATCTTGTCAAGTGACATTAAGGTGGTGAACCGATGGCTTTAGTAAGTGACTTTGGTTGGGCCACTGAGTTTTCCTGAGATGAGAAGATGGAAAGGACTTGGTTAGAAGGAAGGACAGGAACAAGCATGTGTTGAGCCCTGTCATATGCAAGATCTGGACTGGGGTGTTACAGACCTGATCTCATTCCAGCCTCACACACCATGTGTTACCTGTGACGTTTGGTTAAGGATAATGAAGCAGGAAGGGACAAGCACCAGGCACAGGAGTATTGGCTGGGAATCTGGCTTTATACTTAAGTCTTCTTAACCCACAAAGCCCAAGTTTTCAATTCTGCCAATGTTTCAACTATATCAACACAGGAGCATTGAAGTAGCTTAGAAATCATAACCTAGAGCTTATATATGGGCTCAGTAGATCCATCACCCCCATTTAGCATTTGAAGGAATGTGGGCTCTGAGAGGCTGATCAACCTGGAGGAGATCAATTGTAGATCTAATAGGTTTCACACTAGGATTCCAGCTGCCCCCAGACCATGTGCTGCCTCTGTGTGATCTGGCTGTGAAGCCAGGTCTTTCTAAATTCCATGCCCTTGCACTTCACCCCTGATCTTCCTCCCACCTTTCCCACCCACAGGACTCCAGCTCTATTAATTCAAGGGCTGTGGGGCGGGGTGGGGGGCAGAATCCCAAATGGCCCTCTGCTATTGGAAAGAACTTCTGTCCTCATAACTCTGCTCTCCCTTCATCTGCAGCCCCGAGGGAAGCAATTCCATTTATATCTCAATAGGAAACAGCTCCCTAGAACCTTCCTTCCCCTGCGTGCCCTACCTTTCCTTTTTCTACTCGACCAATGCTGTCATTTTCCTGTTTGGGTCATGGGATCTTTGGGGTCAGTGGTTAGTTTGGGAAATCCTCCTCTCTTCTTTTTTTGAAATTTATTTTATTGTTATTTTCCCATATTTTTTATTGGTGCATTATAGTTCGACATATCGATGGGATTCATTGTTACTTATTCCTGTAGGCACAAAATGGATAAGGATCTAATTGGGCTAATATCACTCCCCCCACATCTTCCCCTCCCTCCCTGCCCCCGCCCCTTTGTCTCTTTCCTCTACTGATTTCCCTTTGTGTTTTAGGGGACCCATCCCCCACCTTTGTTTTCCTTTTTCCTCTCTACCTTCCACCTATGAGAGAAAACATACAGCCCTTAACCTTCCTCCTTTGACTTATTTCATTCAATACAATGGTCTCTAGTTTCATTCATTTTCCTGCACATGCTGTAATTTCATCTTTCTTTAGGGCCGTATAAAACTCCACTGTGTATATAGACCACACTTTCTTTATCTATTTGTCCATCCATGGACACTTAGTGCGGTTCCAGCCACTCTTCATGAGATGCTGGTTAACTTAGGCTGGCTTTGTGGTTCTGCCATAATGATCATCACCTTGCTAAGAAAATGGCATGGGTGGCCAAGCCCTGAACACAGGAAGCCACTCAACCTCCAGCTGCCTTCTTGGGTTTGTGTTATGGGCTGCCCAGCAACCACTGAGGGCGGAAGTCCCTCAGAGGAGATGCAGCTGCTTCTGCCTTGCCTGCACATGTGTGCTTGGTCTCAACTAAGCAGATGGAGGCCGGTCATATCTAAGCTGCCTGGAGCCCTCTGTGATTGGGGGAGTGCAGCGACGTGACTCCAGTGTCTCTAGCCACAATGTACTTTCCTTCCTTTAAATATTTGCAAAACACACTGTTTCCCAGAAACACAACATTCAGGCCTTTTGAGCCATGATAAACTCATTTCTGTTTAAACTGAAATGACAGAATGAATCATCCTTTGTCCTTTATTAAAAAAAGAAAAAAAAAAGAAATTAAACTTGCATTTTTATTTAATTTATCTGTATTTGGAGTAAAAATGGGAGTTCATAACCCACTTGAATCTAATGTATGAAATATGATATGTCAAGAGCTTTGTAATGTTTTGAACAACCAATAAAAAATACATATATATATATACATACATATATATATATGTGTGTGTGTATATATATATATATATATGTGTATATATATATATATATATATATATATATATATATATATACAAAAAAAATTAAACTTTTAAAGAATCCAGCATGACAGACTTGGTCTGCAGATGTAGCTTGGTGATGAAGTGCTTGCTTAGCATGTTCCAGGACTCAAAAAATAAATAAATAAATAAATAAATAAATAAATAAGAAGAAAAGGAAAGGAAGGAGAACTTTTGCTTAGGGAATGTCCATATAAGGAGACAAAAACCAAGCTGCAGAGTGGGAGAAAATCTGTGCACACTTTGTATCCATGAAACCACTGAAATGTCATCTATCTACAAAGCTCCACAGACTCAGCTGCTACAATGGGGGAAGCACATCTCCAGGAGGTTATGCAGATGGGAAAGAAGCATAGGCCAACATTTTCAATATGATTAGCCACCAGAGAGCACAGTTTAAAACTACAACAAGACGTCGACACCACCACACACTCAACAGAAGGACTGAAATAAAAAAATGTCAGCGCCAACTGATGGAGAGGATGTAGACAATCAGATCACTCAGTTGCTGATGGCAACGTGACACATTGTGGCTTCTCTGGAAAACAGTGTCACTGTTTCTTACAAAGCTAAGCCTGGAATTGCCTCTTTAGTTATATTTCACTTAGAAATATAAAAACAGGTCAAAAATATAAGGCATACAGTTTTGTATCATAATATTTATAATAATAATAATAGTAATAGTAGTAGTAGTAGTAGTAGTTATTATTTTGGTGCTGAGGATCCAATCCAGAGCCTGTGCAAGGTAAGCACACACTTTACCACTAAGCTTTAGTGCCAGCCCTAATCTTGGTTTTGTGAAATTTTGCAAGGAAAAAACTTTATGGACTTGTATTTGCATGTCCCTCAGTGCAGGGCACAGGATCTCTTTGTACACCACAGATAGAATAAGAGAAGAGCTGTATTGTTGGATTTGATTCTTTTTCTCTATGTTTTATCAATTTTAGATGTGTAGTTGGAAGAAAACTGGGAACCAGAAACTCTGGATCTTTTTTTTTTTTTTTTTTAACTCTGGATCTTAACAGAGACTGCAGCACAAATCTCTCTCAAGTGATTTCTCTCAATTATGTTGTAGCAGGGAACTTTCTCTTTCTGTACATAGTGAAAAAACTTTTCTGTAGCCTGGTGCGAAATACCTTAATAAATTTCTTTAAGTAGGAAAGAGAGAAAAAGGGAGAGAGGGAGATCAGGTGGCTCTCAGAATATTCCAGGCCATTACAGATACGTGGACTCAACTTCCCTGGTATGTGAAGCTCTTTATGTTTTACCTAATACAGTTGGTTTCTTGAAATTCCCTTGTTTCTGCTGAACTCAAACCACATACTTTCTCTTGATTTAGATCTCTGTTCAAAGACTAGAGAATAAAATTTGATCAATTTTGTGTATATATGAACATGACACAATGAACCCACTCTGCACCAATAAAAAACCCTCCCTTGAAAACCTGAATACCCCAAAAAAGAAAGAAAGAAAAGAGCAGGAAATATGTACACAAAGGAAGCCAAAAGATTTTAATGAAAACCTCAATTAAAATAATCCTTTTGTAGGGAAATATAGGTTAATTTGGTGAAAATATAGTTTCTCCAGAAGAGAAAGACAATCTAAACAAATAAATTATCATATTAAAAAAACATTAAATTGTCAAAAAGTTACTTCTCAGAGAGTAAATGGCATAGTTTTACAAATTAATTATAACAAATATTTAGGGACTAGGTAATTCCACCTTTACTACTATAATTTAACAGTGTTATGCTTACTAGTTAACATAGTTCTGCCAGAGAAAGAAGTGAGACAAAACATTTCAAAGGAAAGGGTCATATTGTAATTGCTCTGTAATGATTTATTTATTTTTTCTTCAATATCTAAAAGCACTCCCTGGAAAATTATTACAAGTAATAGGAGAACCCAGCAAAGGAAAACATACAAACTTAAAATAGAGAAATAAATAGATTCACAGCATGATACTAGTAACCAGAAAGATGTTTTGGCTCTAGAAAAATAAAGTGCCTATTTACAAATACAGTAAGATACATGTAAAAGATATTGATTTGTCTAGTAGGAAAATTAAATTAGGCAAAAGTACATTCTCTTGATGTTAGTAAATAACCATGATCCTACCAAAAAATATTAAGAGGATTAAAAACATCTCAGACAAGCAGGTTCTTTATAAGGAAGAAGGAGGCAAAAACTTCAAAAATATTTCAAAAAATAAACATAGTCAGAAGGACTAGCCCTGGCAGATATTGAAACATATGTCAATATGTTTATTGAGGCAACGGGATAACATGAATAGACAAAGTACAGAGAAAAACACAATGAGTGCTTTTGTGATAGTTAGCAAGCCATCAGAACTAGGGCAAAACCAGCTGCATTCACTCCACAGACCTCAAGCCAAAAGAAGCTCCATAGGACCAAGGATTTAAATGTGGAAATTTCTATCAGGAAAAGGACAGTGGTGATGATTGTGAATGTACTTAATAACACTGAATTGCACATTTAAAATGATTAAAATGTGAATTTTAGGTATATTTTGCTGTGCTGAAATTATCATACATGCAGAACCTCAAACATGAAAATAAAAAATGCAAAAAGGGATTTTTTTTAATGTTAACAACTGAGAGTAGGAAAGCCTTACATGATAAAACCAAAGACAAAAATAGTAAAAAGCCTCTGAAACTGGAAATCCAAGTTCATAAATTTGGCAACATGATGCATCCGTGCCGAGTCACAAGTCATAGCACTACCACACCAGACTACAGTGATTTTTCAATCCCCGTTGTGCATCAGGACTTCAAGGTGATGTGGCTCAGTGGTTGAGTGCCCTGGGGTTCAATGCCTGGTACTCCCCCCACTCAAATATGCCTGGGACCCAACTTTACTGTGATTAGTTAGGAATCATCTGGGACCTTGTTAAATGTGTATTCTGATGCAACATCTGGGTGAGGTCTCAGATTCTGTATGTCTAACAAGCTATGAAATGATGCTGATAACTGTTTAGACCATACTTTGATCAGCAAAGACACAGGGAAACCCAGTTAAAGCAACGCTCAACCCTGACTGCATTTTAGAAGCACCAGGAGACTGTTTAGAGTTCAATATCTAAGGCCCAACACAGACACAATTAAATCAGTATTTGGGGGTGGAAGTAGGCACTATCCTCTCTTTTTTTTATTAGTTGTTCAAAACATTACAAAGCTCTTGACACATCATATTTCATACATTTGATTCAAGTGGGTTATGAACTCCCATTTTTACCACGTATACAGATTGTAGAATCACATCAGTTTTACATCCACGTTTATACATACTGCCATACTAGTGTCTGTTGTATTTTGCTGCCTTTCCTATCCCCTACTATCCCCATCCCCTCCACTCCCCTCCCATCTTCTCTCTCTACCCCATCTACTGTAATTCATTTCTAAAGGAGTGCCACCAGGGTTGAGGAATGATATTATTAGCACCTCTAGATTTATACACTTATTAGTAGCTTTTTTTGGTTGGTGCATTATGATTCTGCACATAACATAATTTGATGGCTTTCATTCCCAGCTTCTTCCCTTGTCATCCCCTCCTCCCTCCCCCTGGTCTCCTTTCTCTACTCTTTGGTCTTTTTATTTAGTTTTTTTTTTCATTGGTTCTTTTTTTAGTTAAAAGTGATAGTAGAATCCATTTTGACATAATCACACAAGCGTGAAATATATTTTATTCTAGTTAGGATCCCATTCTTATTGATGCACATGATGGTGGGATTCACTGTGCTGTTTTCATATATGTCCATGGGGAAATTAGTCCCTAAAAGCCAAAAGTTGAACATTTTCTCTGATCTGTGGCAGCTGACCCATAATAAGGGGGGGAGGGGGAGGGGGAGGGGAAGAATAGACGTTCAGTAGATTAAAAAATGGAAAGACAGGTATCTCTTTGACATACTGATGTAAATTCCTTTGGTTATATATACAGAAATGGGACATAGGGTAGTTCTTTATTTCATATTTGAGCAAATTCCATATTGTTTTCCATAACGGCTGTTCTAATTTGCATTCCTACCAACAGTGTACAAAGGGTTTCTTTTCTGTACATCCTCACTGACGCTTGCTGTCTCTTATCCTTTTGGAAAGTCATCCAAAGATATGAGGCAATGTCTCATGTGGTTTTAATTTGCATTTCCCTGATGGTAGGTGATGCTGAGCCATTTTCATATAACTGTTGGCTATTTGTATATATGGCCATTTGCACCAACAAGTTGCAAAACCTAGAAAAATATGATTTCTCAGAAATATGCAACTTTTAAAATAATTCAGTCTTAAAGGTTGCATATTTCTGAGAAATTATATTTTTCTAGGTTTTGCAACTTGTTGGTGCATGATTTTCAATAGTAGTGTTTTGTGATCCTTTGTACTTATGTAGTATTAGTTGTAATGTTTTCTCATTCATTTTTTATTTCATTTATTTAAATATCTCTTTTTTCTTAGTCTCATTGGTGGTTTGCCAATTTTATCTCCTCAACAAAATCAACTGCTAGTTTGATTGACCTTTTCTATTGTTCCCCTAATCTCTATTTCATTTATTTCTGCACTGATCTTTGTTATTTCTTTTCTTTTGCTGACTTTGGGGTTAGTTCCTCTTTTTTGAGCATGCCTGCCTGTCTCCTCCCTTCCTCCTCCTTCACCTCTTCCTCCCCCCTATTATTTCATGAATTCCTTGGGGAACAGGTTCCAGCCGTTCAGGCTCCTTTCCTTGGCTCTCAGCAAGTGTGCTTCTCTGGGCACAGTGGGCGGGGGCTCCAGTGGAGCTCCAGTACCTTTCTCTTTGGTTCTCTTCTTTTTCTTATTATTTTCCTTTATGCATTTCAGGAATCTGTTTTGCTCTAAGTGCTTAATGTGCTCAATATGCACATTTATTTTCTTGGCAATAATCTTGCCCTTCACTTGCTTGTTTACAACAGTGCCCACGGGGTGCTGGTGACATGGGTTTGCTGCAGTGACAGTTGTGGGGCATTCATTCCTTTTGAACAGTACCCATCCTCTTGATGTCTGTAATGTCACTCTTGTAGACACACATGTATGTGGCTAAAGGAACCACGCTATTATGTTTCCCGAAAGGCCGAACATGTGACAGGTGCCTATTTTTGCTCATTTTGGCAAATTACTAGAAGATGGTGGCTTTGGCTAAAATGAAAAAAAATCAATTTCTATTTCCTGAGTTATAAACCTAGGTTAATCCTTTGAGATCTTTCTTCTTCTTTAATGTAGGTATTTATTGCTATAAATGCGCTCTTAGAACTGCTTTATCTATATACAATATTTTGAGATGTCAGGATGTATTGTGTAATTTCCACTTATTTGTGAATTTTCCTCTTACTAATTTATAGTTTCATACATTGTGTTTGGACAAGATACTTGATTTTATTTTAATATTCTTGAATTTGTTTAGGATTTTTTATTATTAATTTTTTATTAAATTTTTAAAAATTACATTTATAAGAATGATCTTTGGGGGCTGGGGCTGTAGCTCAGTGGTAGAGTGCTTGCCTAGCATGTGTGAGGCACTGGGTTCGATCCTTAGCACCACATAAAAATAAACAAATAAAATAAAGGCATCCTGTCCAACTACAACTCAAAAAAAAATGCTATTTGGAAAATCTTGCCTACATCCTGTGTGGGCAGTGGAATTTGGGTTGGCTGTAAACTAAAGCTAAGGGCCAAGAAACCACAGGACACAGGAAGTGATTTTAGAAAGTGGGGGTGGGTCGACTCTTGGATCTTAGGGATGGAGCTTCCACATTGGAAAGAGAGTGAGAGGCTGTGCTTGCTTTGTTTCTATGGGGAAGCATCAAAATTTTCCATGGAATGTTCTTTGCCAAATAAGGTAGGAAGTGGGCTGTCATGTTTCCAACAGGTTACTCTCAACTCCAGACCTATGAGAGTGGTCTCCCTACTTGAGTGAAGACAGAGGTCAAGTGCATTGCACAATCCATTGAGTGAGAGGGGCCACAAAATAGTTTGCAACATCAAACCTAAATCTCCCTGGCTCAAGGCCGAGTGAAGATGCTCAAATAATTCACAGATAGCATCCCACAGGAGAATGTTCTATGTGTTCTTGTAAAGAATGTGTATTCTGTGGCTATTGGATGGAATGTTCTGTAGATGTCGTGTTCCACGACTAAACACTCAAGGTCACCCCAGGTGAACTGGCACGAAATAATCCCACAGAGACAGAGAAATACCTTTTTTTTTTTTGGGTCCTGTGACAGCTCCTCTGACCTCAGGGGTCTGTGGAAAGAGAGAGAGGAGCATGTGCAGAACCCTTTTATTGGGAAGAAGCCATTCAAATGAGGCAAGGGGTAGGATTACAAAGGAACAGGTGAGTGTAGCTCAGCCCCAGCTGGTATACTTACACCTGAAGATCCACCTTGCTGTCCCAGCTGGGACAATGCCCAGATCATCACAAAGTGTAGTTATTGGTCAGAGCCTTGTGCTTCAGGGCTGGAAAGCATGGTCATTCAGAGAGGCTCCCCACAGATGTCTGTTAGCTTTATTTGGTCCATAGTGTTGTTCAAGTCCACTGTGTCCTTACTGATATTCTTTATGGACCCTCATTGTTGAAAGTGGAATATTAAGAGTAAAGTCACTTAGTATTATTGTGTTGCCATTTCTCCCTTCAGTTTTGTAAACATTTGCTTCACATATTTAGATTTAATTCTTTTTCTTTCTTTTTCTTTTTTTTTCAGTGCTGGGGATTGAACCCAGGGCCTCACACATGCCAGGCAAGGTGCTCTGCCACTGACCTACACCCACAGCCATCTATATTTAAGTTTTCTGATATTGGATATATATTGACAATTATTATGCCCTCTTGATGGATTGTTCCCTTTATCATTACATGATAATTCCTTATGACCATTTTTGATGTAAATCTATTTGTTTGATATATGTATAGCCATTCCTGCTCTTTTTAGTTTCTATTTCCACTGAATATCTCTTTTCTATCCCTTCACTTTCAGCTTATAAATGTCCTTAAAGTTAAATCAAGTCCCCTGCAGGTGCATATAGTTGAATTTAGTTTATTTATCCATTTGGGCACTCTCCGTCTTTTGATTACATCCTCTAAGAAATTGTTGTAGTTATTTTAATACTTTTCAATTTAATTCTACAGTAAAAAGTGATTCTTGTACTAACATTACAGTTTTAGAGTATTCTGAATTTGACTATATTTTTGCCCTTATGATGAGTTTTTATGTTTTAGTGTTAGGATCTTTCCATTTCGACTTGATGAACTCCTTTTAGCATTTCTTGTGAAGCATGTCTAGTGGTGACAAATTCCCACAGCTTGTTTGTCTCGGATTATCCTCTTTTCTTCCTTATTTCTGAATCATAGATTTGCCAGGTATAGTATCCTTGATCAGTAGTCCCCTCACCTTCAATACTTTGAATATATCCTTCTAGTCTCTCCTGGCCTGCAAGATTTCTGCTAAAAAATATTCTGACAGATATATTTTTATGGGTACTCTTATGGATTTTCCTTTTTATGTGATGATTTTCTTTTCTCCTCTTGCTTTCCAATTTTTCTTTTGTTTTTTACTTTTGAGGATTTAATTATAATATGTGTCAATGGAGATCTGTACTTATTTGGAGTTCTTTGGGCTTCATGATTTTGGATGTTCAATTTTCTCTCCAGATTTGGGAGTTTTCTGTCATTATTTCTTTTTTTTTGTTTTAATTTTATTTTTACTGGTTCTTTTTAGTTATATATAACAATAGATTCCTTTTTGGCATAATTATAAGAGCATGGAATATATCCTGTTCTAATTCAGTACCGTGTACCTCTCCTTCTCCTTCCCTTCCCCCTCCCCTGCTCCCTTCCCTCTACTCTACTGATTGTTCTGCCACTTATCCATAGTTATTTTTTAAAATTTGATTTCTTGTAGGTGTACACAGTGGTGAGATTCACTGTGGTATATTCGTATATGTACATAGGAATGTTATGTCAGATTCATTTCACTGTCTTCTCTGATCCATCTTTCCTCCCTTCCCCTGTTCATTCCCCTTGTCTACTCCACTGATCTTCTATTCTTCTTTTTTTTTTTTTACCCCCCCTGCCCTTTATTGTGTGCTATATCTGAGAAAACTCAGCCTTTAGCTTTTTGGGACTGGCTTATTTTAGTTAGCACGATAGTTTCCAGATCCATCCATTTATTGGCAAACATCATAAAGCCATTCTTCTTTAGGGCTAATACTCAACTGTGTATACATACCACATTTTCTTTATCCATTAATCTGTTGAAGGGCACCTAGTTTGGCTCCATAGCTTAGCTCTTATGAATTGTGCTGCTGTAAATATTGATGTTTCTGTGTCACTGTAGTATGCTGATTTTAAATCCTTTGGATATATACTTATTAAAGTTATTTCTTTAAATAAGCTTTTCCTTTTTTCTTACTCTGTGTTCCTCTGGGGCACTCGTAATGCATATACTAGTTCCTTGGTGGTAATCTCACAGTTCCTGTTGATTCTCTTTATTCTGTTGTCTTTTTGTTTGGTTGACTAGGTAATTTCAAATAACTTGTTTTCAATCTTACTGGTTCTTTCTTATTTCCTCACTGATTGACTCTTTTATTGGTGCTATCTATAGAGTTTTTCAGTTTAGTCATTGAGTTCTTTAGTTTCAGAATTTTTGGTTCTTTCACTCTCTCCCTTCCTTTTTTTAATGGCTTCTCTATCTCTTTCAACCTCTGAAATTTTGTTAGTTATCTATCTATCTGCATTCTCTCTCTCTCTCTCTCTTGCTACCAGGGAAGAACCCAGAGGTGCTTAACCACTGAGCTACATCCTCAGCCATTTTTAATTTTGAGACAGGGTCTTCTTAAGTTGCTCAGGACCTTGCTTAAGGTGCTCAGGCTGGCTTTGAACTTTCAATCCTCCTGTCTCAGCCCCCTGAGTTCCTGGGATTACAGGTGTGTACCACCATGCCCAGCTATCTGTGCTCACTTAAAGCTCACTGAAGTTCTTTAGGTTGATTAATTATTTGTTAGGTAGTTTGTAAATCATCATTTGTTTAGGATCTGTTATTTGTGTTTTGTTTTTTTCCCCTTAATTCCCTTTGCTGTGGCTCATGATCCTTGTGGCCATGCGTTGGAGTCTTCACATTTGAAGAAGTAGGCTTGTCGTCCAGTTTTTCACAGACTAGCTTCAGCAGGGAAAGCCCTGGAATGGTAATCTGTCCCAGAGGTCTGGGCAGGTCATGTGGTGGGGCCCATGTGTGGATTGGCTGCTGGAGTCCTTGAGCAGGCTGGCCTGATGCCTGGGTTCATGAGTTAGGGCTTAGGGTTTGGGAAGGCCTGGATTCTGGGTTTATGGGAGCTGTCCTGTGCTAGCATCCCTTGGGATGGACCTTTCACTGGGTCCATGGGGGAGGTCTGTAAGCCCATATCTGTGGCAGCTGGCCTGAAGCCTGGGTGTATAGGCGCTGACCTGACATTGGAACAGGCACTGGTGGCTGGGTCCATGGGGATGGGCCTGGATCCCGAGTCCTCAGGGACTGGCCTGGCACTGCAGTGGGCCTTGACCCTGAGTCTCTGGTTGGGGGGGGGGGCAGTGGAGCAGTCTGGGCCTTGGCTTAGTGAGGCTGACCTGGTACTTGGAGGCACATGGGCTGGTCTTGAGCCTGGGTCTGTGGGGGTCATTCTGGAGCTGGTTGTGTGGGTGCCATCTCAAAGTCTGGGATAGTAAGAGACAACCTGGAGCTGGGGCATGCTGGTGGCTGGGTCTATAGTTACTGGCCTATTATCTAGGTTTTCCTGGGTGGGCTGGCACTTAAGCAGGGAAGGAGCTAGGGATGTTGTCAGATAGTGGGGTTGGTCCGGAGCTTGGGTCAATGGGGCTGGCCAGGAGGAGAGGTGGATCTGGAGGCTGAATCTTTAGGGGTTTCAATCTAGGACCTGGGCTATGCCTGGCTCTGAGCATAAGGTGCCAGCTTGATTCTGGGGTGGATCTGGAGATTGAGTCTGTGGGCCTTGGCTTGAAGTATGGGCTTTCAGGGGCCATCCTGGAACTGACTGTGCTGGAGGCTTGGTCTATAGGAGTAGGTATATGTCCTGGGGCTTCAGTGGCAGGCCTGAGCTTTCCATGCTGTCCTGGAGTCTGGGGACTTGGGGTGGCCTGACACTGAGGCAGGACTGAAGCCTGGGGCCACTGAGGCCAGCCTGGCTCTGGGCAGGCCTGGAGCCTGAGGGTGTAGAGCTGGCTTGGTGCTGAGGTAGGGCAGAGTGAGGCTGGAAGCTGGAGTTGAAGGCATTTGGGGCAAAAGCAGCAGAAGGAAAGAAATAGTGCAGAGATAAATGACATAAGAATCCATGAATCCCCAAGTTAGTGCCTTGAAAATGTCAACAAATTTGGCAAACCTTTAGCTAATCTAAGAAAAAAAGAGAGGACATAGAAAGAATTAAACTCACATCATAAAGTGTGGCCATATTCCCCAACTTTAGAGAAGTTAAATAGATTATAAGAGAATATGTGAATGATTTTACAGTCAATAGTCCAGATGTATTTTTTTCCCTGAATTCCTCTTCTTCTTCCCCTTCCCTGCCACTACTCTTCTCATACTCTACTGAAAAGTTCTCTTAACTGTAACCCTTCCCCACTGTTTCCATTTTTTTCCCTTTTCTTGAGGTGCCAGGGATTGAACCTGGAGCCTCACGCATGATGTCCAGTGGCCTGCCACTGAGCTCTATACACGGCCCCCCTTTTTCCACTCTTGGGAAATCATTATCCCTAGAGTATCTATTCTGAAGTGATCATTAAAAATGCGGATCTTGTGATATCACTCTATAAAGCTCATCTGATATTTTGCTATTGAGCTCATAATCCAAACTTCCGATCCTCATAAAACCTTTCCTGACTCTCAGTCTCGGGTCTTCAGATCTCTTCTTTAGTCAATCTGCTCCAGCCATGGTTATTCTTTCCATTCTATGTACAGGTCAAGCTAGATTCTGTATTGGAACCTTTGTACACACTCTTCCTCTGTCCAGAACATTCCCTGTCATCCTTCATGACCCTGTGTAATTGACCCTTCCTAGGGGCCTATCTTGATGAGTAACTCCCACCCTGTAACTCCTCCAAACCACCATTATTCCATCACGTTATCCTAAGTGTTCATCAGGGTTCTTCCAAACAACAGAAATCAGCGGACTAATTGGAAATGTGCATCAGAGACTAGCAAGTGTCCTCCGATCTTTGAGGGCCCAAATGACTAGGCTTTGAGACTATTCATCCAGGAACCACATCCCAAGTCACACCATCAGAGCTGGTCCAGTAGAAGTTGGCTTGTCCCTTCTGGCAGAGACTTCACAGCTCACACTCCAGTGTCATGGACCTGGACACTTGCCCTGCTCCAAAACAGTTGTCACCATTGCTTCAGGTCTGACTGCTGTGTGGGTTTCACATCAGCAGTACAGAGCTTGTGGCCTTGCTCTTTTGATGTGACTAGCTTGCATTTGAAAGTCTGGGTCTGGTGCATGTGATTGGGAAGCATATGTTGTGTGCTGTCTTATCTGTGAAGGAATCTGTCTTATCTATGAGTGTCTGGCATTTTAAGCTTCTGTAGTAGGAGATAGTCTCTGACTTATCAGGCAGAAAATTCTCAGATTTTTGAGAAATTTTAGTGCTAGGCAAGGGATCTGTGCTGCATTTTTAAAATTTTCTTCATTGCACTTAAAATATCTGAAATTATTTTTTGTCTTCACTTGCAATTTATTCAAACAAAATCCCCATGGGGACAGAGATCTGCTCTGCTTGCTTGTCCTCACCTCCCAGCAACCTCAACAGTGCAAAGTGCATGAAACATTTTTTTAAATGAAGTTGAGCTGAGAGCCCAAGGGATAAACATTTGTACCAAACAAGCGGAGCTTCAAGAAAGAGAAAACTAGTCACATGTCAAATGTCAGAAGAATACGACTGAGGAGTGAAAACTGGATTTGATAAATAAGGGTTTATTAGTGACCTAATCCAGGGCAATTTCAGAGGACTGTCAGGCCAGAGGCCACACTGCAGTGGGTTGAGGAAAAATGTCAGCAGCAGAGAAAGCTGAAACAAGCTTTAGACAAATGGACTGTTGGAGTATCATTTACCAACTTTGATATTGTCAATTTCCTTTTCCTGGAATTAGACCAAGGCCCCTGTTGGGTGCAAGCTTGCATTTGAACCGTTTTCATTTATTAAATTAGAAGCTCCATGGGATAGAAATAGAAGCTCCGCCCTGCTTGTTGTCTTTGCACCTCAGCAAGAGAAGGAAAGAGCCAGAGTCCAGGAGGGGGACAGACATGTGGCTGGAATCAAAACTGCCACATTCTAGGCAAGATCAACACCCAAGGGAGTCCCCTCTGCAACTTTGGCTCCCTCTCTGTAAATATCCATGTGACGTGAAATCCATGTGCAGATACAACGTGCTGTTTTCTTTTGCTAACTCAGCTCTTCCTTTAGCAGGTTTCCAGACTGTCAGAGACCCCGGCCCTTCCTGCACCTTGAACAGGGTCGTGGGGGAATCTGTTCAGTTGCCCCTGAACCACACTTTGAGCCCTGACATCCGGGAGATAGAGTGGAAGTGGAATACTGAGGCCGAGCAGCAGCAGCTCCTGGTGTCCTGGAAGCCCTCGGGTCCGGAGTGGTACGAATTTGAAGACAAATACAAGCACAGATTCTGCCTGACTGAGGAGTATATTTTGAACATTTCGAATCTCACCGTGGAAATGAGTGGACTGTATGTAGCGGAAATCAAATACAACACAGGAAAATCCCAGAAGAAAGATTTTAGACTCTGCGTCCATGGTGAGTCGGGTTCCACGCCCAAGCAGGCTTTCCAACAGCCATGTTGCTAAAGTAAGTTGGCCTTAAATCAGGTGACGAAGAAACCCAAAACAAAAAATAAACTAGATCCTTTTTAGGACATCTTCTGATGTCCTAAAAATAAAAACTAAAATTCAAAGATACATCTTAGGGAAAACTAGCTGAAGTTCTTAACATTTATACAAAATGCACATGAAATGGCATTTTTACTGGCACTGGGAGTCACCCAAAAATTAAAAAAAAAACTTTCTTCAGTCATGAGATACTGTAAAATTGATTATTAGAATTATAAAGGTATATTAAAAAGTCTTTAATTGACTGTTTCAAGAACTGATTTAAAAATTCTGTGACTGAGATAAACCCCAAACTGGACATTGAAAAAATGAAGGAAAAAAATACCCATTGAAAAGGAGACTAAGGTTAGAAACGATCATGAAGTAAAATGACTTTATTTTAATTTTTGGTACCAGGGATTAAACTCAGGGTGCTTTACCACTGAGGCACTTCCCCAGCCCTTTTTATTTTGAGATGAGGTCTTGCTATGTTGCTTGAGGCCTTACTAAGTTGCAGGGCTGCCCTTGGATTTGTGATCTTCCTGCTTCAGCCTCTGGAGTTGCTGGGATTGTAGGTGTGTATTATCATGCCTGGCTTGGTAAAATGGTTTTGGATAAATTGATATGAAGTACAACTGTCAAATTTTCAAAAGAAAACTCTGTCCTAGAACCAGGTTGAAGATGCAGAGAGTGACCCAGCCTCTGTGTCCTACATCTCCCAAGCCAACAAACAAACCAACATTCTTCCCCATGAAGCAGAAGTACTGGGCAGAGGAGCAAGTGTGAGAACAGTGAGAAGAGGGAGTAGAATCAAGTGCATCCAATGGCCAGAGCACTCTCCATTGGTTGGCTCTGTCTCCGCCCATCCTCCATCTCCGCTAGTGGGTCACTGCAGCCATCTCCCAACTGGCCTCTCTGCCTTTGTTCTCTTCCCTCTTTACAATCACCTCCCACACAAATACTGTTTCTATCTTATAAAAATGCAAATATTCACCGGGCATTGTGGTGCACGCTGTGATCTCAGTGACACCAGGTACCAAGGCAGGAGGATTGCAAGTTTGAGGTCAGCCTGAGCAACCTAGTTGTGGGAGACCAACCTCACACGTGACTGAGTTAACTTCCCTGCAGGGTGATGTGGCATCAGGCGACACCTATGCTGCTAGACAGCCCTGCCCTTCTCGGGTTTGAGGGACTGTGTCTTCTGCAAGGGTGTGCCTTTCTACATCCCCATGGGAGGAGCTATGCTCACCTGTTTCTTTGTAATATAACCCCTTGCCCTGTTTAGGATAGAATGTTCTATGGAAACACATTTTGTGTGTCTCCTTCTCTTACTGGGCCCTTGGGTGTGGCCTTCCTAGATGTCAGTCAACCTGCTGATAGCAGACATCATGAAGCTAGACTCAGCCCCCTGAAACCTGACCCCTTGCCTCATTTGAATAGTTTCTCCTCAATAAAAGGGGTTGGCATGTGTGGGCCCTCTCTCTCTTTTTCTCTTTCTGTGGACTCTTAATGTCAGAGGAGCCGTCACAGCAACCCCAAAGAAAAAGGTATTTCTGTCTCTTGTGTGGTTATTTCATGTAGCCCAGTTCCCCTGGAGTGACCCCTGAGTGTGTTAGTCATGAAGAACCCGGCAAGTGGCGTCCCTGGCTGGGCACAAGGTCTGAGTGTTTAAGTCGCTGGGAAAGAAAGCCACAAATGGTGGCCCATACGGGGACTCCAGTATAAATATTAAAAATTTAGTGAGTTAAAAGTTCTATCCAGAAGTTAAGCATGCTTAGGATTGAAGAGTATTGTGGGATGAATTGTAGAAGGTAAGTGAATTAGACAGAAGGAAAATCTGTGATGTTAAACTAGTCTGTAACTAGTCCCACGGCCAGCAGTGCTTTTAACCCTTAAATGACCTGACCTAAATGCAGACTCCTTTAAGATCTGATAGTAACACTGGCATCTGCCACTAAAACTCACTTTTAAAGCACCCACATGCTACAAAAAAAAAAAAAAAAGTACAAAATACCAGCAGACACAAGCTGCAACCGCAGGTCACAGAGACAAGGCAAGCTGCTACTCGCCATAGGATCCTGACCAGGTGGGGAATGCAGACGAAACCAAATGCCACCAGCTCGGAAAACTCAGGGAACTTTTGCCCCGACAATGGGCAACAGGCTCCATGCTGTTTCCGTCATCTTGGTAACCAGGTGATGCCTGTCCGCAGGGGGGGCTTCCTGGTCCTGCCTCCTGCATTTTCCTGGGCTTCCCATTGGTTCTTCCACAGTCTCTCAGACAGGACTTCTGGTCCCGCCTTCCAGCCACTAACCTGTACTTCCTGTTTCAGACCTGCCTGAGCTGCTACCTGAGCTGTACATTTTTAGGAATGTCAACCTGTAAATGCTAACGAAAAATATCTTTTTCAGGCAAAATATTAATTCCACAGGTTTCTGTGTTGCAGCCCTAAATTTGAGTTAGTTTTGAGTTAAATAACCTGACTTTTCTCTATAATTGTGTTACTAAATAATGTTCTATTGATGAGAGATACTAGACATACTTCTTTATATTTTACCTTTAATTTTGGAGGTTATGGGGATGCATTTGCTCGCCATAGGAACAAAAGCTGGCAATGTTTCTGTGATGAACAAAAAAATTCTTATTCTCATTCCTGACTATATGATTACAAGAAATAAAAATGTATACATAAATATCTTATTTCAGTTACATCAAGTGACTTCACATAGAAGAGTGCACTCCTAATTAAAAATAAATTAAAATGGATCCAAAGATTTTAAGAACCACGTGGTTATATAAAGTTAATACAATTATAAATTATGCCTTTATTCTTAATATATATATTTTCTAGGTATTTAAATAACCTATAGTTGTTAACCTATAAAATAATTAGCATATATGTCTAATTGTTTAGTATATATATATTTGTTTAATTGTTTTTCTTCAACAGAAAACCCATAATTTGTATGTTTTATATGTATATTTATCTGATACTCTGCCTTTTAGTTATAGATATTTGAGATAAATGTATTTTACTATAAATTTGCTTTTAAAAGAGAATACAACTTTCAAGTAATTTCTAATTTTCAAAGTAATTATACAAATTTTTATAAGATGATAAACAAATATAATTCTGTCTACAGAAATATCTAAGAACTTTCACTATATTTTCATTGATATTTCTTATCAAAGTACAATAATTCATTTAGATTCTAAGATTTTCAAAAATTGTTCCAAAGTATAACCAGAAAAAATTCTAGAAGAAAAAGATGCTTCAACAGAGAGGAAACACACATTGGAGGTCCTAAAAAGAAGAAAGAAATCATCTTTGGGTAAAACAAGGTCTTTATATTCTAGATTTTAATGATAAAAATATTTTCCTGAATAAAAAGATGCCACAGTCTGGCTGGGCAAAATAACCAGGAGGTGACAAGCAACTTGAAGGTTGAAGCAGGAACTGCTTTATTATGGAGCAGCAGGGGTATATATACCTGATTACATACAGCTTGACTCAATTAGCATCATCCAGATACAGCAATCAGCCAGTAAGGAATCCCCACCATCTTAATGGCTCGGTGGCGTTGCCTAACAAACCACTTCTCCTGGCAAACTGCCAGGTGCCATCTTGACTTGATTTGCATCCCCAACAAAAATATTTTTTATATCATTATCTAAACAGATGATATGGAAAATCAAAACAATTAAAAAAGAGATTTATATGTACTGGACTCACTATAAAAATTTTAACAGGTTAATTCAAGGACATTTCAAGCTATTTTTCTAATTTCTCCCTGAGCCATGCTTCATATTTGCTACTTGTCACCTCACTCTAATGGCCCTTCCTCTCCTTGATCTGCTGGTGGCCCTCCAGGGAAGAATAGCCACCTCCCACAGTCCCCTGCATTACAGGCAGCCTTTCACTGGGAGGGAGTGGGAGAAGGGTGAGGGACTCCAACATGGCAGATGGGAAGGCTTTTAAGAAGAGACCGGGTTGACTGGATTGAGTGTCCAATACGTGTTTCTAGTCAGGGAGTGGTGGAGAGTACACCAGCCATCTCCGTGACCTCTAGATCTTGATGCCTGCTTTGGCTTTAACTCTCCTCCTTGGCTGATAATTTTTCTGCATAGCTTTCTGAGTGACAAAACATTGATATGTCTCATCCTATCCCTGTGGCACCATTGGTACCTGCTTGAATTAGGTCAGTATAGAGGGTTTTCTCCATATGGATGCATAGATCTCTTAGGATATAAGATCTGTAAAGGAATTCCTTTGGTTCTTCTACTCAAAAACTAGAACTAGAAAGCAGATGGCGCTGTCTCTGTGAGGGGCCACAATAGCCTGCCATCTTCCCTGTCCCCCCATCTTTATTCCCTTGGGCTTCTCCACATAGTAGGGATGATATCCTTTTGTAGTTATGGCTTCCACATAATCAGAGAGCAAAGGGATTTTCCTGGCCCCATCCACATAGACAGCTGGAAGAAAAGGTTCTCATTGGTGAGGTTGGAACCCATGACCACCCCTAGATTGTGCATTGGCTGGTGGAATCGCACACTCCGCCTGGCAGATGGATGCACGCTTTCCTCTGTCACTAGATTCAGAGTGCTGTGGTTGACAATCATAAAACCACACAAGGTTGGAGCAGAAGGGAGCTGCCAGAAAAAGGAGAAGTGCCACTAACTGATTTCCCTTTGGTCCACCTTCCACTCCCTACTCCACCACTGCTCCGATCAGACCTTCCAACAACTCCCCCATTCCTCACTGCCTGTGCACCCATCTCAGTGTGAGAGAGGCCTCTGTGAATCGGAGTCATCTATACTCCCGTGTTTCTAGGCAAACACTTTTAACGCATTGATTGGCTCTCTTTCTCCCTTTCCTCTGGGCTTTCAGAACACCATGTCCTAAATCAAGATTTTCCTGATCCTTTTCATCCTGAAATGAACTTTTCCATTATCAAGTCTCAATATTGATGTTTTTCTAATTTTTTTTTGGATGTTGTTTCTCTCTGCCTTGTGCTGTAGTTATTTGTGTGTGGTCCATGCTCCACCCAAGAGCAGAGTTCGTGTCCTGCTCTCTTGGGCATCCACCTTGTGTCTCGAGCAGCACCAGTGAGTGTTCAGAAAGTATTTCCTTAGAGCTCATGTCAAGAAGGGAGACCAGTAGAATAGAAGAAGGGGGTGAGGGCAAGGGAGGGGGGAAGGGAAAGGGAGGTACTGGGAAGGAAATGGGTCAAATTATGTTATGTGCAAGTATGAATATGTCACAACAAATCCCATTAATATACGTAATTACAATGTGCCAATTAAAAATTTTAAAATAAAGTACTCCTTTAACCAAACAGATTGAAGCAATATTTAAAGGATACTGACAGATACCTAAGTTTTCTTAACTTTTAAAAAAATTCAACCTTGATTCATTCTTTCATCCATTGAAAAGAGCATATAATAAAAAAATCATATAAACCAATTGCTGCGTGAGTATTTTAAATACCTAAGAGTGTCAGCTTTCAAAATACTCCTGTATGTCTCAGAACACTTTGTAGTACATATTTCATTTTGCTTTATATTTAAACTATTATCTCTTCATGAAGTCAGCTGCTTTAAAATAAACTTAATTTTTTTTTACACAAATGGAGCACAGCTTTTCATTTCTCTGGTTGTATGTTATGTAGAGTTATACCATTCATGCAATCATACCCATACATAGGGGTAATAATGTCCATACCATTCTACCATCCTCTCCCCTCCACACCTCCCTCCCCTTTCTCCCCTCTGCTCAATCCAAAGTTCCTCCCTGCTTCCCTTGTCCCCTGCCCATTATCAGCATCCACTTATCAGAGAAATCATTTTGCCTTTGTTTTTTGGGGATTGTCTCACTTCGCTTAGTATGGTATTCTCCATTTCCATTCATTTACCCATAAATGCCATAATTTAATTCTTTTAAAGGCTGAGTAGTATTCCATTGTGTATATATACCACAGTTTCTTTATCCATTCATCTATTGAGGGCATCTAGACTGCCTCCACAGTTTAGCTATTGTGAATTGAGGTGCTATAAACATTGAGGTGGCTGCATCACTGTAGGGTGCTGCTTTTAAGTGTTTTGGGTGTAGACTGAGGAGTGGGATAGCTGACTCAAATAGTGGTTCCATTCCAAATTTTCTAAGGTATCTCTGTACTGCTTTCCAAAGTGGTTGTACCATTTTGCAATCTCAACAGTCATTAATCAGTGTTATCTTTTCCCCCACATCCTTGCCAACATAAAATAAACTGTTTTTAAGTATCATCATGTGTAACTCATGTTTGATCCTCAGCAGTGGCCAAATAAAATAAAATAACCATCTTCTTCAGGCACATGTTCTGTGAATTTGGGGAAGAACTCAAGAAATGAACTATTTTATATCTGTGGTTGGCAAATTGCAGCCACAGGTCAAATTCAGCCCAATGCCTGCTTTTGTAAATAAAGTTGTATTAGAACACAGACACATTTATTCTATTACAAATTGTATTTGGCAGTTTTTGTGTTCTAAAAGACAAAGGTTTGTAGCTGTTACATCAAAAACCTAAAATATAATTTGACCCTTTACAGAAAAGTGTGCCTATCCCTGCCCTGGATAATTTTGTTGACACAACTGATCCACAAGACTTTATAGGGTCATGACAAGGAGTAAATTAACACATGTAGGGCACTTGTTGCTGTGCCTGGGGGCTGTGGATATAGCTCAGTGGTTGATGCTTGCATGTGTGAGGCCCTAGGTTCCGTCCCTAGTACAGAAAAAATGGAGTAAATGACATTCATAAATTTTCTAAGTATAATGTCTTTGCATTCCTGTATTAAACACAACTTGATCATGATGTATCATGAGATTATATTTGCTAATATTTTCTGTAGGGATTTTAACTTCTCTGTTTATAACTGGCATTCACTCACGTGTTTTGTCCTGTTTTGTCTTGTTTCTGGCATTTTCTGTGTCTAATGTGAGTACTGAAGTTAAACCATCCTTTCTAAATGAACCAAGGAGTATTGTGGTTTTTTCCCCCTTAATTCTGGAATAGTGTACACAGCATCAGAATTTTATTTTGTTTGGCAATTTGTTAGCATTCACTCCTAAAACCATATGTTCTTCAATGTCCTTTGTAAGGACATCTGCCATGTGACCAGCACTGGCTTCATGAAAGAAGGTTCAATTCATCAGTGATTGCTAAGAAGTTTTAAATTAAAGAGACAAGGCTCTCATTACCTTTAAAACCAGCTCCAGGATGGCTTCTCCTAGGTCCCGCCTCCAGCCACCTAATGCGGTAGAGAGGTTTACAGAAGAGACTAGTGAGAGAGAGAGAGAGAACACACCAGGGAGTGGGCTTTTATTGGGGAACAAAAACTTCTGTGGAAAATCCCATCCAATGAAGGTTAAAGGGGGCAGCATCCCAAGGTCAGGGGCGATGATTGGGTCTTCGGGGCAGTGACCAGACACGCCTCTGCACAGACAAGCCCTCGGACCTGGAGAAGGGTGGGGAAAGCCCTAACACAGCTGTGTCTAAGCGCCCCTCACCCAGCCAGGGAGGTAACTCAAATCACGTGCGAGGATGGCCTCCCACATATTCCTCCCTTTTTTCTTTTAAAAAGCAGGCGATGATTTACTCTCTTGAGTCTCTGCACTCTTGCTCTGAAGACATGCCATCCTATAATTACAACACAAAAAAGAATTAACAGCAAAGAGAACAATCCAATAATGTACCAGGCTGAGTGTTTAAGAATATTTCCAGGGTTAAATCCACTTAATTCCTTCAATATTTGATTAGCCATAGAAGAAGGATCTGAACAATCAGCTCTATTATTTTGAATATCTTGGATATGATGATGGAGTTCCAAAAGATCCAAGCTATTATTATTGTTTTGCCAAATACCCAACAAATGGTTCTTAACCTTCTCCCAATCCCAGAGAGAAGCATTGTACTTGGCAGCTGTAACACACACATGTATAACTTGCATGGCATTTAAGCCTTTCCTTAAACTTTAAAGCCAAAAGTTCATTACTTATATTTATAACAGTCACCTCTAAGGTGTTTAACTTAGTCTCAATCCTTTCATCAATATTTACTTGATTACACAGAGCCTTGGAAGTATTTGGGGCTAAATTATTAAGAAATTTTGCATGTTGAATATTTTGAGATAAAGTTATCGAGGCTGAGACAGTGGATGCAATGAAAGAAAACCAAAGCCAAAACTCCCACAATTATAATTCCAATGGCATGTCTAGGTCTTGCTAGCTGGGTATGAATTTGCTGTAAGACTTGAAAACCAGCATCAGCGTACCATGGCTCTGAAATATTAGCAGGCAATAAAACAAAAGAGGGCTGATGAAGTATCAGCACTCCTTTTCCTCTATTATATCTAGTAACACAATTGGTTAGGTTACATTTGTTACATGTTACAACATATCTGTCATCTATCCATTTAACTTTTACTTTTCCAATGATTAAAACGTAAGGAGATTGGACACAGGCTTGTAAGTCATAGCAAGATCCCTCCTTACAGCTCTTGCCAACAAATTTTGGTAAAGGCTTGTCTGCAAAATGTAAGAATTCTGAGGCAGCAATTAAGCGCCAAACATCTTTTTGAATACCACCCTCACTGTAAGTCAAAACATTACTAACAAATCCTGCAGGTGTCATAGCAGAATTTTTTCGTAATTGTCTTTTATCAATTTTTGGAGACCAGTCTAAAATATACCCACTATCTTTAGACACCTTATATTGTACAGGAAAAGTATTTACACAATATATCCATCTAGGAAAGGTGCCAATCTCAATTGTAGAACTATTTGGACAATGAGGTATTTGTGGAGGTTTTGCAGAAATGACTCGTTTGTTATGGGAAAGTCCCATTTTGATCACTGATCTAGTATACAGTTTTAAGTCTCCATAAATTGTATGATTAGTCAGTCTAGATCTCCCAACAACTGTCTTTTCTCAGACAGCCAGCATGTTTATCATGGGACCAACACAAAGGTAATTGGGCACTGTAGCCAGAATAATTAAATCTAGTCACATGATTGGGAGTAATATGAGTATCTGTAAATCATCCCATCATGAGTGAGTCATTAGTAAACACTGGAATAGATTCTCCAGTCCACACAGCTGGGTGTACCAGGGGTGGATCTGGGAAATACATCCAGTAAGTGTCTGCTCAACTCCCTTTTACCTGACAGCCCAGCAGGGCAATTACTGTAGCTACCATCATCAATGGAATCTTATTTCTTTCTAGGAGTCAAATTATTCATGAAGCTTGTGTTGTCAGCTTCTTCATGTCTTCCCTTGAGATCAGCTTTTCAGCTGGGTCATGTTGGTTCCTTTTCATTCTTCTTCAATATCTCTTCCTTTTGAGTGGAGGCTTTTCTGGGTTGATTTTCAGTCACTTGAATCTCAATTCTATCTCTTTCATGTCTGATTGTGCATTCAGGCATCCAGATAGGATGGAAAGCACATTCTGGAAATATACAAGCATGACCTCTGCCCTACATAATCACTGGATCTTGGACTTTCCATTGACCAGTCTGTAAATCTTTCCACAAAACTCTGCCTAAAGGGCCTGTTGTTGTGGAAGACATAGGTCTCTCAGCTGCAGTGTGACCTTCTGTGTCACAATTTAAAAAATTTAAAACAAACAATGCATGGTTGAGGCTATTTTGGGGAGCCATAAAACTATTCCCCCCTTTTAATTTTTATAATTGCAGCTTAATAGATAAATGAGCTCATTCCACAATGGCTTGGCTTTGGTGGTTATAAGGAATTCCTGTTTTATGATCAATTTGAAACTCTTGGCAAAATTGTTGAAAAGAAGAGCTTACATAAGCTGGTGTATTATCTGTAAAATTAAATCTAATACAGCAAAGGCTTCTAGGCAATGAGAAATTACATGCTGAGTATTTTTTTTGTATGTGCTGTGGCAAAAATAAGTCTGGAATGTGTATCAACTATCACATGTACATAATATTGTTTACCAAATTGAAGAATATGAGTTACATCCATTTGCCATATTTGATTTGGTTTTAATCCACGGGGATTTACCCCTGATGGCAGAGATGGAGTGTGAATAACAAACTTAGGGCAGTGACTTACAATTTGATGAGCTTGTTCTCTGGTAATATTAAATTTTTTACATAAGCTAGAAGCATTCTGATGATGAAAGGAATGTGAAGCTTGTGCACAATCAAATGGAGACATCTGTTGACAAACAGCTACTAGTTTATCAATCTTGTCATTACCTGAAGTTAAAGGTCCTGGAAGATTAAGTGTGAGCTCGTATGTGTCCTATGAAACATGGGTATTTTTGCATTTCGCATTTCAAAATAACTTAAATAGCTCTTGTGGTGAGGTATACCCAATAACTGAAGTTTCAATATTTTTGGTAACCCCAACTGCATATAAGCTATCAGAATAAATATTAATAGGTTTATTTGTAAAGTAATTTAAGGCACAAATGAGAGCTTGTAGCTCTGCTCTTTGGGCAGAAGTATATGAGGTTTGTATTACCTCTGTATGAACATGGCTATAAAAACCTGCTTTACCTGAGCTTGAACCATCAGTGAACACCAATAGGGCTCCATCTATGGGCTGGGCACATACAATCTTTGGAAAGATAAGTGGTGTTATTGATACAAATTGAATAATTTTATCACAAGGTTAATGACTTTCTATCTGACAAGGAAAATCAGCAAAAGCTATTTGCCATAAACTAGAAGCTTGAAAAAGCCAATTATTTTGTTGAACAGAAAATGGAGAATTCAAGCTCCCATTCACCTGCGTCACGCAGACAAACCGCTGTGAATCAGCACTAAATGATCCCACTGAAACAACTGGTCAGCCCTTCTGAACCTGTGGAGGTTAATACCAACCAAGCATTCATAGGCAGTGGCCACAGGATTGAGACGGGTCTTGGAAGAGCCAGTCAGGACCCACCCATTGCATTGGTCACCCAGCAAAGGGAACGAAGTGTCGCCATTTGCATGGGATACCACCATGGCAGAGAACTGACGTCACCAGAATGCAGCGGAGGAGATAACTTCATTGAAACCGGCGGCGACAGGTGTGTAACCCCCTAGCTTTCCCTCTCCACCCAGTGGGGAAACCTTAAAGGCCCCTCCCAGCTCTCCCATAAGGACCCCTCCCAGCTCTCCCAAGGGAATCAGGAGTGGCGCGGGACCGTGGTGCAGAACCCCCGGCTACCGCTCCCACCAGTGCTGACAACTGAGGTCTCTAGCACCAGCTACCGGGGGTGTGGCTACCGGAGGGCAAGCAAAATACGCTAAGGGTTCTCAGCCCCAAGCTCTACAAATTTAGGGTCTGAGGGAATGGCAAACAGGGAGAGTGTGCCCAGTTGTTCAAGAAAATAGGGCTCCCGGGAGCAGCAGACCTGGCGTGTAGCCAGTATTGTGGTGAGCGTCACCGGTGAGCAGGGCCTGGCTTGAGGAAAAGTGGGGAAGTGAGTAGACACAAGAAAAGGCCCTAGGCACTCAGGATTGGAGACCCGCCCAGTCTGGGAGGAGGAGCTGCTGCTCAGTGATTTGTTCCTGCGTATTGAGAGGAGAAGCTTGGCCCGGTGGGCACAGCTCCACCTACTGGAAGAGAAGTTAATCAAACTCTAAGACTGCATTTATTAATTTTTTTTATTATTTGGGTTTTTTTATTTTCATTTAAAAATTTTTTTTTAAATTTTTTAAATTTTATTTTTTATTTTTATTTTTTGGATTATTTTATTTATTTATTTTTTTCTTTTTTTATTTTCTATTGTCTTTTCATTTCTTTTCAATTTCCTTATTCCCCCTCCCTTGAACTCTACCTGTTTACTCTCATTCTCTTTAGTGACTTCTTTCCTTCCCTTCTAATACCTTTCCTCCCAAGCATCAAATAAATTTATAGGAGTAAACAGTAACTCAGCAGTCAAACAGAACAAGAAGTAACATGAGCAGCATGAAAAAGCAAGGAAGAAAAGGAGTACAAACAATGCAGGACAGCCTAAATATTCAGGAGGACCTAGAGGCATCAGAAAAATGGTCAAATAAAGAACTCAAGGAATACCTTAGACAGATGGAATGGAATCTTAAAGAGGATATGAGACAGCAAATTCAAACAATGAAAGAACACATTGAAAATGAATTACATAAACAGATAAAAGAAGCAAATAAGCATCTTTATCAGGAGATAGAGATAATAAAAAAATCAAACAATAATTCTAGAAATGAAGGAAACTATAAACCAAATTAAAAACTCAAATGAGAGTATCACTAACAGAGTGGAGCAAGTAGAAGCCAGAACGTCAGATAATGAAGACAAAATATATCATCTTGAAAAGAGTCTAGCCAACTCAGAAAGGCTGGTAAAAAATCACGAGAAAAACATCCAAGAGATATGGGATAACATAAAAAAACCAAACTTAAGAGTCATCAGGATAGAGGAAGGTATAGAGGTTCAAACCAAGGGAATGAGCAACCTGCTGAATGAAATAATTATAGAAAACGTTCCAGAAATAAAAAATGAAACAGATGTACAAATTGTAGATGCATACAGGACACTGAGCATACAAAATCACAGTAGACCAACGCCAAGACACATTCTCATGAAGACATCCAATATACAGAACAAAGAGAAAATATTAAAAGCTACATGAGAAAGGAGGCAGATTATATTCAGGGGTAAACCAATAAGGTTAACAACGGATTTTTCATCACAGATGCTGAAAGCAAGAAGATCCTGGAACAACGTATTTCAAACACTGAAAGACATTTGTACATTGTTGGTGGGACTGCAAATTGGTGCGACCAATTTGGAAAGCAGTATGGAGATTCCTGGGAAAGCTGGGAATGGAACCACCATTTGACCCAGCTATTGCCCTTCTTGGACTATTCCCTGAAGACCTTAAAAGAGCATACTATAGGGATGCTGCTACATCGATGTTCATAGCAGCACAATTCACAATAGCTAGACTGTGGAACCAACCTAGATGCCCTTCAATAGATGAATGGATTAAAAAAATGTGGCATTTATACACAATGGAGTATTACTACGCACTAAAAAATGACAAAATCATGGAATTTGCAGGGAAATGGATGGTACTAGAGCAGATTATGCTAAGTGAAGCTAGCCAATCCCTAAAAAACAAATGCCAAATGTCATCTTTGATATAAGGAGAGCAACTAAGAACAGAATAGGGAGGAAGAGCATGAGAAGAAGATCACCATTAAACAGGGTCGAGAGGGGGGAGGGAAAGAGAGGAAGAAGGGAAATTGCATGGTAAAGGAAGGAGACCCTCATTGTTATACAAAATTACATATAAGAGGAAGTGAGGGGAAAGGGGGAAAAAACAAGAGAGAGAAATGAATTACAGTAGATGGGGTAGAGAGAGAAGATGGGAGGAGAGGGGAGGGGAGGGGAGGGGGGGATAGTAGAGGATAGGAAGGGCAGCAGAATACAAAAGACACTAGTATGGCAGTATGGAAAAAAGTGGATGTGGAACCGATGTGAATCTGCAAGATGTATACGGGGTAAAAATGGGAGTTCATAATCTGCTTGAATCAAATGTATGAAATATGATATGTCAAGAGCTTTGTAATGTTTTGAACAACTAATAAAAAAATAAAATTCAACCCTGAGGACCTAAAAAAAAAAGAAAATGGAATAATTATAATATCAGGTTTAGATCCAATTAATTGTAAAACTTTCATTCTACCTTCAATTACTAATTGAGCAATAGAGTCATGGAAAGGAATTAATGTCTTTTGGGGAGAGTGGGCTAAATGAATCCACTCAATAACTCCCAATCTTTGCCATATGGCTCCCACAGGGGTATGTACCATTGGAAATATTAATAAATATATTAGTTTTTGAGGAATAATCCTAGTAAGCTGTGCATTTTAAATTGCACTTTCAATCCCTTTTAAAGCTGTTCTAGCCTCTATTGTCAGCTGACATGGAGAGGTTGGAGAAGGATCTCCTTGCAATATCTGAAATAAAGGATTTAAAACAGAAGTAGTCAGTTTTAAGGATGGCCTCAGCCAATTAATATCTCCTAATAATTTTTGAAAGTCATTAAGGGTATGTAATTCCTTAACTTTTATCTGTAGATTTTGAGGATGGATTGTACATCCTTGGATTATCTGACCTAAATATTGAAAGGGAGGCATATTTTGTATCTTTTGAGGAGCAATGCACAAACCCATTGCTGTAAGTGAAGCCTCTAACTGAGTAAAAGTTTCTGAAAGTACTTCTGGATTAGCATGAGCCAATAATATATCATCCATAAAATGAATAATATATGCATCAGGAAAATTATCTCTTATAGGAGCTATTGCTTGACCCACAAATTTTTGACATCAAGTAGGACTATTACGCAGCCCTTGAGGTCTTGAGGCAAGACCTTCCAGCAATATCTTTTAACAGGTTCTTTAAAATTAATTGCTGTGACATTGAAAGCAAAATTTTCACAATCCTCAGGATGCAACCTTATTGAGAAAAAACAATCTTTGAGATCTATTACCATTAAGCTATAGTTTAGGGGAACTGCTGTGGGGGAAGGGAGTCCGGGCTGTAATGATCCCATAGGCTGAGTTGCATGGTTTATTGCCCTTAAATCCTGTAGTAACCTCCAATTACCTGACTTTTTCTTAATAACAAAAATGGGGATGTTCCAAGGACTAAGCGTTGATTCTATATGACCAGCCTGAAGTTGTTCCTCAACTAACATATGAATTATGTTAAGTTTTTCCCCTGAGATGGGCCACTGAGAAATCTATATAGGCTCTTCTGTGAGCCAGATGATCTTTTCTGCTGTCTTTTGGATCGGGGAGACACTCAGGGCCCCAAGTAAAAATTTTGGTTTGGAGTATTTACTAATCTCTGTTGAGGATACTGGTTTGTAAGCAGATATTCTCCTTGATAAGTTCCCTCATTATCTCCAGGAAGAAGCCCTTGATTAATTTCCTCAAATGATCTCATAGAATTTGGAGTTACTACTAATAATTCTATTTTGCTTAATATATCTCTTCCCCATAGGTTTATTGGTAAGGACTCTCACACATAAGGTTTAAAAACTCCACTGTTCCCATCAGGATCCTCCCAATGGAAATAATTTGCACTTTGAGCAGGCTGTGTGAAATTTGTTCAATTAACTCTAGATTAGCTGGTACTATATGTAAGGGCCAATTTTTAGGCCAGAATCAACTAGACAGGGCTTAAATATCGGCACCTGTGCCCACCACGCCTTTGAACTTTTTATGATTAATTTTAAGTTCTAGTAGGGTGCGCTCCTGCCGCACTAATTGAGACCGGTACACTCTGTCTGGCGGTTTTGAAACTGAATTTACTTGTGAGTGTCCATCCGAATTACAGGCTAATAAAATTAATTGAGCAAATGTATTTTTTTGAGTAAGCCAAAGGGCATAATTTGATTTTACAGTAACATTTAATTCTCCTTCAAAATAAGAATCTATTACTCCAGGTATTACCTCGATGGCCCCTTTTAATTTGTTACATCCCAAAATTAACCCTATACTTTCTCTGGGGAGTGGCCCCCCAAAAATCCCAGTAGGGATTTGTTGTGGCCCTAATTCAGGATTTAATTCAATTTTCATTGAGTGTCGTAAAGAAACTGTGAGATTTGCTCCAGTAAAAGCGGTGGCCCCCCATGATTGGCGGTGATGATGTTAAATTGTGCAACCTTTCTTTTAGTTCCCCTGTTTTTTCAGCCTGGGGAGGGGCCTATTGGAAGTTTTTTGTCTTCCTACCAGGCGGAAGTGAGGGCAAGAAGGCGGGCTGATCAGCGCCATCTTGGTCCACCATGTGGTCTTCAACCCTGTAATATCTACTACCAACAGCATAGGGAGCCCTGGGCTTAAAATTACGAGCATTACAATTCCGCGCATAATGGCCGGTCCTCCTACAATGAAAACATTTTCCGTGGGGTCTGCTTATTAATTTTGGAGGCTGCAGAGTTTGTTTTAAAGCCTCGACGAGCGTAATTGTTTGTAAATGGGCTGGATCGATATCAGAACACAAGCGAATAAATTCTGAAACTGTGCCCTTTTTTCTATGGGGTCTGAGAACATCTTGACAATATTTATTTGCACTTTCAAATGCCAATTGCTTAACAATAACTCACAAGCACCTGGATCACCAATGGAACGGTTTGCAGTTTGGTAGAGCCATGCTACGAAATCAGAATAAAGCTTATTGGGACCTTGTTTAACTTTAGTCAGAACTAAGCTAGATTGGTCCCTGGAGACAATCTGTCTCCAGGCATACTTTGCACAGGCTATAATCTAATCATACACTGAAAATTCATAATTTGGCTGCCTTTCCAAATCAATAAATTCACCCATTCCTAAAAAATCTCCATGGGTGTTTGGAAATCTTGCCTCTGATTCCTTTCTGCTTGCTCGGAACAAAAGTCTGTCCAGTATGACCTCCAAAGTAGGAAATCCCCCCACTCAAGCAAGCCCTGGTGATGGAAATCCAGTCACTCGGTGGGAGCGGTTGAGAGCAAATAATCTCAAGCAAGTTCTGCACGAATGGTGAATTTGGACCTTAGACCTCACAGGCGTTTTTTAACTCTTTAATAGTTTTAAAAGGAATTATCAAGTGGACGCGAACACGCTGGTCTTGATCATTAACCTGTTCAAAAACTGGGAAGAGCTGAAATTTGCTAGTATCTTCCCCGGCTTCCTATGCCTTCCTAATTCCCCACTGGAATGGAGTAAGAAAAGTCATTGCCAGCTCAGAGTATCTGTTAAAATTTGTCCTTTTAACAGACAATGGCTGAATTCGAATGGCCAGGGCAGGTGCTGTTAAGCACAGCCTATTGAAATTCCCTGGTAAATCCTGGATTTCATTGTCTGATTCCTCTCCCTCAGACTGCGATTCCTCGGTAGATTCTCCCCTGTTGCCATCTTGAATTTGAGCTTGTAAGCCACATGGAAGAGAAGGACTTTCTATCTCTCTATGAATTTCTTCTGGATTCTCCTATCTGGGAGAAGGACCTACTACCCCCCTCAGAGGCTTCCTCTCTATGATCTCCCTCTCAATGTTCTTCCTCCAGACTACTCTGGCTTGGCTCAGGCAAGGCTAAGTTTTTTACTTTTGATTTTGCCCAGAGGTTTTTTGTTTGAATATAATTTGTCTTAGTTTTTAGACTGCTTAGAGGAAAGGAGATTTCCTTAGCCTCAGGCAATTTTTCCATTTGAATAGACTTAATGGCTCCCTGAATACCTTTCAATAGATCTTGGGGGGGTGGGGCTCGGACTGTGGCCCACGTAATCAAAAAGACGGATCTCTAATGCAGTCTAAACCTTTTGAATATTCTCAAAATTTCCAGGTAATTCATTAGAAAGGCAAATTTTATGTAATTTCCTTCCTAATTTGTCCCAAGTATGTAAATTTGGTGAATCTTGGTCACAAAACCAAGGGCAAAATTCACCTACACCCTTTAAGAATTGTAGCAACTGAGTCTTTTTAATTTGCTTTCCCTTCTGATTAATTATTGTCTCTAAAATAGTCAAATACATGTCTTTATCAGTAGAAGATGAATTCCCCATTATTAAAATTTTTAACGTCCCTTTGCTCCAAAAACTGCCTGGTACTTCCATGACCCTAAAAATGTTACAAATTCCATATTTCTATAGCATGCTCCCTAACTCAAGCTAGTCAATTTACTCACGCCTCACTGCTAGGCACCACTTCTGCCATGCGACCAGTGCTGGCTTCATGAAAAAAGGTTCGATTCATAAGTAATTGCTAGGGAATTTTAAATTAAAGAGACAGGCTCTCATTACCTTTAATACCAGCTCCAGGACGGCTTCTCCAAGCTCCTGCCTCCAGCCACCTAATGTGATGGCAAGATTTACAGAAGAGATGAGAGAGAGAGAGAGAGAGAGAGAGAGAGAGAGAGAGAGAGAGAGAGAGAGAACACACCAGAGAGTGGGCTTTTATTGGGGAACAAAAACTTCCGGGGAAATCCCATCCAATGAAGGTTAAGGGGGGGCAGCATCCCAAGGTCAGGGGTGACGATTGGGTCTTCAGGGCAGTGGCCAGGCACGCCTCTGCACGGACAAGCCCTCTGACCTGGGAAAGGGTGGGGAAGGCTCTACCACAGCTGTGTCTGAGCGCCTCTCACCCAGCCAGGGAGGTAACTCAAATCACATGCGAGGATAGCCTCCCACAAGAACAGATCCCTGGCTACCTTTCTAATTTTTTTCTGAGACTATGGATGGATTCAAGCTTTCTCCTTTGTTTTTTTCTTTTTTTATCTTTTTCCTTCTCCTTCGTTGTCATCGTCTCTGCCTCCTCCTTCACATTCTCTTCCTCCTTCTCCTTCTTATCCTTTATCATTATCCTCTCCACCTCCTCCTTTCTTCTCATCTTCCTCTCCTTCATCATGATCTTTTCCTCCTCCTCCTTGGTCTCCCCCTCCTCCTCTTACTCCCCCACCCTTTCTTTAGAAATACAGGCCATTGAACCCCAGGGTGCTCTACCACTGAATTATAGAAACTACATACCCAGCCCCCCACTTTTTTTTGAGGAAGCATCTTGCAAAGTTTCTGAGGTTGGCCTTGAATGGGATTCTCTTGCCTCAGCCTCCCAAGTAGCTGGGGTTATAGATGTGGGCCTGTGCCTGCCTTCTCTCTCTCTCTCTCTCTCTCTCTCTCTCTCTCTCTATATATATATATATATATATATATATATATATATATATATATATATGGAAAACACTTTTTATGTCTGTAGTTATGCTCCAATTCTCATTCCTAGTATCACTTACTTATGGCTTAAATGTTTTAGTCATAGGAATCAATATTTTTTCTTTAGATGGGTCATTTTTTTAAAAATTAGATTTTGGTGTTGCTGATTTAATAGCTCTTTTTTAAATTGTCCTTTAGGCATATGCTTGATAACAGTTAGAATAAAACTTGATTTTCAAAGGCTTACTGAGTTGGATTTATGTTTCTCATATAACAGGGAGCAGGGGACAGCATTTGCTGGCATTGGCTAGCGCTCAGCCTTCTCGCTGGGGACCTGGGCTGGCTCTGTCCGCTCTGCCGTCCTAGGCGCCCAGGTCTTATAGATCCTGTGCTGTGGTCTGCCGGCTCCAGGATGGCTGTTATCCAAATGCTGTTCTGCAATCAAGGCAGCGAAAGAGAAGGGTGGGGGTGGGGGGGATTCTTTCTCATTTTGAGGCTTTGTCTCCTCAGGAATGAAGACCTGTCCTTCCCTCCACCAAATCCCCGCTTGACTTCATTGGTCAAGACTGCGATGGCAAGAAGATTTGAGAGACTGAGAATGTAGCTCTGCCACTCTGGACAGCAGATGGAGGGAGGCAGGGATGGAATGGGGGCTGGGCCTGAATGTGGGCAGAGCGACCTGGACTGGACACCTGGCCACTAATGTTTGTTTCTACCTGTATGACATCCTCCCCTCCAACCTGATCTGTCCACCAAAATAGTGGGGGAGTCAATGATTTATTCTTGAACTTCCAGTAGTTTTGTTTTGTAACATTTATACATTCTTATACTGTGTTGTTAGATACATAATAACTATAATAAGTTTAGTAACTAATAGGATTAAAGACAAGGGTAATTCTGTTATTAATCCAACAAAAACAAAAAAAGTTTTTTATTTAACATACTTTTTTGTTGTTGTTGTTGAATTGACAACAGAATTACCCTGTACTTTAATCTCTCTGTTTGGCCCATTTGTTGTGTTTCCAAATCTTATATTGTTTGCAGTTTGCAGTAATTGTTGCCACATTTACTATTATGTTATTGATATTTTTTCTGGTCTTTTTTTCGTATTTTTCTTTTTAATATTTTTATGTCATTAGATAGTATAAAGAGCACACTAGGTTTATCCAATCTGAGTGTCTTGGCCTTATTTTAATAGTGGGTGCTAATGCATGTAAGTGTACTTCAATATTTCACATGTATGAATTTGCTCTTGACATCTTATTTAATATTTTCTGTTTAACATAACTTTTTTTTGCTTTTGTTAGATTGATAACATAATTCTCCTGTACTTTAATCCTATTGGTTACTAAACTTAAGATTTTACTTCAGCATTTAAAGTTAATCAGCATATTTTTTCCCTCTGAACAAAACAAGAACTTTATCATGTTTTTCCATTGTATTTGCAACTCCCCTATCTTATGAATATCTATTATATACATACATACACATTTATATGTACATATAATACTCACATGTGTGTATATATTTACGCAATGATAATCATATGTGATGTTTACTGAATTATCTAGATTTGACTGTAGGTCTTGCTCTTTGATCACTGCTGTATCCTGTTTCTTTTATTCTTAAATTCATTTTGCATTTTTACCCTGCATATTGTTGAATTCCTTTAAAAGAGGTGATTAGCTTTCAAAGCACTTGAGTGACCTAAAGTGTCTTTGTTTGCCCTTGTAATTCAATGCTAGGTGAGTAGAGTATAAAATTCTAGTTTCAAGTCCATTTTCTTATAAAGGTCATGGAAAATACCTGAGCAGGGTGACTTTAAGGAACTTAAGAATCATGGGACAATGGTGAGGACCAGGGCAGCCTGGGAAAGGTCCAGGAAGTGATCCTCACCTTGCTCCTTGGATTAGATGGATGATGAGGAGCTTTAGGTCCCCTCTCTGAGCAGAAAAGGCTTCAGCCATCTGCCTGTGGCCTGGGAGTCAGAACCACTGGGGAGTGTGGTGAGGGGTAGGCTCCTTCCCCAGGCCTGCATTTAGAAAACTGGCAACATCTCACTGCTGTATCACCTAGGGAGAATGGCTGATGTACTAGGGTGAGCCTCCAGTTCTGAAGATGTTTCTCTTTTGTTCCTTCTTATTCCAGAGCCCATCCCTAAACCCCAAATTCAGATTCATTCATTATCCAACACACCAGGCTGGTGCAATGTCAGTCTGGAGTGTGGGACCCCAGAGACTTCAGAGAACTCGACAGTGACCTGGTTGAGCAACGGCTTTCCCAGGGAGCTGGAGCAGAGAGGGACACTGTCAGCTGCCTCCAACTCTAGGAATCTCAGCCTGAGCCTGCCCCTGAGTCAGTCACATGGCCATCTCACCTGTGTGGTCAGCAACTCTGCAGACCAGAAGAATGCAACCGTAGACCTGGGGAGCATCTGCCCACAGAGGGGTGAGTGTGGTCTCCCAGGAGGGGTGATGGAAATGGGATGGCAGTGAATGGGGATGGGTACCAAGTTGGGGAGGACTCAGGACAGTGATGGGACTGAGGAGTTCACTTGGTACAACCTGAAGATCCCCACTTCAGTGAACAACCACATTCTCATGAAGGTCTTCAAATCTGCAAGTCCAGGAGTTGGGCCAGTGTATGGAGACTGCAGCATCCCCGGTACTTACATACAGGACTGTTTTAGTTGCTTTTTCACTGCTGTGACTGAAAGACTCAACCAGAACAACTGTAGAGGAGAAAAGGTTTATCTAAGGGCTCACGGTTTCACAGGTCTTAGTTCCTATACAGCCAGTCCACAGGGCTCCAGGTGAGGTTGAACATCATGGCAGAAGAGTGTGGCAGAGGGAAGCAGCTCACATGATGATTAGGAGACAGAGAGAGACTCAGTTCTTCAGATGCAAAACATATACCCCATAGCCACACCCCTAATGAACCACTTCCTTCACCACACCCCACCTGCCTCCAGTCACCACTCAGTTAGTCCCATCAGGAATCAATTCTCTCGTTAGATTAACACTATGACCCAATCATTTCTCCACCAAACCTTGCATTGTCTCACACGTGAGCTTTTAGGGGACACCACATCTAAACCCCAACAGGCTGGCATGTGGGCATCCCAGTTCCCAGTATCATAGAGCCTGGGAGGCTGAATTAGTCATCAGAATCCAAGCAAGGTAGGGGGAGGACTCAAGGAGTAGGTGAACCCTCAGTGCCCACCCCCACCCCCAGACAAATGTCTGCACCCCAGACATCTCCTTCGAGGATGTTTAACATCTCTGACTATGTAAGCCACTGTCAGCGCCCTCTGGACAGCATGAGCACCTGCAGCCACCATGACTAACCAGTGCACTTCCCAGAGTCAGCCTTCGGGCTCACCTGGGCTGTGTAAAAGGCCTTCAAGGTGTGTTAGCTCTTATAAAGGAGCCATGTTTCATAAAGACCAACCCTCCCACCTTCCCAGAATTGCACAGTAGGGGCAGTGGTTGTGCAAAAGGAGGTATGATTATCAGTCACTACCCTGTTCAACCATTGTCTTCCTGACTCTGCCTGTTCCCTCGAGGGGACTTCACATCTCTTCTTTGTAATTTCTTACTCCTCCACTTAGATTCAATCCACAGACTTGCACTGAGTACATACTATATGTTGAGTGGATGGTACATGTGAAAAACAAGATAAGCCCCTTCTCCCTAAGGACAGTGCAGTGGGGACATTGACACATCCTGGCTGTGTGACCATGGATATATTACATAATTTTTAAGCCTTTCTATTTATAAGATGGCTAATATTTTTACCTACTCCACAGTTATTGTTGTGAGATTTGAAAGAGGTAATCTATGTAAACCTATCAATCAATAATTATTGGATAATACATACTAAAATGAGGAAGAAGAAATTTCTAAGTACACAAACACATATATGAATATTTTCTTCTTTTTCTTCTCCTCCTCCTCCTCCTCCTCCTCCTCCTCCTCCTTCTTCTTCTTTTTACCAAAGATTGAACCCAGGGGTGCTTTACCACTGAGATACATCCTCAGCCATTTTTATTTTTTAATTTTGAGAGACAGGGTCTCATTAAGTTGCTCAGGCTGATTTTGAACTTGTGATCCTCCTGCCTCAGCCCCCCGAGTTGCTGAGATTACAGGCATGTGCCACTGCACCTGGCTTGTTTCTAAATAGAAAGCCAGATGTTAAATGCTGAAGTTGAGGCAAATATAAAGAGTGGTTCAAGGAAATAAAAAATAAACTGAGAAACTTCTTAGGAGTTGGGGAAGGTCTGACAGAGAACAACTGAGCTGGGCCTTGAAGGATGAATAGGAGTGTTTTTGTGATAGTCTAAAAAATTCATCACAGACCCAAAGGACAACATGCTCTGAGGTGTGTAGATCCAGATCCTTCCACCCCCTCCCTCTTGCCATATACCTTCCTTCTGGAGGTCTGCAAGGAGAAAAGAGAGGCCAGGATGTACATGGCCACTCTAGGTAGAGGAAGCCTCTGAGGTTTGGCTGCGATTGGACAGAAGACTTGGAAGCAGAAAAATGAAAGAGTCACTGGCCACTCACTGGACAGAGTACGAGAAAGGACATTCTTTCGGGTTGCAGCAAAGTTGGGAGACAGATGGAGCCTGGGTGGTCATGTTTTCCCCCATCCTCTCCCTGGCTTCCACTCCTGGTTGAAACAGATCTGACACCTGGTTGTCCTTGACCTCAGGTTCTTTTCAGAGCAAATGGCTTTGGAGAGGAGTTCTTATCATGGTTCTGGTGGTGAGTCTGGGGGCTGGAGTGTGGATCTGGAAGAGAAAGAAGATGGAGACTGAGAGAGGTAGAAGCTGGGAGACACTGAGGGATGGGGGTGCTGGGGAGCGGCAGTGGATGCAGGCGGCCCTAGAGACAGTTGGCAGCCTGAGAAGTCCATGGGCAGAGAGGCACTTTCCTGGCAGCAGCTGGGGTGGAGCAGAGCTGAGGGTGGGAGGTGGTGCATGCCCAGTGAGGAAGGGCCAAGGGTGGCAGGAACAAGACAGGGTCTGGGCCCCGATTTTACAGCCTGGGAACAATGAGCTTGCCCTGGGCCTGGTGAGGGAATCACTCAATTGCACGCTTTCAATGACAGCAACTGTTCCCCAAGCCCCTCCTAGAGCAGGCTCTGATGACCCGCAGATTGGTGGACTTGACAGCCACGACCTTCCCTATGCAGAGATCAGCCCCCTGAGGCCCACTGAGGTGAGTCTAAGGGAATTGAATTAGGGCAGCTGACATGTACTCAGAGGCGGGAGTCCCAGGATGTCCAGGACACTCTGTCCCACTGTCAGGCTCTGGGTCTGTTCCCTGCCTGGAACAATGTGGCTGCATGTCTGAGGGCCCACAGCATGCTGGGAGCTGTGGTGCAAAGGGAGGTCACCTTGCACATACATCTCCACATCCGCGGTATGGTTGCCTCAGATTCTCACCGCCAGTGAGGAGGAGAGGGAGGCCAAGGGAGGTGACTGACTCAAGGACGCACAGCCTGGCAGTGAGCAAGTTGTCCTAGAACCCTGGAGGAGCTCTTCACCCACAGGCTGAAATGCAGGCCAGAGGAGAGGCCCGAGTGTAAATGGTCGAGGCTTTGGTGGGACTCTGCCGTCAGCTCAAGACCCAGAGGAAGTAAAAGCAGGGTCCCAGCAGGGTGAGCACAAGGGTTTGAGGAGCCACCTTCTTCTGACCCCTGTCCCTCTTCTCCCTGCCTGAGATCCCACCATAGATGCCACCCCTTTGCATATGCTGTCCCCACTGATGAAGTATCCCTGGGCGGGCACCTTGTTGGCCACTGGCCCACAGTTGGAAGTTGGTGCCGTGGTCTCAGATGGAGCGACTCCACCTAGGAGAAGATGGGAGACAGGTTGAGCCAGGGAAGGAGAGGGCCCTGAGGGGAATCCCCAGAAGCAGTGATTCTCAAACTTGAGTGGGTGGCAGAATTCTCTGGAGGGTTTGGCAGAATGGACTCCTGAGTTTCTGATTCAGTGGGTCTGGGGTAGACCTCGAAATTTCCATTTCTACCAAGCTCCCAGGTGACGCTGATACTCCTGGTCTCACACCTTGAGAAACACTGGGCTAAGGGGTGAGTCAGGACAGCTAGTGGAGCTGCAGTCTGCACCCCAGGGATAGCGAGGGGCTGGCTCCTCTCCCCGCCCATCCTCTGACTTCTCTAAGGAGCGAATGACTCGAGATCTTTGAGACCCAGAAATTCCTTGGTCCAGTCCCAGCAACTTATATTGGAGAGTGTGGGAACCCCGAAAGATCACTGGACTTATCCAGAGGACCATGGCAGGACAAGGCAGAACAGGGGTCTCCTCTCTGCTAGCCCGGTGCTTGTCCACTGGCCCCAACTGCCTCAGTGTCTGTCACACTTGCTTCCCTTCTCAGCCCTTCTGAGTTATATCTCCACTTGACTGGGGCCTTCGGGGACTCAGGAAATAGTTCCTTCCCACCTAAGCCCCGGTCCTCCACTACCAGAGCACCACAGGAGAGGGGCACTAATGGCTTTGGGGGGAGAAAGCCAAATCAGGTGACATCCAATTCCAGTTCTTAGCCCTATCCTGCAGTCACCTCAGTTCCTGGCCTTGGGGAGCTCTGCCCTCTGGGAAAAATGAATACCCTCCAGGACACAGGGGAACGAACACAGAATGGGACATGAAGGAGCAGAGTCAGCAGAGAGGGGCATGAAACCCAGCTTGGACACTGACTTCGTTTAACCGTAGAAATGTTACTTTACTTCCCTGGACCTCAGTTTCTTCTTTTAAAAAATGTGGATTGCAAACATAATGCCTGACACTGAGCTGATGCTTTTCCTTGAGAGTAGTCAGTGTGATTTACAAATTTGTTCAACAATTATTTATTGAGTGCCTAAGGTGTTCCTAGAACCGTTCTAATGTGGGTTGAAGGAGTCACCAAAGCAATGAAAGTCCTTCCCCTCAGAGAATCTGCATTCTAGTGAGAGTGAGGGTATCACAGGGTGCCGACACCTCGCAGGGATAATTTTTCCTGCTCAGAAAGGGATAAGCCCCTGAGAAAAATATAGTGTGAAGTAATTAGTGAAGAAATAAGAGACAAAGTCAGAAAAGTAGTTTAAAGGGAGTGCCTGATAGATTCTTCCAGTCCTGGTTGGGAGCTGGAACAGAACTGCCAGAAAATGGATCGGGTCTTTCTTTTAGGGGGTGCATCAAAGGCAGGGATAAAGGTTCAGTGTGGAGGTGGCTGGTGGTCAGGGACACAGGAAGCATCCCGGTGGAGACAGAGCAAGTGGCATTCAAGAGAGGGCCTGAGTGAAGCTGCATTTTGGGGTGTTATCAGGGTTGAGAGGCAGAACTCCCCACTGCTGGAGAAGCCCACAGAGATGTCGCTTGACTGGCTCTTGTATCTGGTTCTGAGAAGCAAACCCAGCCCCCTTCTCACCCCCATTTGAATTGTAGGATAACCTGGACATCTGCCTTGTACAGACCCCCAAGCCGACTCCGGCAGTCCACACTGTTTATGAGAAGATCCATAAAAGCCCAAAACCCAAAGGGTCACCTAGATCAGGAGTGAACTTGGACGATGACAGGCCTTGGTAAAGTTTGTCCCCCCCTCACTCTTCACCCCAAGTTTTCAGCTATCCCTCCTAGACCCCCATTCTTCTTGATCCATCCCACTGAGATAGCAAAGCAGCATGAGCTTCTCCCTTGGGCTCCCCTCTGTTATGACGTGAATGGTTGTGTCTCCCCTAAAATTCATGAGAAGACTCATGAGTGGGATTAGGCATCCCTTTTGCCCTGTTTCCTTCTGCCATGTGAGGACAAAGCTGATGTTCATCCCCTCTGGAGGATGCAGCACCAGGGGGCCAGCAGCCCTACTGGGGCCTTGACCTTGGACTCCCAGTCTTCAGAACAGTGTGAAATGATTTTCTGTTCTTTATAAATTACTGAGTCTGTGGTACTTTGTTATAGCAACATAAACAGACTAAGAAATGTACCAAAGTTTTCTGACTTACAGATTGTGAGCAGTCATTTTGCTTTTTTAAACTTCAAAGTAGGAGAGGCAGACATTTTAGCAGTTTGCCAGACTTCTGATCACTGACCTCTGGCCGGCTTTACCCCCCTTAGGGGATTGAGCATTTTCATGAAGATAATTGGGATGGAAGGCCTTTGAGGAAGATGGGCCTTGGGTGAAGGACTTCCAGAACATCATAGTCAAGCCCACTACCCAAGATAGAGAGGAGTGGGCCTTGACTGGCCAGGCCCATGAGGCCTGTAGATGGAGATCCAGGTCACTTCAGCCCAGGGTGAGAGGGAACATTTCTTGAGTTTGCTGCCTACTGGGTGATTCTCAGCACAGTAAATTTAATGTCTCAGGGCCTCCCAGAATTCAAGTTATTCACAGACCCCTTTACTTTTTAGCGTTTACATTTGGTGGCACTGGGAATCAAACCCAGGGCCCCGTGCATGCTAACTAAGCACATGATCTACCCCTGAGCCACACCTCTAGTCCAGCCCTTTTATTTTTATTACATAACATATGAATAAAGTACAAAAGACAAAAGGTACGTCTTGTTGAAATTCTGATGTTTTCTCAATTTTGCTTCTATTGTAAATAGAGTCTTCTCCTCAGTATAGTTTGTTTGATTGTGAAGAATTATATATATAATTATAATTATATATTATATATTATAATTATATATTAAGCCACATTACTCAATTTCTCAACTGTTTGTAATAGTTGTTTTACTTCATTCCCTTGAATTTCTGGGGTGAATAACCATATTTATCAACAAACAACTGTAAATTTTGCTTCTTTCCAGTTTTTATGCCTCATTCATTTCTCTTGCATGAGTACATTGGTTAGTACCTCCAAAGCCATGTTAAATATAGTGATGATAACATGATAGTTACTTTGTTCCTGACTACAATGTCAATGGTTTCGCCATTATTCATTTTTTTTTTGGGTTAAGGATATCATATTTTATCATGTTACAAAAGTATATATGATTTTTAACAATTTTTTTATTCAAAAACAAAGTGTCAAATTTTATCATTTTCTTTTCAGCATCTGAATATATCGTGTTTTTCAGTTTTTCAATTAACAACACATTAATAGAGTTCTGTTCTTGAATTACTGAAATGAACCCCACTTAATGTAGTCTTTTATTTTGCTGTTTGATATTATTTTTATTTGGGATTTTTGCATCATTATTCATAAATGAAATTATATTGTATTCATTTTATTTTTATCAGTTTCTTATGTGTGTTATGCTTATTAAATACTCTTTTTATCCTCAATTTTTATAATCAAATGCAAATTTGCTTTATTGTCCACATGAGAAAATTCTTTTTAAAGAATTCTTATTACCCAGTGTTGATGTAAATCATTTTATAATAATGTTAATTAAAGATATGCAAACATAAAACTACGTATAAATCACTTTTTATTATTATAAGCCAAAAAGAGGTATGTAAAGTGAAGAAAACACAAAATAGTATACAATGAAGCAATGCTGTGTTAATTTTTCATTGCAGAAGATACCTGAGATAAATCAACTCGTGAAGAGTGAAGGCTTATTTTGGCTTGCAGTTTCAGAGGTTGCAGATCCTGGTAGCTTGTCCCCATTGATTTTGAGCCTGTGGTGAGACAGGCCATCATGGTGGGGAGTGCATGACCAAGGAAGCAAAGGGAGAAAAAGGGGTGGGGGTTTCAATATCCCTCCATACCTTAAAACTATGGCAAGGGAAAGCCAGTCCCCCAAACCAAAGGCCAAATGTTCTCTTTGACATGTGGATGTTAATACACAATCATTGAGGGGGAGGGGTGGAGAAAAGAATAGGAGTTCATTGGATTAGACAAAGGGGGGTTAAGGGAAGGGAGGGGGATGGGAACAGGAGAGGCAGTGGAATGATGGTACCTAACTTTCCTGTGTCCATAGAGGAGCACACCACCGGTGAAATGCCACGTCATGCACAACCACAAGAATGGGATCCTAATTAGAATAAGTTATACTCCATGTATGTATAATACATCAGAATACATTCTACTGTCATGTATATCTAAAAAGGACAACAACAACAGCAACAAAAAGAACCCATGGAAAGAGAGATTCCAAGGTGCTGAGTAAAGGTGCCCCAAGTTCACCTCCTCCACAGGAAACAAAACAACTAATGACTAGCTGCATTTTGAGTTGATGGCTAAGGGAGAGCAATGGAACTCAGCAAGAGAGAGAGGGGAACCTCATCTGTCCTGGGAGGGCAGCAGAGAGGCAGGGACAAAGCCCAGAGCAACAGCAGTCCCAGCTCTTTGCCAGAGAGATTTCCCATTTCGGGAGAGAGAGAAACTGGGGAGTCCCAGGAGTCTCAACACTCTGGCCACTGGCAACACTGGCTATAGGGGAGATACACAGTCATCACAGTCTTGGACCCCAGTTATGAGAGGTACCTGGAGCCCACAGAGTAGTTTTGTTTCAGGGCAGAAATTCAGCATTGTCTACTGCCCAAACCCCGCGGTCCAGGCAGCTGTTGCTTGGTGCTATCTTGAGAATGGAGTCACTATGGGATTCCTACTTCTCTATGGATAGAAACTTCTGCAGATCCCCGGACATTCTACCACACCAGCATGAAGGCCACAGCCTCACAGACCAAAGTAGGCCAAGCATTGCATCTGTGCCCTACCCACCAAGCCCATGCAATGCCCTACACTACAGGGACAGATGATTTAGCTTGACAGGAGGGTACTGCCTACAAGACCTGAGAAACAAAGGCATTTGTCCCTGGCACCTGGGGTCCATTCTTCTCCAGGAATTGCTGCCTCCATTGTCTCCTATAACTGACCACCCATTTGCCCATGCCACTTCTAGGTCTATGGGTATGTGTTCCATGCCCCCAATGCCACTGGGGCTGCCATTTCCCCTTTCACAGAATAGCTCATGTTAGTGATATGAGGAAATGTCCACCATCTTCCCTGTCACTGGCACCACCACTCCCATTGCCAGAGTGGTCACATAATGTACACTGACCCACACTGCTGTGGGCACCACACCTTCTGGGCTGCGAGATGCCACCACAGCTGCACATACCTTGGAGACAGATGGACTCCACTGCTGCAGGCACAGTGTCCAGGGCTCTTGATGACAGCTGAAGAAGTTATAGGGAGACCACACTACAATGCCAAACTTGAATCACCGTCAACACCCCCTGTCAAACTGACACCCCAAGAGGTGTCTTTTAGGAGAAAGATTTTGCTACAAAAACCACTTATGACAGTGGTTTAGTCAATCCGCCAGATGCACTAATATCAGTGTAGGGACACAAGAAAAAACAAGGCACCATGACACCTCCAAAGGAATAGTAAGTCTCTAGCAAGAGACCTCAAAGAAAAGGATATTAATGAAACGACTGGTAACAAATTCAAAAGAATAATGCTAAGGAAACTTGAGGAGACACAAAAGAATATAGACAGACACCTAAATCAAATTAGAGAAATAATCCATGATATGAATGAGAAGTTTAGCAGAGAGATAGATTATGAAAAAGAACCAAATATAAATCTCAGAACTGTTCTGGTGGTACAGTTCAGTGGTAGTCTGTGTGCTTAGCAAGCATGAGGGCCTGTGTTCAATCTCCAGCACCTCCCAGAACAGTCTTGGAACTAAAAAAATGCATTAAATTAATAAAGACAGAATGGATCAAATAATATACAAAATAACCAGAAAATAATGAACAAAATGTCACAAGTAACATTTTTGCTCATCAATAATAAATTTAAATATTAATGGATTAAATTCCCAATCAAAAGGTACAGAGTGGCTGAATGAGTCATAAAAAGACACCCAGTTATACGATGCCTACAGAAAACTCACTAGTGGAGGGCTAGTTCCACAAATGGAACCCAAAGCAACCAGGAGTAGCTATCCTTATATGAGATAAAATAGACTTTAAACCAAAAACTTAAAAAAAGCCACTTTATATTGATAAAGGGATTAATTCAACAAAAGAAAATAATACTTAGAAAGATGCATGCCCCCAACACAGGAGTACCCAATTATATAAATCAAACCTTATTGTACAAATACATGGAAGTTAAACAACATACTCTTGAATTGCCATTGGGTCACTGAAGAAATCAAAAGGGAAATTAAAAAATTCTTAAGCAGATGAAAACATGGAATACGCAGTTTCCATCAGCTTTTGACCAAGAAGACCTGAGAAGGACAACATAGAGGAGGAAAAGTTTATTTGGGGACTCTTGGTCTTAGAGGTCTCAGTCCCTAGGTGGCCAACTCATTCCTCAGGTCCCAAGGTGAGGCAGAAATCATGGCCAGGAAAGCAGCTTAGAACATTGCAGCAGAAACAGAGAGAGGGACTTCTCACACCACAGACAAAAATATGTACCCCAGAGGCATGTCCTCGATGACCCAGCTTCTGCAGCCACACTCTGCCTGCCTACTGTACCACTCAGCTAACCCCCATCAGAGGATTAATGCACTCATAAGGTTGAGGCTCCCATAACCCAATCATTTCACCTCTGAACCTTCTTGCACTGTCTCACTTCTAAACTGTAATAACAGTAAAAGAAGTACTAAGAGGATGTTTATAGTGATATATGTTTACATCACATTCAAAAATCAAGTCAAAATGGACCAGGGACTTAAATGTCAGAACAGAAACTCTGGGTTGGATCCCCTGCACCAAAATAATAATAATAACTATTATTATTATTATTATTATTATTATTATTATTATTATAAATACTACGATACAATACTGTATGCTTTATATTTTTTACATTTTTATATGTTTTTATATATAACTAAAGAGGCAATTCCAGGCTTAGCTTTGTAAGAAACAGTGACACTGTTTTCCAGAGAAGCTGCAATGTGTCACGTTGCCATCAGCAACTGAGTGATCCGGATTCTCTGCATCCTCTCCATCAATTGGCGCTGCCATTATTTTTATTTCAGTCCTTCTGTGGAGTGGTGGTGTCAACGTCTTGTTGTAGTTTTAAACTGTGCTCTCTGGTGGCTACTCATATGGAAAATGTTGGCCTATGCTTCTTTCCCATCAGATGTGTCTTTCCCCCATTGTAGCAGCTGAGTCTGTGGAGGTTTGTAGATAGAGGACATTCTAGTGGCTTCATTCCCTGAGCAAAAGTTCTCCTTCCTTTCCTTTTCTTCTTATTTATTTATTTATTTATTTTTTGAGTCCTGGCACATGCTAAGCAAGCACTTCACCATCAAGCTACATCCGCAGCCCAAGTCTGTCATGCTGTATTCTTTAAAAGTTTAATTTAAAAAAGTAAATAAAATAAAATAAAAATGCAAATTTAATTTCTTTTTTAAAAAATAAACGACAAAGGATCACTCAATCTGTCATTTCAGTTCAAACAGAAATGAGTTCATCGTGGCTCAAAAGGACAATTTGTTTTGTCAATATTTAAAGGAAGGAAAGTATGTTGTGACTAGAGACACTGGAGTCACCTCCCTGCACTCCCACATCACAGAGGGCTCCAGGCAGCTTAGATATGACCGGCCTCCATCTGCTTAGGTGAGACCAAGCACACATGTGCAGGCAAGGCAGAAGCAGCTGCATCTCCTCTGCAGGACTTCCACCCTCAATGGTTGCTGGGGAATCCATGGCACAAACCCAAGAAGGCAGCTGGAGGTCGAGGTGGCTTCCTGTGTTCAAGGCTCGGCCACCCATGCCATTTTCTCAGCAAGGTGATGATCATTATGGCAGAACAACAGAGCCAGCCTACGTTAACCAGCATCTCAAGAAAAGAAGAGTGGATGGAACCGTGCTGGGTGTCCATGGATGGACAAATAGATAAACAAAGTGTGGTCTATATACACAATGGAGTTTTATACAGCCCTAAAGAAAGATGAAATTACAGCATGTGCAGGAAAATGGATGAAACTAGAGACCATCGTATTGAGTGAAATAAGTCAAAGGAGGAAGGTTAAGGCTGTATGTTTTCTCTCATAGGCAGAAGGTAGAGAGGAAAAAGGAAAACAAAAGTGGGGGATGGATCCCCTAAAACACAAAGGGAAATCAGTAGAGGAAAGAGACAAAGGGGCGGGGGGCAAGGAGGGAGGGGGAGATGAAGGGGAGTGATATTAGCCCAATTAGATCCTTATCCATTTTGTGCCTACACGAACATGTTGAAGTGGCCCCCCTTTCTCCACAGAAAAGCCCTCTTCACCATGGCTGATTTTAGGACTGTCTGCAAAAGAATCTCTGAGAAAGAGTCCATTGTAGATAAACTTCCTATTTTCCTGTTGCTCTGTTTACTTGGCCACTGGCCGGGAAGATACCAGCACTCCAGGTGCTGGACACCCTTACTAGTTTTTCACAAATGTATCCAGTATAGTACTTTGAAGAAATGTGCAAACAAGGCCTCTGGCCTTGATCTGGGCTTCACAGAGATGTCTACATTTTTAAGATAAGTTACAGTTGGGCTCCATGGTAACAGCTGGCAGGGGAGGAAAGAAAGGGAAGAAGCTCCCCCCTTCTCAGGTGTTGTTCTTGAAGAGTTAACTTGCCCAAAACAGTGAAAGAAAATGCTGCTTTTATGTGAACTTCTGCAGACTGGGAACTTCTGAGCCCCTCCCCTTACATGCCAGGTATAAAACTCTGAAACTCCCTGAACTCGGGGTTCAGGGGATTAATTGATTATAGCAAAAGCTGTGCCCTCTGAACCTGGCTGCAGCCAAATAAAACTGTTTCCTGCTATCTTAGGTGCCTTGCCTGGTTTGTCCCTACAACAATGTAACAACAAATCCCATCAATATGTCAAACTATAATGCACCAATAAAAAATATGGGAAAATAACAATAAAATAAATTTCAAAAAAAAGAAGAGAGGAGGATTTCCCAAACTAACCACTGACCCCCCCCCCCCAAATCCCATGACCCAAACAGGAAAATGATATCATTTGGTTGAGTAGAAAAAGGAAAGGGCACGCAGGGGAAGGAAGGTACTAGGGAGCTGTTTCCTATTGAGATATAAATGGAATTGCTTCCCTCGGGGCTGCAGATGAAGGGAGAGCAGAGTTATGAGGACAGAAGTTCTTTCCAATAGCAGAGGGCCATTTGGGATTCTGCCCCCCACCCCGCCCCACAGCCCTTGAATTAATAGAGCTGGAGTCCTGTGGGTGGGAAAGGTGGGAGGAAGATCAGGGGTGAAGTGCAAGGGCATGAATTTAGAAAGACCTGGCTTCACAGCCAGATCACACAGAGGCAGCACATGGTCTGGGGGCAGCTGGAATCCTAGTGTGAAACCTATTAGATCTACAATTGATCTCCTCCAGGTTGATCAGCCTCTCAGAGCCCACATTCCTTCAAATGCTAAATGGGGGTGATGGATCTACTGAGCCCATATATAAGCTCTAGGTTACGATTTCTAAGCTACTTCAATGCTCCTGTGTTGATATAGTTGAAACATTGGCAGAATTGAAAACTTGGGCTTTGTGGGTTAAGAAGACTTAAGTATAAAGCCAGATTCCCAGCCAATATTCCTGTGCCTGGTGCTTGTCCCTTCCTGTATTCATTATACTTGACCAAACATCCCAGGTAACACATGGTGTGTGAGGCTGGAATGAGATCAGGTCTGTAACACCCCAGTCCAGATCTTGCATATGACAGGGCTCAACACATGCTTATTCCTGTCCTTCCTTCTAACCAAGTCCTTTCCATCTTCTCATCTCAGGAAAACTCAGTGGCCCAACCAAAGTCACTTACTAAAGCCATCTTTTCACCACCTTAATGTCACTTGACAAGGTGTTATCACCCTCTTTTTGGGTTCTGGCTTTTCATTACTGTAACTAGACCACAATGAATGTCTTCATGCAGAAGCTTTGAGTGCATGACATTGTTTTCCCCCTTTGGGGTTAAACCCCAGAGGTGGAAATACCATTAAAAAAAAAAGGTATAAACATGTTAAATGTTCAAACGTTTCTGACACATCCAACAGACTATTTAGAAGCCTTCAGTCACTTAAAAACTGTCTATAATGCATAAGAACACCTTATGCTCCATTGCTGTACAATGAAAAGTCCAGGAAAGCACACAATCTCTGTGCTATCACAACCCCTTAGTGCCCAGAGGAAAATCTTGTCTCTTTTTAAACTGCTGGATCATGATAAAATCACCATTATAAATCAAAGTTGTTTTTTTTAATCCATTTGCAAGTTTTCACCAAGATAGAGAAGTACATAACACCACACACTTAAGTTGCTATGTTACACAGTGATCAGAATGTGCACCATCATTTAATGTCTCAGACAGCACCTTGGGTTAGGGATTATCTTGCTTCCCTCCTCTACTCCCAGGCTCAGGTAGGGGAAATGGCTCCCCTCCTCTCCTCCAGTGGTGACTCTTAGGAGGGCCAATTTATTGCTGAGGTAACAATCTCAGAAGGCACACCTGTTTGTCCCGGGGTATATGTCCATGATTTTATGCACACTAGGTAGCAGAACCAGAGTAGGGACCCAGTGGGTCTGATTGCAGAATCCAGTCCCTCTTTCAATTCTAACAAGGTTTTGCAGCCAGAGCAGAGTAGGAGACACTGAGTCAGGCTGGTTCATGGGAGGCAATCCTACCTCTCAGTCTAGGAGTAGAGGAAGGAAGTAGGCTGGAGGACTGGGTAGGTCATAAATGGAAGAAAATGATTGTAAATTTGCATTGTAAATTGTAATTTTTTCCCATTCTTTTTTGCTAAAGCAGCAAGAAACCAAATGCTCAGGACATTGCTCTCAAGAGAGCAGCTGCCACTGAGCACAGCCTGGCAAATAATTGTCTTCTGAAGTCAGAAAAATATACTGAAGCACAGAAAACTCACCCGGAGGAGTACACAGAGTATCTAGGGTATTTAGTTTTGTGAAGTATGAAACATGGTTTTTTTTTATTCATCTCTATATCATTTGTCATATTTTTCAAATTTCCTACAGTCAATATGAATTATTCCTGGTGTCAGAAAAACATCATTGTGTTTCAAGCCCGGGTCCTTTGCCTCAGCAGGCAAGGAGCCACTCAGCCTGTGACAGTGATTTGCCTGAGGGGGCAACTGGCGCTCTCCCAGAGAGTCCCCAAGTCCCTTTTCCTCACTTCAGCCTTCAGAAACGCATGGGGAATCTGGAGGTTGAGTCCAGGGAAGCCCTAGCTCCTTCCCACCTGCCTTACACCCACATCCACCCATACTCACCCCCCCCACACACCCCACCCCCCCACACACCCCTATGCCACTACTCACCAGGAAAAGGAAGGAACTGAAGCATCAGGATCTGGGTGTGGAGCCAGCAGAGGCTTGCCAGAGGGTCCATCACTGCCTTCACAGCCTTCCCTGGCCTCCTAGGGACCCAGGTGAGATGTGGCCCCTCCCCTGTCCCGCCCTGTTTGTGACCTCCCAGCCTCTCCCCCCCCCTCCTCCCACTGCCTGGAAAAAACAAACACGTTGTTTTCTCCTGTTAGATGGTAAGTGAGCAAATTTATCTTTGTGTTGCATCATCTGTCTGCCACTTCCTGAGTTCTGTTAATAAAAAATGTAAGGTTTTAGATGTGTGATTCTTAGTTCCTGTGGGTCTTCTTTTTGTGAAATTGGAAATAGTCACTTTACAAATGTGGGTCTCCAGCAACTTGAGAGGAATGTGCTCAAGAGTGACCAGGCCAGGTGTCTTTAAGGAGCAGAGGCCCAATGTAAGGATTTTCTTGTACTGAGACTCGAAGGGTCTTGAAAACCTCAAGGAACTTCCAGAAGCCAGGGACACTTAGACTGTTCATGTCATTCCTCTATTTAAAGCAATGTCACAATAAACATCTGTATCAGCTAGAAATAAACCTGGCTAACTCAGAAAGTCAGGGATCTCATATATGGAAGCTGAGAGAAAAAACGGAGACGTAGAGGAGGGAGCATCTCCTGAAAATTAAAGGACTGCTGGACACGGTGGCTCACACCTGCAATCCCGCAGCTGGGGAGGCTGAGGCAGGAGGATCTCGAGTTCAAAGCCAGCCTCAGCAATTTAGGGAGGTGATAAGCAATGCAGTGAGACCTTGTCTCTAATAAAATAGAAAATAGAACTGAGGATGTGGCTCAGTGGTCAGGTGCCCCTGAGTGCAATCCCCGGTTACCCCCTCTCCCCCAAAAAAGAAAACATTGAAAGACCAATAGAGTAGAGGGAAGTGGGGAGAAGAGGAAAGAAGGTGGGGGATGTTGAGGGGAACTATATTCTATTATGTGCATGTATGAATATTAACAAGAAATCCCACTATTTTTTATAATTATAATTTGCCAGTCTAAAATAGAGTCCCACCAAAAAATAGGAAAAGAAAACAAATACCTTTATCTACTAGTGAGAAAGACCTAATCACAGTGACTGAACAATTACTGGCTTCTTTTCTCTTGTGTCCAAAACCACATGTAGGGAAGCAGGTCAGGTGGGAAGGGGGACTCTCTGGGGCATGAGCGTCTCAGGCTCCTCACATTTTCATCTTCCTTGGCATATAGTGCTTCTTCTCCAGGTCACAAATAGCAACTGGAACTCTAGGCATCGTGTACAAATTCCAAACACTAGAAAAAAGGAAAGAGTGGACCAGGGAGGGAACTTTCCCTAAGCCCCATTCAGTGACGTGAGCTTTAGTGGGTGGGGCACATCACTACAACCAAACACAGAGTGAGGAAGGGAAGGGATCCACAGAGATCATGTCTCCTCAAAGGTGCAGACAGGCTTCCTTCTGTTCAGTTATACCCCTGGAAGGAGAATTTCCAGATCAGAGGGCCTTGGTCATTTGTGACATTGATATGCTGTCGAATTACACACCAAAATGGCTGTGCATATTGACATTCTCCCCCAGAGTCTAGGAGTATTCCCATTTTTTACACAGCCTTGTCAACACGATGACCAACCTGGTTGACAATTGGATGTATTTTTAAATGGTATCCTGGGTTTCACTTTTTATTTCCCTGGTGATTAGTGAACTTGAGCATATTTTTAGAAGTTAACTTGTCCACTTTCACAAATCGGGCTTTGTCCAGGGAAAAGACTCTTCCTTTCTTTCCCATGCACTCCCTCCCTGTCTCCCCACCAAGAATGACCCATGACAAGATCTGGCTCCAGGGAGGGTTCTGAGCTGGAGAGAGGAAAGGCCAAGGGAGATGTTGGTCGACCAGAGTCACGCGGGCTGGGGAGGAGACAGAGAAGCCATGGTGTAGGATGTTCTGGGAAGTTGAGGATTTGCTTCCCAGACACAGCTCATACTGAAGGGCTCTGTCTGGGGATTTGGGGGAGAAGTAGCAGTGAGAGAGAGGAGTCATGTCAGCTCGATCCCTCTGAGGACGTGGCTCGCTCATGGTGTTACAAAGGCATGGAGCCTGAATAGGGAGGGACCTTTTGAACTTCTATGCAACATAGAAATCCCCCATGCACCACTGATTAACGGTGCTGCTGTCACTGAACCCCCCAAGGCTAGGGAGATCATCGGATTCAGAGTCTTGGAATGTTCATCTTGATGTCACCCAGGTCAACTTCATTAAGCTTGATCTGAAACGTCCTATGATAGTCTCTGATGATCAAAAGCCATCCTTGGTCTTTGGTAATTTCTGAGCCCTATCCCTCATGACCCACTTCCCACTTTCTCCATTCCTTAATTCCACCCAGCATCTCAGGTCCATCAAAATGATCCACTTAATAGCTTCACCATGGGCGGGGAGTGCGCCCAGTGGTGGAGCACATTCGTGTGCACAGCCCCGGATTCAATACCCGCCAAAATGACCAAAAACCAAAATGCTTCATCCAACATCTGGAGGTTGTCCAAGGAGGAGTCCTCTCCAATGATTGCATAGCTTTGCAGAGTCCTCCCTTCCCTTCCCCTCCCTTCCCTTCTCCCTTTCTGCTGGGAATCACCCTGGGCCTCATGCATGCTGGGCAAGCACCACCCAGCCAGCGCTCCATCTTCCCATTGCCATCCCCTGTCACTGTCTCCCTTCAAAACCAACTTCTCCTTCCCAGTGGCCCTACCCACCCTGCACGGTCCCCTCAAGGGACAGAACAGCCTCCCCGTGGAGCAATGGCTTATCCTCTATTTTTCTCATGTTTCTCGGCCTTCCTCAGCTTCCTTGGAATTTTTAGGTGGAAAAAAATACATTCTCCATCTCATTGTATCTTCTGAGAGACATATTTGTACCTTCTATCATATTCTCTCAAATTCTCTCCCCAGGGGTGGGAAAGGGGAAGACACTGGGACCGCCTGTCCTAGGTGATGTCACACATCCTCCTTTTCCCAATGCTGGCGACTGAACTCTTCCCTGGGGCACATATAGTGGTTTTGTAACTTTACAGTCTTTTGCATCTCTCACCCTCTCCTTGGGGGTACACACAGCTGATTAAATCTGGCTCTCCATGCAACCTATCCAGGCAGGGATCCCCCTCATGATTAGAAAGTACTGGGGATTCCAGTTCAGAAAAGTACAACTAGTGTTTAATGAGAACTGGAAGGATTTGGATTTAGACCTCATCTTATGCCATGGGTTCTCCCTCTTTAGAATCAGGGACCATTCTGTGATTTCAGCACTCTCCCCCTTACAAGTGGAGCTGAATAATTTAATGAGCAAAGTATTTGTTATAGTTTGGATCTTGAATGTCCCCCAAGGGCCCTGTGTTGAAGGATTGGTCCCTGCCTGTGGTGCTTTGGGGAGGTGGTGGAACCCTTGGAGAATAAAATCTAAATGTTTCAGTCAGTTAATTCACTGCTGTGTCTTAAAAACCCAACCAGAACAACTGTAGAGGAGGAAAAGTTTATTTGAGGGCTCACAGTTTCAGAGGTCTCAGTTCTTAGAAATCCAGCACCATTACTCCACGTGAGGCTGAACATCATGGCGGAAAAGTGTGGCAGAGGGAAGCAGTGGTGTTTAGGAAGCAGAGAGGGTCCACTTGCCAGATACAAATATATGCCCAAAGCCACACCCCTAATTGTCTCATTTCTCCTCTGAACCTTCTTGTACTGTCTCACACATGGAATTTTGGGGGACACCTCACATCCAAACCATAACAGGAAGGAAGGTCACTGAGGTCATGCCTTGAAAAAGATATTGAGAGTCCAGACACTTCCCCCACCCCACCTCTCTCTTTCTTCCCAGCTGCCATGAGGTAAATAGACCTTCCTCCTGATGTGCTTCTGCCATGATGTATTATCCCACACAGGCCCAAAGCAACAGGGCCATGTGACCAGGGACTGAAACCATGAGCTGAAACAAACCTTTCTTCCTTTTAAGTGGAATCCCTCAGGTATTTTGTCACAGTGATTGCAGGCTGACTGACAAACTTCTCCCCACTCCAGCACTCCCCTCATATCCTGACCTTAAATTGCTGAACTCCTAGGGTGGGAGTTGCCTTCACCTGCAGTCTGCTACATGATACCTTTTCTTGTCTTAATGGACACAAACACACACATTTTCTGACTCCTGTGATCCAGGCAATACTTTGATTTACCAAAATCTACTGCAAATATACTAGAACTGGTAGGTGCTAAGGGCTGGGTGCTCCCACTTGTGAAGTCCTTGCCCCAATTAATACATGAAGGCTAATTGGTGGACACTGTATGTCAGTAGCTCTTAGAGTTTTGTTCTGAAGCTGCTTCTGTGGTCCATATAGGAACAGCTCTTTTCTCCCTACCCATTACATTACTTGGAAGAAATCTAACTTTTGGGGTTAGATTTAGACCTGATCCCTCCAGATCCCTAAATCAGAGCTGATACCTCCTGTCATTTGGTCTTTTTGACAAATAGTCCACTGTCTCTTCAGCCCTCACAAATAGCTTCACCAAGAACAATAATTTGGAGGCCACTCTGGTGAAGTCCAGGCCTCTACTGTCAGATTTCATTCCAGATTCTCCCATAATGTCATGAGCTGGCTAGCAATCCCCCCATCACCTCTGGTGTCTTAGGGGACAAATTCCTCTAATCTCAACACCTTTTGTTTGATGTGTGGTCAGAAACCCAACTGGGAGTCTGTCTATCAACATCACCAGGGAGAATCCTGCCAGGTGTTGACTGCACAGGATGATGCGTCTGTTGTTTAAGGTGACGAGTCTCCATCAGCAGAGTTCTAAGGCTGCGTGGTAGTTGACCTCACTGCAGCAACTTCCAGACTTTGGCCAGCTGTTTCATCAAGACCAGGTTGGAGGTCCAGTATTGACCTCCATTCTTCTTCCTGGAAATCTCCTAGTTTCTTAAGGAATTGTGGTTCCTTTGGAAAAACAATTTGCACCTAATAGTTTCATGGGTTATTCTTAGAATTCAGTCATTCATGTATGCTCACAGGAGAGTATTTCAAATAAGAGAACTGAACATATTTTATTTAACAGGTAAGAATGATGTGTGGATTTTCAATATTTAGACATGTGATTTATGGATCTCCATTGGTTATCTTGCTCTGGGTTCCACCAATGTTAGAGATGGTTTTGGCAGCAGGAGTAGGAGCATTGCTAATCTAAGCAACCTGCTTATGTGACTTAAGTTTTTAAGTCCTGCTTGAACCTGCTCCTGTATACGTGTGTGTGTGTGTGTGTATGTACGTGTGTGACTTTTACTTGGTAATTAAATACTCTCAGTTATGCCTGATCACATGGTTTCATGAATTAGAAATTATCCAGATAAGGACAACAGCAAACCTAAAACTATGTTAAATGTGTTATTTTTCAAAGAAGACAGTGAAAAACCAGCCTCTACCTCAGAGCAAAGCCTGTCCAAGGAAGGGGATGCGACCCTTGTTCTTGGAAAGACCCACAAAGCACTCCTAGGCACATTCCCACCCTGCTGAGTTGTTTATCTACAAATAACAGAAGAGATCTGCTGCGCCAGGTGTCCCTGACTCAGTCAGTCTAGGTGAGGGCCATAGCATCCCTCTAGCAGCGACCAATCAGCATGAGACAGGGAAAATACCTGGGCTGCCAGATGACCCCCCAGTAGTTTAGGGTGGTTGATGACATGTTGGGAAAGCATGAAGTTCAGAATGTACTCATGGCTTAAACCAATCAGTTCAAATGAAACTCCCTCTTATACTAACCACTCACCCTACCCAACATGTTCCTGCCAGTGAATGTGCTAATCATGTTTTAGAGTTGTTTTATGATTTTCCTGCGGTGTGTGATGACTTGCTAAGAGATGATATGATGTATATGAAGTCCCTGCCTTTCCCAGAGAGTGTATAAAACTGCTGCAAACCCTGGACTCGGGGCCTCTCAGCATCACCAGTTGCTGTGTGCATGCGGAGGATGGAGTTAGCTTGCAATAAACACCTCTTTGCTGCATACATGGATCTTGGTCTTTGGTGGTCTTTGGGGGTCCCGAATTCGAGCATAACATATGGGAGCTTGTCTGGGATCCCCCTTATAAGCCTACCCAGACACCCTGATCGAGAGTTGATGAAAACCTGGCCAGTAAGTAAAGGCATTACTGATCTGTAGTTTTCTGTACTCTGGTTGCCTGCAGGTTCTGGTTCTGTGTTGTATGGTCAGCAAAAGGTCCAGGTGGATGCACTGAAGGGCAGCCGATGTTGTTTGCAGGAGTTGTCCCCAGCCCCTTCTGGGTTCTGGGTGGATTGCCTTTAGTAAAGTATTTTGTAGCTGACGAATCTGCTGTCTACCTCTGCTTTTAGTTTCTGGGTATCAATCATGCCACGCTGCGAATTCTGTGTTACGTGTTTTTGTTTCTATTGTCCTGTCCGCCTCCACCCCAACACCCTGGCAAGGGAACTAATCTCCCAATCCAGAGTCATCAGACCCAATCTGAGGGGGATACTCCCCTAATCTGTTTGTCTGAGGGGAAGGCCCCAGTTGGCTTGGGGCCAGCACCCCACTTCCGTTTTTGTTGACAATCTGAAAAAGGAATCTGTGTCTTTTTGTCTGTGTCTCTGTTAATTGTGATGGCATTGTTTTACTTTGGACAGATGTAGAGTTCCAAGTTCCATTGTGCCTTAGATGTGTAGAGGTAATTTTAGTTAAATTTTAGCCTGAAAATGTCCCTGGTATGCTTCTCCTGCTTCCCTGAAAGGGACCAAAAGTCAATAGAATCACCAGTTTTTTCTTTTCTCTCCTTTTACACCCCTTTTAGCTGTGTTTTAAAGAACTTTGATAAACTTTACTCCCCTTTGTTAAGCGAGATTAGGGAAGCAATGTTTTCTTTTCTTCCCCTACTTGGCTTGAGTGCACCCACTGCAGATGGAAATGCCTGCTGGGGATCTAAGAACTTTGATATCTCCTATTTCTTTTTCTCAAAACCCTGTCCTCATTATTAAATTGGTATTAATTGGCTTCGAGGACAGAAACTGAACTTTCAGTCACAAATTTTGGCACCCCAGATGGGACTCTAGAGGAGCCTCTGTTCAGCTTTCTTAGGGAGCCCAGCACTCCAAACAACTGCTGGCAGAGGATTAACTTTTGAGAGCTGACTACTGGAAAGTTAGGAGATACACCAGCATGCCTGGGGTCAGACCTAACCAGAGGAGCTAATCCTGTAAGTAAAAGAAGGGACTGAGGTTCCCCCAGCAGCTGCTGAAGCCCCTTTTGCTTTGGGGAACTCCCTTATTCCTTCCCTGTAAGGATTGCTCCATCTCTGTCCACTTAAAAAAGAAGGAGACACTGAATGCAGTAAAATCGCCAAACCGAGACCCTTAATTTTACATTTCTTGTTGTCCCTCTGTGAGAACATCTGGTCCACCTGTGGGGACATCTATGGTGCCACTGGTGTAGGAGTCATAATTAAATGGGAGTTAGAAACTTGGGGAGACTTTTCTCTTATCTGGTCTGTTTTTAAAGTTCCTGTCTGTCAGCCATAGTCTGGAGCTCCCTTCTGTCTGTCTGTCCTGTATCTTTTTTTTGGTGTCTGTTTCTGGCCCTTTAAGACATGGGCAATAGGGGAGAAGATGGCCGCTGCGTACGAGGGTTGCTGAAGTGCTGAGCGTGGTGCTCAAAGCAGCGGCTTTAATAGAGATTTCGCACAGTCTGTTAAAGCTCCTTTCACCGTTAATCTGTAGTGGACCACTTTGCCAAGGAGCGGGAAGAACAAAGAAATTGAAAAAGAGACGCTTGGCTGCTCAGAGCCGCGGGCGCTTTGCTCCCATCTGCTTCCTCTTTCGCTTCGCTCCGGGCGGAGAAGCTGAATGTGCAATCAGCAGTGGATTGTAAGTACCCGAGGCAAAGAAAGCTCAGTGCGCCCCGCCTTTTTTTTTTCTTCTTTTTTTTTCTTCTTCTTTTTTTTTGAATATTTTTTATACAGGGAGAGTTTGTGGATTGGGATTGCTGGCGGGGCTGTGGTTTCTGTGCCGAAAATCCACTCCGCGGGAGCCGCCATTTGCTTTCTGCTTGCTGTCTTGATGGCTCTGTATACACTGTCCGGCAGCCGCACCTAGAGGTTGGAGCTGGGCTGCGTGCCGAGCCCTGTCCTCCGAAGGCTGGACTGCAGCCTCGAGCGTCTCGGTGGCCTGTTCGCCGCTGCACCTTCGGGCAGAGCCTGCTCTGGGGTCGTTCTGCACCCCCCTGCCAGGGGACCCGTGCTCCGGAGGAGGGGGACGGAGAGCCGCGGCGGCAGCCGCTTGGGCCCCTGGGGCCTGGCACCGGGCTGAAGAGCTGCGGAGGCCAGGGCGGCTCTGCTACGGTCGCAGACAAGCGCGGACGCTCGTCAGCGCGGCCCAGAGTTTCATTTCTAGAAATCTGGACTGGAAACAGAAGCAGCAGTTTGTATAATCCCAAGAACTTGCTTATACCAGGAAGCTGTAAGGGCAACATGAATATCACTGAGGAGATGTAACATGGTGGCAGGCGCAGAGAGATCAAGTCTCTGACATCTTCAACTGCGCGGGCATAGGGAGCCGTAAACTGTCTAAATGCTGTTTGCTCAGGATCACTAGGCAATGCTGAGCTGACGTGGATCTGGGGTGTACAGGCTGGGCCCCTCAGAACACACACACAGAGCCCGAATCGGAGGCAATTAAGCTCCGGTTCGCCTGCTTCGTGTGACTCAGCACTAACGATCCCGCTGAAATAATTGGCCGGCCCTTAGGAACTTACAGAGGTAAAAGCCAACCGAGCCTTCATAGGCAGTGGCCACAGGACTGAAACGGGGATTGGGAGAGACAGTCAGGACCCACCCGTTGAATTGGTCATCCGGCAAAGGGAGCAAACGGTCACCATTTGCATGGGATATCACCATGGCAGAGAAATGGCGTCACGGGCGGAGGAGATAACTGCATTGAAACCAGCGCGACAGGTGTGTAATCCCCTAGCCATCTCTCTCCACACAGCAGGGAAACCTTAAGGGCCACTCCCAGCTCTCCTGTGAACGCAATAACCAGACCCAGGGAATCAGGAGTGGCGCGGGACTCGCGGCGCGGAACTCCCGGCTACCGCTCCCACCAGTGCTGACAACTGAGGTCTCTTGCACCAGCTACCGGGGGCGTGGCTACAGGAGGGCAAGCAAATTCGCTGGGGGATCTCAGCCCCAAGCTCTACAAACTTAGGGTCTGAGGGAGGCAAACAGGGAGAGTGAGCCCAGGTGTTCATGAAAACAGGGCTCCCAGGAGCAGCAGACCTGGCGTGTAGCCAGTATTGTGGTGAGCGCCACAGGTGAGCACGGCCTGGCTTGAGGAAACACAAGACAAGGCCCTAGACACTCAGGATTGGAGACCCGCCCAGTCTAGGAGAAAGAGCTGCTGCACAGTGAATGGTTCCCACCTATTGAGAGGAGAAGCTTGGCCCAGTGGGCACAGCTCCACCTACTGGAAGAGAAGTTAATAGAACGCTAGGACTGCATTTATTATTATTATTATTATCATTTTTTTCTTTTCTTTTCTTTTTCTTTTTTTTTTCTTTTTCTTTCATTTTCAATTTTTATTTGTTGTTGTTCTTTAATTTTTTTCAATGTTTCTATTTTTTAAAATTTTTTTATTTTATTATTATTATTATTATTTTAATTTTAATTTTCATTTTTTATTATCACTATTATTTTTGTTAAAATTTTTTTTCGTCTTTTCTTTCTTTCTTTATTATCTAATCTTTGTTATTCTTGTTTCTTTTGTCTTTTCATTTCTTTTCAATCTTCTTATTCCCCCTTCCTTGAATTCTACCTGCCTACTCTCATTCTCTTTAGTGACTTCTTCCCTTCCCTTCTAATATCTTTCCTCTCAAGCATCAAATAAATCTATAAGAGTAAACAGTAACTCAGCAGTCAAACAGAACAAGAAGTAACATGAGCAGCATAAAAAAGCAAGGAAGAAAAGGAGTACAAACAATGAAGGACAGCCTAAATATTCAGGAGGACCTAGAGTCAGCAGAAAAATGGTCATATAAAGAACTCAAGGAATACCTTAGACAGATGGAATGGAACCTTAAAGAAGATACGAGACAGCAAATCCAAACAGTGAAAGAACACTTTGAAAATGAATTACATAGACAGATAAAAGAAGAAGTTAAGCATCTTTATCAGGAGATTGAGATTATAAAAAAAAACCAAACAATAATTCTAGAAATGAAGGAAACGATAAACCAAATTAAAAACTCAACTGAGAGTATCACTAACAGAGTGGAGCAAGTAGAAGCCAGAACATCAGATAATGAAGACAAAATATATCATCTTGAAAAGAGCCTAGCCAACTCAGAAAGGCTGGTTAAAAACCATGAGAAAAACATCCAAGAGATATGGGATAACATAAAGAAACCAAACCTACGAGTCATCGGGATAGAAGAAGGTACAGAGATTCAAACCAAGGGAATGAGTAACCTGCTGAAAGAAATAATTACAAAAAACTTTCCAGAAATAAAAAAGGAAACGGATATACAAATTGTAGATGCATACAGGACACCGAGCACACAAAATCACAGTAGACCAACGCCAAGACACATTGTTATGAAGATATCCAATATACAGAACAAAGAGAAAATACTAAAAGCTACAAGAGAAAGGAGGCAGATTACATTCAGGGGTAAACCAATAAGGTTAACAACGGATTTTTCATCACAGACGCTGAAAGCGAGAAGATCCTGGAACAATGTATTTCAAACACTGAAAGACAATGGATGCCAACCAAGAATTCTGTATCCAGCAAAATTAAGCTTCAGGTACGATAACGAAATAAAAATCTTTCATGATAAACAAAAGCTAAAAGAATTTGCAGCCAGAAAACCAGCATTGCAAAGCATCTTGAGCAAAACACTACACGAGGAAGAAATGAAAAACAATAACCAAAACCATCAGTGGGAAGTGCCTCTATAAAGACAGAGGGCAGGGGGAAAGCTAACCATGGAGAAACAAACGAAATTAAAAAAAAAAAAAAGAAGATAAATAATCAAACATGGCTGGAAGTACAAACCATATATCAATAGTAACTCTAAACATTAATGGCTTAAACTCTCCAATAAAGCGACATAGGCTGGTAACATGGATTAAAAAAACAAATCCAACAATATGCTGCCTCCAGGAGACACATCTGATTGGAGAAGACATACACAGGCTGAAGGTGAAAGGTTGGGAAAAAATATACCATGCACACGGTCCTCGTAAGCAAGCAGGGGTGGCCATCCTCATATCGAATAAAATTGACTTCAAGACTAAATTAATCAAAAGGGATAAGGAAGGACATTATATACTGTTAAAAGGAACCATTCACCAACAAGACATAACAATTATCAATATTTATGCACCAAATAATGGTGCTGCGACGTTCATAAAACAAATTCTCCTCAAGTTCAAGAATCAAATAGACCACAACACAATAATTATGGGTGACTTCAACACACCTCTCTCACAATTGGACAGATCCTCCAAACAAAAGCTGAATAAAGAAACTATAGAACTCAATATCACAATCAACAACCTAGACTTAACTGACATATATAGAATATATCAACCATCATCAAGTGGATATACTTTTTTCTCAGCAGCACATGGATCCTCCTCAAAAATAGACCATATATTATGCCATAGGGCAACCCTCAGTAAATATACAGGGGTGGAGATAATACCATGCATTTTATCTGATCATAATGGAATGAAACTGGAAATCAATGATAAAAGACGGAAGGAAAAATCCTACATCACATGGAAAATGAACAATATGTTACTGAATGATCAATGGGTTACAGAAGACATAAAGGAAGAAATCAAAAAATTCTTAGAGCTAAATGAAAATACAGACACAACATATCGGAATCTATGGGACACAATGAAAGCAGTTTTAAGAGGGAAATTCATCGCTTGGAGGTCATTCCTCAAAAAAAGGAAAAACCAACAAATAAATGAGCTCACACTTCATCTCAAAGCCCTAGAAAAGGAAGAGCAAAACAACAGCAAATGTAGCAGAAGGCAAGAAATAATTAAAATCAGAGCGGAAATCAATGAAATTGAAACAAAAGAAACTATTGAAAAAATTAACAAAACTAAAAGTTGGTTCTTTGAAAAAATAAATAAGATCGACAGACCCTTAGCCATGCTAACGAAGAGAAGAAGAGAGAGAACTCAAATCACTAACATACGGGATGAAAAAGGCAATATCACAACAGACACTACAGAAATACAGAAGACAATTAGAAATTATTTTGAAAACCTATATTCCAATAAAATAGAAGATAGTGAAGACATTGATAAATTCCTTAAGTCATATGATTTGCCCAGACTGAGTCAGGAGGATACTCACAACTTAAACAGACCAATAACAATAGATGAAATAGAAGAAGCAATCAAAAGACTTCCAACCAAGAAAAGCCCAGGACCTGATGGGTATACAGCGGAGTTTTACAAAACCTTTAAGGAAGAATTAATACCAATACTTTTCAAGTTATTTCAGGAAATAGAAAAAGAAGGAGCTCTGCCAAATTCATTCTATGAGGCCAACATCACCCTGATTCCGAAACCAGACAAAGACACCTCAAAGAAAGAAAACTACAGACCAATATCTCTGATGAACATAGATGCAAAAATCCTCAATAAAATTCTGGCGAATCGGATACAAAGGCACATCAAAAAAATTGTGCACCATGATCAAGTAGGATTCATCCCTGGGATGCAAGGATGGTTCAATATACGGAAATCAATAAATGTTATTCACCACATCAATAGACTTAAAAATAAGAACCATATGATCATCTCAATAGACGCAGAAAAAGCATTCGACAAAGTACAGCATCCCTTTATGTTCAAAACATTAGAAAAACTAGGGATAACAGGAACTTACCTCGACATTGTAAAAGCTATCTATGCTAAGCCTCAGGCTAGCATCATTCTGAATGGAGAAAAATTGAAGGCATTCCCCCTAAAATCTGGAACAAGACAGGGATGCCCTCTATCACCACTTCTATTCAATATAGTTCTCGAAACACTGGCCAGAGCAATTAGACAGACGAAAGAAATTAAAGGCATAAAAATAGGAAAGGAAGAACTTAAATTATCACTATTTGCAGATGACATGATTCTATACCTAGAAGACCCAAAAGGGTCTACAAAAAAACTACTAGAACTAATAAATGAATTCAGCAAAGTGGCAGGATATAAAATCAACACGCATAAATCAAAGGCATTTCTGTATATCAGCGACAAAACTTCTGAAACGGAAATGAGGAAAAACACTCCATTCACAATAGCCTCAAAAAAAATAAAATACTTGGGAATCAACCTAACAAAAGAGGTGAAAGATTTATATAATGAAAACTACAAAACCCTAAAAAGAGAAGTAGAAGAAGATCTTAGAAGATGGAAAAATATACCCTGTTCATGGATAGGCAGAACTAACATCATCAAAATGGCGATATTACCAAAAGTTCTCTATAGGTTTAATGCAATGCCAATCAAAATCCCAACGGCATTTCTTGTAGAAATGGATAAAGCAATCATGAAATTCATATGGAAAAATAAAAGACCCAGAATAGCAAAAGCAATTCTAAGCAGGAAGTGCGAATCAGGCGGTATAGCGATACCAGACTTCAAACTATACTACAGAGCAATAGTAACAAAAACAGCATGGTACTGGTACCAAAACAGGAGGGTGGGCCAATGGTACAGAATAGAGGACACAGAGACTAATCCACAAAGCTACAACTATCTTATATTTGATAAAGGAGCTAAAAGCATGCAATGGAGGGAGGATAGCATCTTCAACAAATGGTGCTGGGAAAACTGGAAATCCATATGCAACAAAATGAAACTGAATCCCCTCCTCTCGCCATGCACAAAAGTTAACTCAAAGTGGATCAAGGAGCTAGATATCAAATCAGAGACTCTGCGTCTGATAGAAGAAAAAGTTGGCTCCGATCTACATATTGTAGGGTCGGGCTCCAAATTCCTTAATAGGACACCCATAGCACAAAAGTTGATAACAAAAATCAACAAATGGGACTTACTTAAACTGAAAAGTTTTCTCTCAGCAAGAGAAACAATAAAAGAGGTAAATAGGGAGCCTACATCATGGGAACAAATTTTTACTCCTCACACTTCAGATAGAGCCCTAATATCCAGAGTATACAAAGAACTCAAAAAATTAAACAATAAGAAAACAAATAACCCAATCAACAAATGGGCCAAAGACCTGAACAGACACTTCTCAGAGGAGGACATACAATCAATCAACAAGTACATGAAAAAATGCTCACCATCTCTAGCAGTCAGAGAAATGCAAATCAAAACCACCCTAAGATACCATCTCACTCCAGTAAGATTGGCAGCCATTATGAAGTCAAACAACAACAAGTGCTGGAGAGGATGTGGGGAAAAGGGTACTCTTGTACATTGCTGGTGGGACTGCAAACTGGTGCGGCCAATCTGGAAAACAGTATGGAGACTCCTGGGAAAGCTGGGAATGGAACCACCATTTGACCCAGCTATTGCCCTTCTTGGACTTTTCCCAGAAGACCTTAAAAGAGCGTACTACAGGGATACTGCTACATCGATGTTCATAGCAGCACAATTCACAATTGCTAGACTGTGGAACCAACCCAGATGCCCTTCAATAGATGAATGGATAAAAAAAATGTGGCATTTATACACCATGGAGTATTATGCAGCACTAAAAAATGACAAAATCATAGAATTTGCAGGGAAATGGATGGCACTAGAGCAGATTATGCTTAGTGAAGCTAGCCAATCCCTAAAAAACAAATACCAAATGTCTTCTTTGATATAATGAGAGCAACTAAGAACAGAGCAGGGAGGAAGAGCAGGAAGAAAAGATTAACATTAAACAGATACATGAGGTGGGATGGAAAGGGAGAGAAAAGGGAAATTGCATGGTAATGGAGGGAGACCCTCATTGTTATACAAAATTACATATAAGAGGTTGTGAGGGGAATGGGAAAATAAACAAGGAGAGATATGAATTACAGTGGATGGGGTAGAGAGAGAAGATGGGAGGGGAGGGAGGGGGGATGGTAGAGGATAGGAAAGGTAGCAGAATACAACAGTTACTAATAGGGCATTATGTAAAAATGTGGATGTGTAACCGATGTGATTCTGCAATCTGTATTTGGGGTAAAATTGGGAGTTCATAACCAACTGGAATCTAATGTATGAAATATGATATGTGAAGAGCTTTATAATGTTTTGAACAACCAATAAAAAAAATTAAAAAAAAAAATAAAAAAAAATAAAAATTTAAAAAAAAAAAAAAGACATGGGCAATAATGTGTTGATATCAACTGTGGAGTTTTTAAACATTGCAATGGAGATTTCACCTGCGAAAAGCTACAAGGCCTTTACTATGGTGTTATGTGTGCACACTTGTGTTATGTGTTGTCAACAAATGAAAATAATGATGTCTTTATGAACATTGGCAGATATATAGAGCACTCATGGAAAATTTAAAAAATGGATCCAAATATCTTTGATTCACGTGATTTAAATGGTTCAATTTAAATTGGGTAAACAGATGAAAGGATAGATGCCTTTAAAATTAAGCTTACACGTTTTTCTAGGTGTTCAAAAAAACTAATAAAATGTTGATGTCTATGAAATAATCTGCCTAAATTCAGAAATTTACAAGGATTGTTTCAAAATGTGAACAGAAAATGAGGTTAACAGATGGAAAAGAGAAATTAGAAGGTTCTAGGTATGGATTTAATAGAAGGAAAATGTGTTTCTGGATAAGAGAGTCTATATGATTAAGTAAATAAGAGGGTTTAAGTAAATGATAAAGGTCTGTGTAAGTTGATTATATATGTAAATTTTTTTAAAATTTATTTTTTAGGTGTAGATGGACACAACACAATGCCTTTATTTTTATGTGGTGCTGAGGATTGAACAAAGGTCCCGCCTGTGCTAGGCGAGCACTCTACCACTGAGCCAGAATCCCAGCCCCAGTAGTAATTTTTTTGAGAAAGTAATCTTAAAGAAATTAAAAATTATACAACTATGGTGGGCTGGGGTTGTGGCTGAGTGGTAGAGTGCTCACCTGGCATGTGTGAGCCCTGGGTTCAATCCTGAGCACCACATAAAAATAAATAAATAAAATAAAGGTATTGTGTCTAACCAAAAATCAATCAATCAATCAATCAATACATCTTAAAAAAATTATACAACTATGGTTAAACAACTGTTATTTTGCAATATTGTAAAATGTTATTTCTTTAAGAGCTAAACTTGGTTAATATAAAAACATCAATGTAATTGTGGTGCTATTAATGTGTTCATATCTTCCAGGTATACAAGACTGTGAGGTAGAAGCTTTAAAAGAGCATTATATCAAGCTGGTGTTCTAAAGTTGTATGGTAATTTTAGGCTTAAAAGAAAAACATATTGGAGATTTATTTATATCATTTGATGTTCTATAACTGGACCTGTTATCAATAGGATATGTAAAATTTTATGTTACTTTTTACACTGAGGAACAATTTAAATGTATTTTTAAGTTAATGAGAGCTTAATCTGTGTAAAGGTTAATATTGTAAAACACAAAAGTACTTTGCTACCTTTCTACAAAAGTTAAAAGCTTTCAGTCTTTCTTTAATTCATGTTTTAGATGTGATATTATATTGTGTTAGCTAATATTCATGTGAACTTGAGTAACAATTTATGTAGGCTTTGTAAAATGATGTCTAAAATGCAAAGATTAACTTCAGAACTTGAGCACTTAAGATTTATGAAGAGCCCCGCCTTACCTGAGATAAGACTCTGGTCCCATCTTACTACATGTGTGAATGACTACGAAAGAAGTAGGCCAGATTTCAGTACATTTAAAGTTGTGTCCAAAAGTTGGTTTTTGTCAAGATTACTAGGATCTCAAACAGGGGATATAATGTATAACTCTGTCAAAGTTCAAGGTAGCTATTACACGAACTAAATATGTTTTTACTCTTGTTAATTTTATTTTGTAGTTTTCTTATAAATGGTCTAAAGATTGCATGTTAATGTTTTGCAGAGGTACTGCTTTAAGAACACACAACCTGGGTTAATTTAAGATAGTGAGTTATCACCTGCAGGACAGAGAGATAGACATTAAAGCCCAGTACTCTTAATATAAGGCTGTTGAAATTTATTTGCTGGATGTCTAAGATTAAGTTTTAAAATTAAAATTAAAATAAAAGGGCAAAGAAAAACCAATATTTGGCTCTTGCCCTCTGAGTCAGTATGAATCCAGGGAACAGGGGACTTCTCTAAAGAGCTTTGCAACTCTGGGCCACATAACCTCTTGACCAGGGAGATTAATGAGACCACTGGAGAACAGAAAGCCAATCAGTGCATTTGCTATGAAGAGGAGGGTCATCGGAGAAGGGAGACATTCCTGATGCTTCCAAGGGAAGCCACATGGTCAAGCAAGACCTGGACCCATTCTAGCACAAATGGCACTAGCAGAACTGAAAAGCTGCTGTAAAGTTCCCCCAGGATTCCCATGGAAACTCAGCTGACTGTTAACAATAGATAGAAACAAAAGTCAGTTTGACTTGCTTCATCTTAAACATTTAGCAAAGACAGTTAAAACCAAAACACAGCTATTCCTGAGCATTTTAAATAATTATAATAATAGTTAAATGTAACTTAAGGTATACACCTTGTGTTAGCCTCCAAGTATAACAAAGACTGGAGGCTACAAAAGAGATTCTTAGGCAGGAATGCCTGATTACTGCCCTCTTCCCTCTCCCTCTATATCCCTATTACTAATTGATGGTAAAACAAAATTTGTGTGTGTGTGTGTGTGTGCTCTTTTTCATTAAAAATAAATAGAACATAAAAAATAGATCATAAGTAAATAAATAATATATAAAACACTAGATCATAAGAAGAGAGTGAGTGGGGTAGTTTCAATAGCTCATTCAGGGAGAAGTGTACAATTCTGGACAATTTTAGCCATAGTAGAAAATATCAAATACCTTCAAAACTTTTCTCCTTCATAAAAAAAAATTAGCAGCCTATACTTATGGTGACACTCAACAGCATGAGAGGTACAAGAAAGACCCTTTCAAATCTCAATCCCAATGAAATTTCAGTAACTTCAGTTACAAGGAAGTTGACATGACTGAAATTGGAGCTCTCCCAATGCAGAGTTATCCAACAATTTATCAACTTGTCAACACCAATTACATACAGTCATTTAATGTCCTGAATGGAGAAGTGGAGCACTGCACTAATTAGGACCTTTAAAAGCTAAGGATTTAACTGGGGATACAGCTCAGCTGGTAGAGTGCTTGCCTCACATGCACAAGGCCCTGGGTTCAATCCCCAGCACCACCACAAAAAAAAAAAAATTAAAAAGCTAGGGCTGATCATGGTGACCAACACATGTAATCCCAGCTACTCAGGCAGCTGAGGTAGGAGGATGCCAGGCAAATTCAAGGTCAGCCTGTAAAAACAGTGGGTTGGGATGCACTTCAGCAGTAGAGTGCCAGTGTCCCTGGATTCAATTGCTAGTACCACATACAAAAAAAAAAAAAAAAAAAAAAAAAAGCCTGGAGAACAAGATGTCCATAGAGGCCTTGACATTTTTTTCTTTTTCTTTTTGTTAGAGCTTTATAGTTATACATAGTAGCATGGAAATTGATTTCAGTTCATGACCCTCCCTTCTCCCCCATCCTCTCTCCCCTCTCCCACTCTCCTTCCTCTGCCCTACTCCACTTCCTTTCCCTCATCTATTAATTCACATTCGATTGGCTCTTTATGTTATCCTATTCTTCTCTCCCTCTTCCCTTGGTCTTAGTCTACCTTCCTCATATGAGAGAACACATTTGACCTTTGAGTTTCTGAGCTGGCTTATTTCACTTAACATGATGTTCTCTTTTTCCATCCATTTACCAGCAAAATGCCATCATTTCATTCTTTTTTATGGCTGATTAGAATTCCAGTATATGTATACACCACGATTTCTTAATCCACTCATCTATTGTCAGGCATCTGGGTTGATTCCAACATTTAGCTGTTGTGAACTGTGCTGGTAGAAACACTGAGGTGGCTGTATCACTATAGTGTGCTGAGTTTAGATCTTTTGGGAGATCCAACAAGGAGCAAGATAGCTGGGTCACATGGTGGTTCCATCACTAGTTTTCTGAGGAGCCTCCATACTGCTTTTCACAGTGTTGAACTAGTTTGCAGTCCCACCAAAAATGTACAAGTGAACCTTTTTCTCCACATCCTTACCAACATTTATTATTGTTCATATTCTTATGTCATTGTGACTGGAGAGAGAGGAAATTTTAGTGTAGTTTTGATTTGCATCTTCCTGATGTCAAACATGTTGAGCATTTTTTCATATATTTGCAGGCCATTTGCATTTCTTCTATTGAGAAGTTTGTTTGGTTCTTTTGCCCATTATTGATTGAGTTTTGTGTGTGTGTGTGTGTGTGTGTGAGAAGATTTTTTAGTTCTTTTTATATCCTGGGTACTAGTTCCCTATCAGAGGAGCAGCTGGATGAGATTTTCTCTCATTCTGTAGGCTGTCTTTATTCTCTCGTTTCATTAGCTGTGCAGAAACTTTTTAGTTTGATGGCCCCCCACTTATTGACTCCTGGTTTTATATCTGGTGCCTTGGGGGTCTTGTGAGGGAAGCTGGAGCCAGGGTGTTTATGATGGAGTGTTGACTCCATGTTTCCTTCCAGCAGTCGTAAAGTTTCTGGTCTCATTCCTGAGACTTTGAGCCATTTCAATTTGAGTTTTGTGCAGGATGAGGACACGAGTCTAGTTTCATTTTCTACATAAAGCTAACCAATTTTCCTGCACCATTTGTTTAAAAGGCTGTCTTTTCTCCAAGATATACTTTTGGCCCCTTTGTCAAATGTCAGACAGCCCTAGGCAGATGGATTTGACTCTGTGTCCTCTGTGGTGTTCCATTGGTCTTGGTGTCTGTTTTGATGCCAATTCCATGCTCTTTGTGTGCTACAGCTCTGTAGCATAATTTCAGATCTCGTATTACCACAGGCCCCTGATCATTTCATTTCAGTCCTCACCTTAGGGCCCTTGTGCCCCTGGCTTCCCCGATCATGGTCACCTGCCAGTGCCCAGCCCTGCATCTCCACCCACTGCCCCTGCTGGGCCTCAGCCCCTGTGCTCCATTCTACCAGAGTCTCCGCTGGTGCCCACACCCACGTGCCAGGGCTGCACTTGTCACCCGGCTTCTCACCAACTACTGTTCCCTGTCTCAGTCAATAGTCCCATCCAGACCCTGGCCTTGCTCTGGGCTCCTTCCTCTGCTGACCCCAGGGCAGTTGATCAAGCACTTGATCAATCATATCCATCACTCAGCACCTCAGATGCGGTGATTATTTTATTGTCCAAAAATCCTGGTGGAAAGGCAGAGTGAGTCCAGCATCAGCTGTTCCTGGCACTTAGTGGTGAGGTCAAGGAAGCAGAGCTCCTAAGCCATGGCTTGTTCTCAGCTCTCCCCTGTTTTGTGGAACTGACCCCACCTCACCCTCTCCCTGGCCCAGCCCAGGATGTGCCCTGGATGCTTTCATGCTGCCCACTCCCTCTCCTCCTCCTCTACTGCCTGTGCCGGGTTCCTTCCTGTGTACCGTGGCACTTGGGGAGGAAGGTGAACTCTTCTCCCACCTGAAGGCACCATCCATTATTAGCAGTGGGATCTGGCACTGCTGTGCTGTGTGTGGGCGAGTTGCAGTGGGACCAGCTGGTTGACCTCAACCTTCACAAGTTTCCTCCAACCGTCCTGATCCCACTTTCCCTGGTCATTGTCTGCTCTGGAGTCCACTTCCTCTGATATGAGTCAGTCCTCCCTTTCTCCTGAGAATGACTGTATGGCACAGCTTTTTCTCTCCTCTATTAACTACTAATATCGTCTTACAGTCAAACCAGATGGAGAACTATTGGTAAGTGAGGACCTCCCATTAGCCCCTCATCCAGTGGCCCCTCTGCTCCCCCAGCTGAGATGCCTCTTGGCCACCTGCTGCCCTCTCCTTGTCCCCTGTTCCCTCAGAAGCCTTGTTAAAAGGTTCTGACATTGGGTCACTCCACTGTGGATACAAAGCCTCTGGTTTTCCTGTGGATTTTATGAGATCTCTCACCCAATTCTGTTTTCTTCTCAGCCTCAGTTTTCTTCTCTCCCATTCTTACTGTCTATGTGAGTATTATATGCCTGACAGAGATACTGACTTACAATTTTCTGTTTTGTTGTGTCTTTCCCTGGCCTTGGTATTAGTGGAATCCTGGCCTTGGGATCTTAGTTGGGAAGTGTGGTGAGCCGTGTTGGTAGACCGTTGCCGCCATTAGAAGATGGGGCCAGTCTCCGTTGTGGATCTTGGTAAACAACTCCTTATTAGGAAGAGTTGGCGTGCTGTCCCTCAGTACCCAATGAGAAAACCCCACGTGGCAGCTTTTGATTGGACTTGAGTAAGCTTTATTAGGCTGTGTGTGGGTGCGTGGAGAGAGTGCGTGCTTGAGAGAAGACTAGAGTTAAGGACTGAATAAACCGCTGAAAGAAGAATCCTGTGTCGTGTCTTCCTTGCTGGCGAGGGGGTCGCGACAATTGGTGGCTCGCACGGGGAACCGAATACCTCTCAATCCCAGGATCCAGAACTTTCAGCGGTCAGGGTGGTGCACCGGTAAGTTCCCAGGTAAGTGGGAATCCGCAGAAAATTAGCGGGTCGCTCCTCTGTAAAAAGAGAGAGCGGGGATTTTTTTGGACTTTCGCTTTATTTCTTTGCTTTCGCTTTCTGCATTAACGCCATGGGCGCCTCTGCTTCTAGCCCTATTCTGTTAGCCCTGGATGGACTGCTACGATCTAAAGGTTTAAAAGTTAAACAGAGTACTTTGCAGATGTTCTTAAAACAAGTAGATCTAGCGGCCCCGTGGTTTGCTTACTCGGGCAGTCTCACGACCCCCAGCTGGGAAAAACTAGGCAGGGATTTAGATTTTGCATACGAACAAGGGACCCTCGAAGGTGGGGTGATTCCTTTATGGAAGTTAGTAAGGGGTTGTTTATCTGACAGTAGATGTCAGGATGCCCTAACCAAAGGACAGGAGGTTCTTGAACAATTGCATGAGGAGAGGTCCGAGGGAGCTGAAAGTATTAAGAGTGGGGGAAGTGATAGAGATAATAAATGTTCAAGTCAGCCAAAGACTAGACTTTATCCAGATTTGACTGAATTGAAAGCCGTTGAGGAAGACAGTATTTCAGACAATGAGGAAGTATTGGAATTGCTATCACGGCAAGCTAGAGAAAAAAGGGAAAAAGGTGAAACTAAAGGGCGAGGTGATCCCCGTAAGGCTGTCTACACAGAACATAAGTACCCAAAGACAGATGTGGGATATGAGGAAGAGGGGGAGGATGATTTGGAGATTCCTCCTGACCCTCCACCCTATCCTAACCCAGGACTCAATAGGACGTTTCATGCACAAACATGGAGAAAGGTTCATTCGGACATGGGTCTAGCATTTCCTGTGTTTCAAGATGCCAATCGGGGGCAATAGCATGAACCCCTTGACTTTAAAATTGTCAAGACATTGGCTGAATCAGTCCGAACCTATGGTGTGGATGCTGCATTTACACTTACCCAGGTGGAGGGCCTTTCTCGCTTTTGTATGACTCCGTCTGATTGGGCGAGCCTATTGCGCGCCTGTGTTTCTCCAGTAAAGTATCTGGATTGGAGAACATTTATGTTAGAGGGGGCAGTAGAGCAGGTGGCCCAAAACCATGCAGTGGGACGCCCTGCCTGGGATAAGGACATGCTTTTGGGACAGGGCAGATTTGCCAATCAACAAACAGGGTACCCACAGGAAGTATATGAGCAAATCAACAACATCTGCATCCGAGCCTGGAAGTCCTTGCCTAACAGAGGGGAAGTATCTGGTAATCTAACTAAGATCATCCAAGGCCCCACAGAGCCTTTTTCTGACTTTGTGGCTTGGATGGTAGATGCAGCGGGGAAAATATTCAGAGACCCTGATAGAGCTATGCCTTTGATCAAACAACTTGTTTTTGAACAATGTACTAAGGAATGCAAAGCAGCTATAACCCCATATAAAAATAAAGGAATAGAGGCATGGATGAAAGTCTGTAGGGAAATAGGTGGGCCACTTACTAATGCAGGGTTGGCTGCTGCCGTTCTCCAGCTAACCCGAAAACCACCACCTCATACAGGAAAGTGCTTTAGATGTGGCCAGGAGGGACATTTTAAGCGTGATTGTCCCCGAACATGTCAGTTACAGGACAAAAAAGGGTCATCCTCAATTGTTCGACAGCCAGGACTATGTCCTCGTTGCAAAAAGGGTAAACATTGGGCTAATGAATGCAGATCAGTCAAGGACATTCATGGACAGCCAATATCAGATAGACAGATGCCAAAAAACGGCCGGAAGGGCCCTCGACCTCAGGGCCCGCAAATATATGGGGCAATGGAGAATGGGACCATGGAGAGCGAAACATGGCCATCTCTACGACATCCCAAAGACCGCGGAGAACCACTACAGGTGCCGCGGGACTGGACCTCTGTTCCGCCTCTAGACTCGTATTAACACCTAAAATGGGAGTCCAATTGGTGGAAACTGACTTTAAAGGACCTTTGCCACCTGGTACTGTAGGGTTGTTAGTGGGGCGTGCTTCTTCCGCTTTACAAGGCCTTCACATCTTCCCTGGAATTATTAATCCGGATATAATAGGAACAGTAAAGGTTATGGTAGAAGCTCCAAAAGGTATTGTGTCCATCTCCCCAGGAGACCGGATTGCTCAATTGTTAATTCTACCCAGTCTACATACCCGTTTTCCTGCTGGCTCCCATTTGAGATTAAATGATAAGATTGGAACTACGGGGGGAAATTGTGTATTTTTGTCCTTAGAAATGGATGACCGTCCCACATTGAAATTAACTATAGAAGGCAAATCAATTTTAGGATTACTGGATACTGGAGCAGATCGTAGCATAATAGCAATGAAGGACTGGTCAAAGGGGTGGCCGGTGCAACTCTCGGATCAATCGCTGAGGGGTTTAGGATATGCTCAAGCTCCACAAGTCAGCTGTAGACATCTATCATGGAAAGATTCTGAAGGACATTCTGGCATTTTTCAACCATATGTACTTGATCTCCCAATCTCCCTATGGGGACGTGATCTTATGAAGGACATGGGGTTTCAACTTAGTAATGAATACTCAGCAGTTGCCCAAAAGATAATGCAAGACATGGGATATAGACCAGGTCTTGGATTAGGTAAGAATTTACAGGGACATAGACGTCCCATACAATCAATACCAAATCTTAACAGACATGGGTTGGGTTTTTCTTAGGGGCCGCTGAGGATCAGGTGCCCATTACCTGGAAATCAGGGGAGCCAGTATGGGTGCCTCAGTGGCCACTCTCCTCTGAGAAACTGACTGCAGCACATGTTTTAATTCAAGAACAGTTAAAGTTAGGACATATAAGGCCATCCACTTCTCCTTGGAATACACCCATATTTTTCATTAAGAAAAAGACTGGAAAATGGCGGTTGCTGCACGATTTATGGGCTATTAATGCTCAAATGCAACTCATGGGATCTATTCAGAGAGGGTTGCCTTTGCTTTCTACTATCCCTAGAAATTGGCCAGTGATATGTATAGACATTAAAGATTGTTTCTTTTCCATCCCATTGCATCCTCTAGATTCAGAACGTTTTGCTTTCACCTTGCCTTCGTGTAATCACGAGGAGCCTGATCAGAGGTTTGAGTGGGTGGTTCTGCCGCAGGGCATGGCAAATAGTCCTAACATGTGTCAAATATTTGTAGGTGCGACTATTGCTCCACTCAGACAAAAATATCCATCATTAAGGTGTGTACATTATATGGATGATATTTTGTTAGCAGCAAAGACCCAATGTATGTTGGAGGCCGCTTATACTGACTTAATACAATTGCTACAGTCAAAAGGCTTGCTTATTTCACCTGATAAGGTACAGATGGGGGACTCCATTAATTATCTTGGTGCTACTATCTCCTGTAAAGCTATTGCACCTCAAAAGATAACTCTGAGGACTGATAAATTACAGACACTAAATGATTTCCAAAAATTATTGGGTGATATAAATTGGATTAGAAGTTACCTACATATTCCCAATGCTGAATTAAAACCTTTGTATGAAATTCTTAAAGGTGATTCAGATCTTACTTCCCCTCGACATCTTACTGAGGAAGCCAGGTCAGTGTTGCTTAAAGTGGAAGAGGCTATACAACATGCTAGCCTTTGTAGGTTTCAAGAGGATAAACCTCTCCAACTATGTGTGCTCGCCACTGTGCGGCAACCTACTGCAGTTTTATGGCAAGATGGTCCTTTACTGTGGATACATCCACGTATGTCCCCTGGAAAATCCCTTGAGTATTATCCTGATGCAGTTGCTTCCTTAGCTATGTTAGGGATACAACAGAGTGTACAATTTTTTGGTTTCTCTCCAACGTCTGTGATTGTTCCTTATACATGTCAACAAATTCTGGTCTTATGTGCTAACTTGGATAATTGGGCTATATTACGATGTTCCTTTCCAGGAGAGATGGATAATCACTATCCATCACATCCTCTTATTACATTTGTTAAGGAACATCCTATCATTTTCCCTAAGATCACTTCTTCTACGCCTATTCCAGGAGCTGCAAATATCTTTAAAGATGGATCTAAGACTGGTATTGGAGCCTATGTGGTAAATGATCAGCCTCCTATCCAACATCAGTTTGCTCCTGGTAATCCACAATGGGTGGAGCTGCAAATTGTCATAAAAGTTTTTGAACAATGTCCATTTCCTTTTAATTTAATCTCAGATTCTGTTTATGTAGTTCAAGCTTTAAAGGTGTTGGAAGCAGTGGGTCCCATACACACATCAGGAGTAATGTCTTCTCTTTTTCTCCATCTTCAAACATTGATTTGGAATCGTTCCACCTGTTTTTACCCCTTGCATATTCGAGCCCACACAGGTTTACCGGGTGCTCTTTCTGCAGGCAATGCCCAGGCAGATCTTGCTACTCGTCCTTCTTGGGCGTTCCCTATTTCCTCCTTAGATCAAGCTAAAAACTTTCATAGTAAGTTTCATATTAATGCACGAGCACTTCAGAAACGCTTTACCATCTCCCGTGCTGATGCTCGACAGATTGTGTTGGATTGTCCTAATTGTGTGATTTTACATCATCCTCCTTCTATAGGCGTAAATCCTCGTGGTTTACGGCCTTTAACTATATGGCAAATGGATGTTACTCATGTTCCTGACTTTGGTAAACTTAAATATGTCCATGTATCTGTAGATACTTATTCTGGCATTATCTATGCTTCCGCTTTGTCTGGGGAAAAAGCTGGAAATGTTATCACACATTGCTTGGAAGCTTGGGCAGCCTGGGGATTACCACAGTCCATTAAGACGGACAATGGTCCAGCATATACTGGGCGACAATTTTCTTCCTTTTGCAGCCAGATGGGTATCCAACTTGTCCATGGTTTACCTTACAATCCACAAGGCCAGGGTATTGTAGAGCGCGCTCATAAGACTCTAAAAGAGATGTTACTAAAACAAAAAGGGGGAATTGGCTTAGGCCACTCCCCGAAAGAGCGCCTCTCCCTGGCTCTATTTACTATCAATTTTTTAAATCTGGACATCCAAGGGCGCTCTGCTGCAGATAGGCATTGTTCGCCCTCTGCCCCGAATTTTGGGTATGTTAAGTGGAAAGATGTCCTTTCCGGACAATGGTATGGGCCTGATCCCGTGCTGGCATGGGCACGAGGTTCTGTCTGTGTTTTCCCACAGGACCGAGCAGAGCCGGTGTGGATCCCTGAACGACTAACGAGAAAAGTCTCGAAGACAACTGACCAACAACAGGGGACCCTACGAGAGTCCAACGATGAGACCCTTCATTCTGCTGAGTATCCTGGCCCTATCACAGATGATGATGGTCCAGATGTTACCGATGCAGTGGTGGGCGGTAGCTCGGACATGGCCGATGCCGATGCCGGTCCATAAAAATTCTAGTGTCCTCCCCACTCTTTTTTCTACTTCATGTGAGATGTCTGCCCCTTGTGTCTCCCCTAGAGGAGATGGGGAACAGGTTTTCAACCTTTCTCGTGTTAATATCACGGGAACTTTCTGCTTCAGTTTCTTGAGAACCCGTTGTATTCGCTTACAGCACAACAATTTGACCAATTGGGAGGACCCCTTACAGAACAGTAGGGTCTCACTGGGAACCTTGTCTGCGGTGCTTAGCCAAGTGAGTACTGGGGTACAGGAGGGCTCAGGAGAGACTACAAATTCGACCGAAATGAATATCACCACTTTGGCTATAACTTCCCAGGTGTCACTCCCGGTGGCTTTTCCTAACGCTAGTAATGCCACTTATTTTAAGGCCTCTCCTTATTGTACCCCGTACTATTCTTTCCCCCCGACATTCACGCCTTGTCAAGATCATTCTTGGGAGAAGCGCCAAGTTGCTGTGGGTTTCTCTCTTTCCCCTTCTCTTAAAAGGTATTTGTATAATTCTTCCAGGGATAATTCCACTACAGGTACAGGCTGGTCTTGGTTTCAATGGTTGATTTCCAATGAAAAGGGGGCCACAGCCGATGTCTCTGCTCTGGCCCAATTGAGAGGAGTCCAGAGCTGGCTGTTTAATGTGTCTGGCTCTGTACAGGACACTGTTAATGGTAGGAGGCTTAAAAACATTTCACACAATTCTCAGGTGTCCAATGCTACACTGCCCTCTGCAGCAGTCTGTCTTCATTCTCCGTTTCTGTTCCTTTTGACCAATGATACCAATACTACAGGATCGGAAATGATTGACTGTTCTAATTGTACATGTGTCTTGTCTGAGTGTTGGAATGGATCCTGGAGCACGGCAGTTGTTATGAAGGTCCCGACTTTCGTCCCGATTCCGGTTACTGCGGATCCGGACTCCTTCCCTATTGTTGAGGTGCTCAGGAGCCGTAGGGATTTTGCAATCACGGCAGCTATTGTAACAGCGGTTGCAGTGTCTGCTGCTGCAGCGGTCACTGCTGGAGTGGCCATGGCTAGTCAAGTGCAGACTGCGGCCACGGTTAATCAGGTCATCCAACAAACTTCCAGCATTTTAGAGTCTCAAAGTAAAATCAATCAACATATTTTATCAGGAATTTTGGCCGTTAATCAAAGGGTGGATCTCCTCCAAGCTCAGATTGAGGAATTGTCAGACCTAGTACATTTGGGTTGTGTTGATCATCGTGCACATCTATGTATAACATCTCTCAGATTTAATGATTCCAGAAATACCTCTCAAATCATTGGACAGTACCTGGCCGGAAACTGGTCCATGGAAGCAGAGAAGTTGATCCAGACCCAACTGACACAAATTGCCATGTTGAACAACACTCGTGTGGACCCTGTGACATTGGGCCAATTTACGAATTGGCTGTCTTCTGCTTTTTCTTTCTTTAAGGAATGGGTGGGAGTAGGCATTTTTGGAGCGATGTGTTGTTTTGGGATTGTCCTTTGTCTGTGGCTTTTCTGTCGCCTAAGAGCTCGACATAGCCAAGAAAAGGCTATGATCGTCCAGGCTTTTGCAGCCCTAGAGAATGGTATCTCTCCACAAGTTTGGCTTGCGCAACTTAAGCAATAATTTCCTGGGTTTTGGCCATTGCACCCCAAGGTATCTTTGACATTGCACTGGGATTGGCATGCCCTCCTCTTCCTGCTTTCCCAGTTATGGAAGGCCCATGCACTCTGCAGGCCTTGTTGCCATTGCACGCAGGTGGGCTTCCATGCTGGTGCTGCACTTTATGCTTTGGACCCTTTGTTTTCTTGGGGGCTGAGAGATGGTGTTGCCACTTCCAACCTCATAGTCACTGACCGGCTACTTGTAAAATCCCCCTCCCTTTTCACCATCAGCACGATGCAGGATGCGAGGCAAGGCACTGCACTTGAGTGATCCGGTCTCCGGACCTCAAGGGAAGCATGTCCTATTGCATACGGGTTTGACGTCCACGCCCCGTCCCACGAAAAAAGGCGTCGGCTGATATGGTGTCAGATCTAGGGAAGGCGCCTCCTTGGGACTGAGCCATACATTGCAGCCATGTTTGCACAGTGGGATAGGACCTCTACTTTCGCCTGCATTGTTTTTTAAGAAATAAGGGGGAACTGTGGTGAGCCGTGTTTGTAGACCGTTGCCGCCATTAGAAGATGGCGCCGGTCTCCGTTGTGGATCTTGGTAAACAACTCCTTATTAGGAAGAGTTGGCGCGCTGTCCCTCAATACCCTATGAGAAAACCCCACGTGGCAGCTTTGGATTGGACTTGAGTAAGCTTTATTAGGCTGTGTGTGGGTGCGCGAGAGAGAGCGCGCTTGAGAGAAGACTAGAATTAAGGCCTGAATAAACCGCTGAAAGAAGAATCCTGTGTCGTGTCTTCCTTGCTGGCGAGGGGGTCGCGACATACTAGGTGTATTTTGAGCTCTGTATTTAGAATGAGATGGAAGAAGCTTAATATCTGCCACGAAAGATCTCCTGTGGCTCTTCTTTCTCTTAGCCTTTTTGAGGATGCCTGATGACCAATGTTGCTTCCCACCTGCACTGAGCACATGAGCTCCTGTGTCTGACAGCCCAACATGGTGGGCCTCCCTTCGTTCTTCTTCCCCCTGAAAAATGCTGCACCGGCTTTGACTACATTTAGAAGGAGATTGGATTTTCCCTGCTCTCTTTGAGTGGTAAAAGACTATCTTTGGTCTGATGTTAAATTCAACAGCAAGGAAACCCTTTTTAACATAGAGGCTGGGATGCTTTGTCCTGGAAACACTTGCAGATGGGGTCATGTGCGGCAACTGTCATTCAGAAGGGCCTGGGCAGGAGGTAACACAGACACATGTTGGAGTGACTCAGGGAAGGGCAACTCCCTTCCAGTTTAGAGGGCAGCACAATTAACATAAAAATTTCACTGATTTTCAAAGCCCAGTCAACAATGAATTTGGAGAGAAGTCGTTAAAGTCTGACCTGACTTGGACATATGATTATATTTCCATAAACATTGGGAACTTCTTATGTTACCAAATACATCTGTAAAATATATAAAACAAATTATCTCCCAGCAGAGCTCCAAGACTGGGGGGAAAGCTGTGTGAGTGTGCTTGAGTCTCCCCTTTATAAGCCTTCCCTGACTGATAAATGGCTTCCCCAGGCCAGGGTCAGGACAGCTGGAAGGTCTCTCCAGTCACCCTTGCAGGGCCCATGCAGTGTCCTGACAAGAGTCTTCTCCCTCCCTGGCTTCTGTGGTTGGTCCCAGCTCAGTGAGAAATGCCCACACCCCCAGGTGTGGCAGCAGGTGTGACCCCAGAGTACAGGGAGGGGCATCTAAATAGAAATCCAAGTTGTGCACCTCAGAACTTGCTTGCAAGCTCCTGTGGTTTTCTTTCACCTTTTTAGTGCAACACAAATCTACCTTCTGTCTTCTTACCCAGGTGCCTCTCTTAGCACCTACAACACCCTTCTCGCTCCCTCACAGTCCCAGGTCCTGGTACCTGAGTTATCTGGGTCCTGCCACATGAAGCCCTTTGCTTAAGCCCCACCTTGATTGGCAGGAAGCTGTCTGATCACATGACCCAGCAGCATTCACCTCTGGCTTCACTTGTTGTCTGGCCTCAGCCCTGCAGGTGCTGGGCCTTGGTCCTGGAGGGGTCTGTTCCCATCCAGGGCCTCTCCCAGGCAGAGCTGCTTCTCTGGGTTGGAAGTCATCCTCTCAACGGGCCTCCATCCTCACAGGCAGCTTGTTTTCTAAACGTTCCTTTCATGCTTGCCTTGGATGCCTGCATTTGTTGGGACTTTTCTTTTTTTAGTTCTCTCAATTGCTTTCCTCCCCCAGTTGGATCACACAGAGGTCCCCTGCACACATCTCCCCAAACCTGGGTTTATCTAAGTCTGGAGACCTTCTCTTCCCTGTGCCTGCCAGGCCTCTCAAGCTGCTGGTCCTTTTAAGCTTCACCTAATTCCAGTCTCCTTTCTTCCACGTCTTCTTTTCTGGGTTCCCTATTTCAAATATGAGACATGCTTCTGGCTACGAATGCTGGGAACAGTAGGCACCCATGACCTCTGTCTTTCTCTTCCAGAGTCCCCCACACTACTCTGCTGCTGCACCTCTTCTGCCCCTTCCTGGCACAGTCCTGGGGACCCCTTAAGGAAATTAGCTTCTAATAATCCCCTGCCTCAAGCCTCTCCCAATGGACTCTGCCTCGTAAACATCTGGGCACTTCATTTTCTCCAGCTTCTTGAAACACAAATATGACTATGTCATATCTAGAATCAAGGTTGGCTGCTTGTTTATTTCCAAATAAATTGAAATCATGTTGCTCCATCTGGCATCCAAACTCAGAGAGCCACTTTGTCACTGAGCCTCTATTGCTACCACTTGGGTGCAGATCCACTTGCCTCAGGTCCCAGGGAGGCAGGGCTGCTGGGAGCCCTGTATCAGCCCAGCTCTGCCTCCTCCAGGTTCCTCCCAGGTGGGGCTTCCATTCAGTGGGTGCAGAGCATGGACGCTTGCTTTAGGGCCTCATATGTGGGGATATAGTGATGGCCTCATGGCATGAAAGGCAGAGGGTTTGGTTCTAGATGAGGAACTTGTGGCAAATTTAATCTGTTTGCTTGAGAGTGAAAGAAGGCATTTACATGGAAGGAGGACTGAGTAGACTCGGAAGTCACAGATGGACCAGGTCTGATATGCAGCTGCCACGTGGAGAAGAGAGATGGTGCCTGCTGCTCCAGTTTTCCCAGCCACTCCCATTGCCCTGGGCCCCAGGTGTCCTTGTTCAGAGTCAGCCATTGCATCCAAACCCACCTCCTGCTGACTTCCCACCTTCTCAGACAGGTCTGTGTAGTAGCTGAAACCTCTCCTCACCTTCTCTGTGCTCTCCACCTGCCTTCCCTCTGCCTCCTGCTGATTCCTTCTGAGCCCTGGTCCCCATGTCCTCTTTGTCCTCCCTATTAGCCATGGCCTCATATCCTAAGCCTCTTAGCATTCTGGTGATGGCAAGTCACTATGTCTGCTCATGCTGCTTCTCCAAGGGCCAGACTCAAGTCACAGGGATGTCCTGGCACAAATACAGAAATGCCGGATATCCTGCCCACGTGGAGCACTCTGCCTCCTGTACTCAGAATACAGATGAACACAACCAGACCCACCTGTCCCCAGCATACACCTGTCAGCCGAACTTCTAACCTGAGTGCATTTCTTACGACTGCTTCAGTAGTCTGTCTGTATGAGCCCCTGTGCATAGAATGCTTGGTGGCTTCAGTGCTGGCCCCCTGGGCACCCCAGATCTTGCTAAGCTGGAAGGGCACTGCCTGCCCTCAGGAAGCCTCTACTCTCCTGGCTTATTCTCCTCCTTAGAAGCACTGCTGCTCACTGAGTCACAGTTGACATGTTTGTCTCCAACACTGGAACATCGGCTTGAAAGGAGTGTTGTCTTGTGTATCTAAGGATTCTGGTTTCCTGAGTACTCAGCAGCCTGGAATCAAAAGGATGATCGATAAAAAGCTGGTTGTACTACTTTTATTAATTGCAATAAATGCAGTAGCAAATGAAGTAAATGCAAATGCACTTAAAAAGATTTTCTTTCAGTCTTCTTATTAGTAAAGGTAAATGCACAAATGTGATTATGAGGTGGTAATTAGAAAACTGTCTATGTCTATATTTCAATGTCTATATCATAGATATATAGATATAGTATCTATATAGCTATATAATTTTATGTATCTAATATATATGTGTGTGTGTGCCGCAGTCCGGCTGCAGCAAAATAACCGGGGGGCGACGAGCAACTTGTGTAGATTGATACAGCTGGAGTGGGAGCCGTTTATTGTAGGACAGGAGTGGTATATATACATTCCACACAGCTTATCTTATTAACATAAACTAGATACAGCAGTCAACCAATAAGGAATCTCCACACTTAATGGCTCGCTGGCATTACTTCACAAACCACTCCCTCTGGCAAAATGCCAGGCACCATCCAGACTTGTTTATAGACTCTAACATTTGTCAGGCACCATCCTGACTTGTTTACAGACCCTAACATGTGTGTGTGTGTGTGTGTGTGTGTGTGTGTGTGTATATATATATATATATATATATATATATATATATATATATATATATATATGATGCAGATATTTAAAATTCAAGAAACTAGGTGAAAAAATATTCCAAAAATTAATTTTCTAGACTGATGAACATAAATTTAAAAAAATATTCTCAGCTTCAAATTATTATAAAACAATGGAAAGATTTCTTTTCTAGAATCAAACCACACTGCAGATTTAACATTTACAATAATTTGTCTTTTTAAAATTATAACAAAAGTAAAACAATGTGGTTAAACCTGAAGTCTAATTGCAAAATCGACAGTTCAATTATTTTCTTAAGAAGGTACTCAAGGCTTGTCAGTGACTCAAACTAATTTGTTACAAGAAGAATGAATTTCAAATTTCAAAAGGCTCAGTGCAGTGGAAAAGATCTCTATTTTACTGAAAATAAAGAAATTGGCATGCAGTAATCATATTATTCTTGTCAAAACCAAGTTAACTAAACAGTTAATGAAACCATCCCCTGGTGAGTGGAATGGTTGCTAGAGGCCTCCCCATGGGTAAGAGGAGACACTGAACGAGAAGGAAGCCAGTGGATCTCTCAGAGCAATGAAATTCTACGTGTCTCAGAACCCACTTATGATGGAACAGACCATGTTCAGGTACACTCTGTTTACACAGTTTTATATATTTTGTTATTGCTACTAAATTAGAATAAGATTTTAAAATGTGCTTAGTATGAAAAATAAGAAAGCTATCTTTGAAAACTAAAAGAAAGTGAGCATGGAGTTGGGTGAGAATGTACTTTTTCCTTCACGATGAGGGGCTTTTGAGAGCAGGGAAGAAGATATGTCTCATCCTCTCACTGTCTGAAGGCTCAACAGGCACAAAAGCCAGAAGTGGGATGGGGGAACTCCCAGTGTGTGTCTTTGGTGATTTATTCAGAAAGAATTTTTAAAGAACTATTAAGTGCCACATGATAGATGCTATCAGTGGAAAGAAAAAAAATGCATCTCCACTCTTAAGAATATCAATGAAAAATAAATACATGGACTATAAATAACACCTGTAGACTGTAGTGCAATACCTTAAATTTGGGGTCAGACAGACTTGGACTCTCAAACACTGACATTGAATTGTGATCCCTAATAGCTACCCAGCATTCACACATCACTACAAGTTAAGGGATCATAATGGAGTAAATAAGATGGTGTAATGATCCCCTGCCCATCCCTGTTTATCCATACCCTATGATCAATTGGTTGATTCCCCTGTTAGTGAATTTGCAATCCAGAGGTGGCTTCTATTAGCATTACTCTAGTTTACAGTTTAGACTGATACCACGTTTAACCCTTCTGACTTAAAAATACATGAACTTAGAAAGATGAGTGAAACGATGTGCCTGACTGTGATAGCCCCATGTATGTTCATGGTTAGTTGTTCTGAAAATGGAAAATGCATTGCAAAGAACATAGAAGCAATTTAAATCAAAGGTAGAGAAACCAGGTCATGTCTCAATCACAAGAGGGTGGTCTGTTTCCATTTATGCTGCACTTGTGGTGTGTGTAGGGTGCAGGGCAGTTGAGTTTTGCCAGGCTGCCATGAAGCCATCTCTACAACCTGGTGAGGCTCAGACTCACTCCTGTGCTGGAGCCAGGCCCAGGCTCTCATCCCTACTACTCCTGACACCTCCTGAAATGCCTGTCTTCACACAGCTCTTCTGGCAGACTGAGCAGCTGCAGATACTGGCACTGAGTCCATCAGAAGGTGCAGGCTGCCAAAGCACAGTTACAGGGAGGAGAGAGGCAGGGCAACCTCTGGCTGGGCTCTGACCTTTTCTGTTCTGAGCTCTATTCCAGAGCCAGTGACCTGACAGAGCAGCGGCCCAGGCAACCATCTTCTCCTCATGTAATCTCACAAACCAGAGATGCTTTTCCTCTACTCCCAACTCCCTTAAAAAATCCTGATGTATTTCTGAGCTTAATTTGGCAAACATTTGTGTCTGGGGCTGCGGGGGGGCCCCCGGACCCAGCACTTGCAGCCCTTCACCCAGGTACCTGTCCGTGTGCTGTCTAGTCAAGCTGCAGCTCTTGAAGGTTGTTTCCCATCCCCTGGATTATTCCTCCTCCATCCTAAGAAACTCAAATAAATCATCAGCCAGGAGGAGATGGGAAGTCCATAATAAGAGAGCAGAAAAGAGTGAAAGGAAGTCTTTAAGCCTCACCCTGCCTCCAGAAAAGGAGGAGGAATTGGAAGATTTGAACTGCAAGTTAGATTTAGAAACTTTTGCCCTTCAGTTTCTTTCCAAATAAAATGTGATAATCTCCAAAAGACCTTTTATTGAAGTCATAATAACTAGGCTTTCTATAACTATGTCATGAATTAATGAAAGATTAAATGTTTAATTTGCTTTTAAATCATCATTAGGTTTATTAATATTAAAATTACTCTGTTCATAAATACCTTTTAGATGGTTTGCTATGACACTGTGAACTAAGGGGAAAAATGTTATTTGCTAATTACTTTAGATGACAATTCAATAGATCCTCACTTTTGTTTAAAAACAGATAAAATAAAACCAAGAAGATGTTCATGGGACTACACCAGCATTTTGGAAACCTGAAGACAGGTGAGTGCAACTGGCCCCGTGGAACAACTCATGAGAAGTCTGTGGGTTTCATAGTAACTATCAATCCTGCTCTCTAGAAAAGCTGTGCCACCAACAGACATTTCACAAGGAACCAGAGAATGAGAAGCAAAGTTTCCTGAACAGCCCTCTGGGAGGAAACCCATAGATCACCCATTGCTTTTATTTAAAATTTTTTTTTGGGGGAGTAAGGGTACCAGGGATTGAACTCAGGGTCACTGAACCACTGAGCCACATCCCAGCCCTTTTTTGTATTTTATTTAGAGACAGGATCTCACTGAGTTGCTTAGCATCTCACTTTTGCTGGGGCTGGCTTTGAACTCAGGATCCTTTTGCCTCAACCTCCTGAGCCGATGGGATTACAGGAATATGTCACCATGCCCATAATCACTCATTGCTTTTAACCTTCTCTCAAGCCATCCAATGATTAACAAATATTTTCTGCAGCAAAGAGTTCCCAGGCACTGCAAAGCTGGCACATCAAAGGGCCAGGGGTTCCAATCTGCTCACCATCACTACTTCCTAATCACATCACATCACTACCTACCTAATCACCAACTTGAAATCCTGGGTCCCACCAGTCACCCCTGAGCATCTTCCCCTCTTGGTCTCCACACACCGCAGTCAGCACATTTGCTTCCAAATGCTTCACCTTTCTCCAAAGCCACCAAGAAGGGAGTCCAACTGCCTTGCGACTGCCAGCCTGTCTTCTTGATCATCTGTCCTCTACCCTCTGCCCTGTACTCTTTGTACAAAGCAGATCTGGTTGTGCTCTTCACTTGCTTGAAACTAACTTTAAATCAGAGCTCAGACACCTGCAGCCTGAGAGCATCCTGTCCCGCAGGGAGTCCCAGACCTGCACTGAGAACCCCTTGGTGAGCCTTCAGATATGTCCTTTCCTAAACTCATTCTAAGGCCAATAAATGTGGATGTCTGGGGGCGAGATCCAGGCACTAAGAACTTCCCAGGTGACTCTAGGGACAGCCAAGATTCCACAGTTCTGTTCGCTGGTCAGATGACTGAAAAATGAGCACAAGTGTGGGAAAGTGTCTCTCCTCAGCATGTGGCCTTTGTTTTCCTCTTCCACCTCCATCCACTGCCACCAGAAATCTATGCACATCATTGAAACATTGATTATTAATTTTCTCATGTTTCAAAAGATATCAGATGCCAAAGATTTAATTGCCCATAACTCACATTGATAACACACTTACATTGTCCATACTAGCCTGCTTTTATTAAGTTTTTAGTTATTTCTCATAAACCTACCTTGAAAATTCAAGTGTAACAACTTTCATGGAAGTATATGCTTTCCCCTGCCTCCTTTCACCTTTAGGAGTTCTTATTTTCTCACTTTCTTTGAAGTTTTATTGCAGCTGTTAGTATTCCTAACATTATATGTGTATGTGTATGTGTATGTGTATGTGTTTGTGTGTGTGTGTGTGTGTACAAATGCATATAAATGTATAACATTTTAGTGATCCTTTAATTTAACAAAAATATTCTGTTGAATGTATCTGCATTCTGTGTAGTCTGGGAAGAGATTAAGGAGAGAGAGAATGGGAGAGAGATTAGTTTTGATGTGTTGTTTCATATTATGGGAGCAGACCATCTGAAATCCATGGCACTTGTCAGCAGGCTGGAAATTTAGGAAAAAGTAGATGCTGCAATCTCGAGTCAATTCCATAAGTTAGCAGATTGAAAACTCAGGTGAGTCTTCTATGTTTCAGCCTTGAGAATAATCCTTTCTGCTTTAGGAACCTCAGTTCTTGCTCTTCAGGCTGTCAACTGATTAGATGAGGTCCACCTACACTATAAAGTGTGGCCTATGTTACTCAAAGTCAATGTTAATCACAGCTAAGAAGTATTTTCCCGTATCTAGACTGATGCTTAACCAAACAACTGGGGACCATAACCTTGCCAGCTGGACACATAAAAATAGCCATCGAAGAGTGGTGGTCCTTAAACTCACCCACTGTGCTCACTGGTTTTGATTGGAGTCAGCCTGTGGATGTACCTGGTTGCCTTGCTCACTCTCCTGCTTATGCACTTTTGAGAGGTCTCCAGGTTTTTGCTGCTCTGAACCTCATTGCTACAAGCTTCAGGCACAGGCCTCCCTTGTGTGGGACTGTCCCCGGTATACGTGCTGGGAATGTGGCTGCTGGTCACAGGGCATATGAGAGGTCAGCCCAGGGATCACACCCAGCTCTCTTCCTAGAAGCAGCAACAGTTGCTACAAGTGCCGATCACATGTGAGATGCCCTTGGTCTAGTCTCCTTGGAGGTGTCCAGGCACTTTCTCACGGTCTCTTAGCTGTTGGCAATAAAACCTTCAGAAGCTTTTTCATTATGAGGTCTATATTTATTGTTATTGATAATGTTACATTCCTTTTCTGTGTTTGATAGTCATTTGTATTCCTTTTTAAAATTTCTGGTCATATATTTTGGTCATTTTTAACTAGATTAATTATATTTTTCTTACCAATTTGTAGGTTATCTTTACATATTTTTAATTTTCAAGTGTGTTAATTATATTGAAACTCTATCAGTTATATTGAAAATATATTCTTAAATTTCTAAACATTTTTAGTTTAAGACATCATTTTTCCCTGGATAATCAAGCATTGATTACATTATTCTTGTATCCATTATTTACAAATGTAAATGACAGTGTGTCTCTTAGTTGCTTTGGGTATATGGGAAAAATTAATCCTTGTGAAAATATTATTAACAATCACACAAAATTGAGTACTACTTAAGTCAATGAACCATAAGTCAAACTTCAGCAATATGGTAAAAACTACTTATCTTTACATTCAAAGAAAAATGCATGAACTTCCTATAACAATATGGGCATATAATTTAAAAAACTCATACTCACTTTACATTATTCTGTAGCTAGTAACATCATGAGATGCTTTTAAAAGTCAGAAATATTGTACTATTTATAAATACTCTGAATAGGAAAGGAATTAGCTGTAAATTTTATTCTCAAAATTGATCAATAAGGAGGAAAATACTAGTTAAGCAGACAAAAATGTACCAAAACAGGGTATTACTCATATATACAGAAGATATGAACAGTATAGATTTATTTCTAGTTGATTCAATCCTATTTACACATTTAAAATACAAAATTACATTTCAATCTGTCAAGAAGCTGACCACATTTAGCACCAGAAAAGGAACTTGACTTGAGCTTCTGATCATGACCTCAATATCCTGGAATAGGAAAAGGAATTTCATGGAATCTAGATGCATTTATCAACACCAATTAATAAAAATTAATTCTGAAAAGTAATTCCTGAATTTCATCCATTCACAAATGAGTCAAAGGCATTAGGACCTTAACACTTGGTACTACTTGATGTTGTGAACTACTCTCCTACAGTGGTTTGTTTTCATCTCCTCCAAGGATTGTTACAGTTGCTGAACTAAATGAAGTAGGGTGGCTGAGTCTGTCTGCAGAACTTTGGTGTTGTGGTCTCCATTCTGATTTAGGTGTAGTTTTATAGTCACTGCTGGCTTAATCTGTTGCCTGAGACTTCTGCTTGCAAGTTGTACATGTAGTCGCCACTCAAGGCTGTGGTAACTGGGAAGGCTGGGTGCCAATTCACCCAGAATCGTCCTGATCTCTTTTCTGTTGTCCAGGTAAAGCTGAAGCAATAATTTGCTCAGTTCTTCAGAGAATCCCAGAACAAAAACAGAGTCTTGGAAATCCACTTCAGAAATCATGAGCTTGGAGCTCTCGGTGAGCAGGTAGGTCAACCCTTCTACACCATGCTGGACAGTGTTGCTGCTCACGTTGAGCTTCCTGGCGGCGCCCTCGTAGACCTTGGGGATGGTCCCTGGCCTCAGGAACTCCACCCGGATCCACTCAAACTCCACTACCACTTCGGCAGGAAGGCCAGGTGCTCCTTAGGCTCTTCCGACAAGTCCAGCAGCATCTTCGCTGGGCACTCTTTTTCAGTCCGCAGCACCCTGGTCTTCCTGTTTAAGACATCTTTGGACATACAGATGTCTTTAATGTTTTTAAAAAATATTTTTTAGTTATAGTTGGAAACAATACTTTTATTTTATTTATTTATTTTTATGTGATGCTGACAATCAAACCCAGCACCTTGCACATGGTAGGCAAGCACTCCACCACCGAGCTCCAGCCCCAACCCCAGATGTTTTTAATTTTATGTGCTCAAATTAATAATCTTTTCTCATGTGATCATGTGTTTTCATGTGTTTTAAAAGCTATCTGCAATATTTTCCACTAATCATTTTAAAATTTCCTTTTAAAATATTAACATGGTTAATATATCTAGAATTGACCATGCATATGGAATGATGTAGGAATGCAAGTGTGTATTTTATTTGTGGAATGTCAATTCTCCAGTCCCATTTGTTAAGTAATTATCTCTTTTCCTACTTCTCTATGATGCCATCTCCATCGTGAATCCAAGTTGTCCATGTGGACAGTTCTGTTTCTGGGATTCTTAAGAATGTGTTGATAAACTTGTGTTTTTATTCTATTGATAAATGATTCTTGCTACATTGGTTGAGAATGTTTCCTTCCACTACAGAGTAAAAAGAAAAAATATGATCATAAGACATCCACTTTTATAGAAGGGTAATAATAGTAACCTGTGTGATAGAGCTTTCCTTGGGAAGAATATATGTTGGACATAATTTTCTTTAATGTGGGAGTATCAGAACACTGCTTATAGAACCCACTCAACACTAAGTAGCCATGAAGCAGAGACCTGTCCCCCACCGACGGACAGCTCTCTTTCTTTCATGACATCTATTCTGACCCTATGAAAAGTCTACCCAAGTAAAATAATTACCACTTACTCAGTATTGTAAAGAGAGTTGTGAGAGACTCTGCGTCTAATAGAAGAAAAAAAAGAATAGGCCTTAATCTTCATCATGTGGGATTAGGCCCCAACTTCCTTAATAAGACTCTTACTGTACAAGAATTAAAACCAATAATCAATAAATGGGATGGAATCAAACTAAAAAGTTTCTTTTCAGCAAAAGAAACAATCTGTTAGGTGAACAGAGAGCCTACATCCTGGGAGCAAATCTTTACACCTCACATATCAGATAGTGCACTAATCTCTAGGGTACATAAAGAACTCAAAAAGCTAAACACTGAAAAACAAATAACCCAAACAAATGGGCTAAGGACCTGAACAGACACTTTTCAGAAGAGGATATACAATCAATCAATAAATATAAGAAAAAAATGCTCATCATCTCTAGCAATCAGAAAAATGCAAATCAAAACCACTCTAAGATATCATCTCACTCCAGTCAGAATGGCAGCTATTATGAAGACAAACAACAATAAGTGTTGGTGAGGATGTGGGGAAAAAGGTACACTCATACATTGCTGGTGGGACTGCAAATTGGTGCAGCCAATACAGAAAACAGTATGGAGGTATGGAACCACCATTTGACCCAGCTATTCCTCTCCTCGGACTATATCCAAAGGACTTAAAAACAGCATACTACAGGGACACAGCCACATCAATGTTTATAGCAGCACAATTCACAATAGCTAAAGGAGGGGAAGGCAGGGATGTGGGGATAGGAAAGATAGTAGAATGAAATAGACATGAGCCAACCTAGATGTCCTTCAGTGGATGAATGGATAAAAAAATGTGGCATATATACACAATGGAATTTTACTCAGCATTAAAAAAGAACAAAACCATGGCATTTGCATGTAAATGGATGGCACTGGAGAAGATAATGCTAAGTGAAGTTAGTCAATCACAAAAAAAAAAAACAAATACTGAATGTTTTCTCTGATAAAAGAAGGTTGACTCATGGTGGGGTTGGGAGGCAGAGCATGGGAGAAATAGGGTAGAGGGGTGGGAGAGAAATGGAGGGGGCAGGGGATTAGCAAGGATGGTGAAATGTGATGTATGAAGACTTGAATTGGGTGTCCATATACTTTATATACAAACAGAAATACAAAAATTGTGGTATATATGTGTATTAAGAATTGTAATGCAAAAAAAAAAAAAATAGTGTTACCTTAGGTAGAGGGAAGTGAAAGGAGGGAAAGGCAGGGGATATGGGGATAAGAAAGATAGTAGAATGAAACAGACATTATTACTTTATATATATGTGACTGTATAACCAATGTGATTCTACAATATGTACACTCAGAAAAAGAGAAATTATAACCCATCTATGTATGATATGTCAAAGTATATAAGTGCATTCTACTGTCATGTATAACTAATTAAAACAAATTAAAAATTTAAAAAAGAGAGAATTGTGGCTTTGACCAATAGCGTTGCCCCTGTATCTCCCAAAAGAGCAAGAGTGCATGGCTCTCGAAAAACTCCCTCTGCTGAGAAGCCTTGCTTACCTTCAGTCTGGTCCTCACAACTAACCTCTTACACTGTTACTGAGAAAGCCTAATGTGTGCATGGGAGTGGGTATGTCATGAGGAATAGAACATTCAGACATTTAGATTGTATATTGCTTCCATTCTGCATTCTTCTTGCACACTACCCTAGTGTGTAATTTTGCAATGAATTTCCTCTTGCATTTTACTGAACACTTTTAAATTCTTCAAAAACTCTGTGATTCTAGAATGCTGAGTTGTTTAGTGAGCCTCTGTGTTTTCATGCAATATGGAATGTCTAATTGATAGGAGGTTGCTGTTACATCAAAGTAGTTTTGTACTTAATGTAATTTCTACATATTTGTACTTAACGCAATTTCTACCAGCATTATACTATTTTAATCAGAACAACTTTATAATGACAATAGCTTAATTTATAATAATAATAGCTTAATAGTTAATTGATAGGCCAGACCCACTCCAGGTTCCTCTTTAGACTTCATGGTGTTTTAGCCTTCAAAATACTTTATTTTTTGAGGGGGAGGATGTACTGGGGATTGAATTTAGGGGCACTCTACCATGGAGCCACATCCCCAGCCCTATTTTGTATTTTGTTTCAGAGACACGGTCTCACTGAATTGTTTAGTGCCTGCTTTTGCTGAGGCTAGCTTTGAACTCATGATCCTCCTGTCTCTGCGTTCTGAGCTGCTGGCATTACATGTTTGCACCACCACACCTGGCTACCTTAAAAATACTTTTAAAAATGACCTAGACTAAGTCTTATATTGACAAATGTAGTATATGCCTTTATGTATTTGTGTTCTTTTGAACATCCCCTAATAAAATTTTATAATCTGTCTACAGAAGTCTTAAGTCTATTTTTTGATTATTTAGGCAATTTCAGTCTCTGATACTATTGTAAACAGTATATCCTGTTCAATCACAATTTCTAATCATTTGCCACTGGAATATAAAACTTTATTTTTACTTTTATACTTCAAGCTTTTATTCAGGAACCTTGACAATTTCTATAGGTATTTCCAATAATCTTTCTGGAGATTACATTTTTTTTTTTCAAAATATAAATAGTTTGTGCTGGGAGCCATTAGCCAAGTAGGTATGACAATTTCCTTGCCAGCGTACCCCATGTTGCAGTGACATTGAATGTACGTGACCTTGCTCAAGGACCAAGGCAGATTAGGGTGTTCCCGGTTTTAAGATAATCGTGTTTAGGGCGTTCCCAGTTTAGGTTCCAGGTTTAAGGTTTAAGATTATTCCTGCTGGGAATAGGGCGTATCCTGCTGCCTGAGTTCCCCTTGAGTTCTCACGGGATTCAGACAATATATTTTGGAGATAGAAGCCCAGTGGAGGTGGATTTGGGCAGAGAACGTGGATTTCCCCAGAACGTGATTGTAGACGGCTGGTGTGAGTTCGGGAATAAAGAGTTGCTGTTTGAATCTACAAGCTGTGTGGTGGCTCGTGATTTTGTGCCCAGCCAGACTGCGGCAAGTTTGGGCTGGGGATGTGGCTCAAGTGGTAGTGCGCTCGCCTGGCATGCGGGAGGCACTGGGTTCGATCCTCAGCACCACATTAAAAAAAATAAAATAAAGATATTGGGTCCATCTAAAAGTAAAAAAAAATATTAAAAAAATAGTCATCATTTGAAAATAATGCAAGTTTAAGCTTTCTATATTTTAGTATTCCATTCTTCTACTTTCTTTTATTCTCATTATATTTTGCTCATGAGGATCTCCAATACAAATTTGATTAAACATGGTGATACCGGGTATGATTATTCTGATTTTAAAGTAAACATTTCTAGGGAGGAGAGATGCTAGCAAGAAGTCTGACTAGAAGCCCTACCATCCTTCCTCCCACAAAGACAACTCCCAAAATAAGCAATGCATTTTGATGAGGGTAAGTGAAGAGAGCCTCAGAGCACATCTAAGGATCAGCAGAAGCCAGATAGAGCATGGGAACCTGGGATGTTCACACAGAGTATAGGACACACTTAGTGTCTGACACGCCATCAACAGCCAGGAGCAGCTCAGAACAAGGGAGCCTCCTCCCTGTGTGGACTAATCAAGCAAGAGGACCCCAGCAGCTCCCACCCAAACCTTGGACACCTTCCATACTCACTACTAGGACTCTTGTATTCTCACGCCACTCAGCTCCCCTGAGGGGACTGCCTGGAGTCCACACATCTGAGCTCCAGAAGAGAAGGAGGTGACCATGTACCCCACTCCTGTGGCCAGCACAGCTATTAGACCATGGCACCTGGGGACTGGAAATACTGCTGGATTGTGTCTTGCTCAGGTGACAAACAGTCACGGCACCCCACCTTCCCTGAGACTTAGGCACTGCTAAACCACCCACACTTGGTGGCCTGCCACTCCTGAGCTCAGCCCCTGTCACAGCCTACCCCATGGGGCCAGGCTGCAGTGAAGCCACACATCAGCGCTCCCAGTCTCTGGTGCACCCTGCCCCTCAGGGCCTGGGCTGGGACTGTAGGCTGCCTCCTGGAAGAGGCATCTGAGTGCCCACAGCAGTCATAACCCACGTCTGACTGAAGTTTCACATCACTTCTTGGGACCTAGCTGAGCAGCCAGACTTGCAAGGGCTGAGATGAACGTAGTGCCATGGGTTCAGGAATACAGAGCATTGGCTGAGTTGCGTCCTCTCCCTACAGGTCAGAAAACCCTACAACCCTGGGTAAGACCCAGGACCCTGCAATGCTGGAACTGTGTGAGCTTCCTAGACCTTCCAGTCCTAGAACTGGATAGGCCTCTGTGGGGGGCTGTTGCATTTTCCTTCCCTGATTGGTTGCGGCTCTGTCAGTCACTTCCAGTGATGCTTAGGCGTGCCTTCCTATAACCCCAGGGGTCAAATTACCTTACCTGTCCTTGTAACCCTGACCCTCTTGACCTTTTTTGGATGGAATTTTCTAAAGAATGAGGATCTCCCCAGTAAAAGTCCACTCTTGGACACGCTCACTCTCACCAGCCCCTCGTGACATTCCTTGCTCTCCCATTTGGGGAGCTTGAGGCGGAGGAGCTGTCCTGGGTGTTTTATTTGGCTTCCTAGGAAATTCACTCAAGCAACATTTAGTTTGACTGCCTGTGCTGCTCGGGGCGGCAGGCCTCCCAAGATTCTGCAGTCCTGGAACTGGATAAGAATCCTAGACCCTACAATGGAGTGATGTCCCAGAACCCTGCAGTTCTGGAACTGGGTGAGTTTTCTGGACCCCCCCCCGCCCCATTCCTGGAACTGGGCGACCCCCAAGCTGCTGAGCTGCTGAGCCACTCTGCTCCCTAGAGAGGAGTCATTATATATATTTGTTTCCCTTCCCTTTGAAGTGCAGCACTGTGGAGTCCATCCTTGAACTGACTGAGTTTACTCCCTGGCTAGGTGTGAGGTGCTCAGACACTTTTAATGTAGCAGAGCTGTCCCCACCCTTTTTATGTTTGAGAGCTTTTCCGTGTGGAGGCGTGTCTCATCACCGCTCCAAAGATCCAATCGTCACACCTGACCTTACCACATTGCCCCCCCTTGACCTTCATTGGATGAAATTTTCCCCAGAATTTTTTATGTTTTGTTCCCCAATAAAAGCCCTATCCCTAGCATTCTCTCTCTCTCTCTCTCTCTCTCTCTCTCTCTCTCTCTCTCTCTCTCCTTTTCAGTAAAACCTCACTGCCCCCCTGGGGAGCTTGAGGCTGAGGGTTCAAGGAGCCATCCCAGAGCTGGTTTAAAGGTAAAATGGTGTCTGTGTCTTTAATTTAAACTTCCTGAGGATTTTCCCATGTGACCAAACTGTTCACACCATCTGTACTGGCCCTGGACTAAATAGCACCACAAACTCTTCTTGCAATCATAGAATGATCTTATGTAGATCAACTAGGAGTTCCTTTGAGTTTGCTGAGATGAAAAGTGCTTAGAACAGTAACTCACCTAAGAAATTCTCAGTACACTTCACCATCACCTGGTTAAGATCAACATTTCTTATTGTGTACTATATATCCTGAGATAGTGGAACTGTGTGCCTTGCCAGTGGTCTGATGGCTTTCCAATGGCCCTGTTCATAGCCCATGGTCCTCATCCCTGCCACCTGGTCCTTCTCCCACATCCTTGGGCAGTGGTTTGCAGACAGGTGCCCACCAGCATCATTTGCAAGTCATCATCTCATCTGACCTCCTTCTTCACCTGAGGCTGCTGGCCTCTCTTCCCTGGTTCCCAGGCACTGCTCATGTGCTTTGCTGTCCTGGGCCCTTCTCCACATTGATAGAAGGGAGCTGAGCCACTGTGGTTGGATGGTAAATACCAGAACATATTTACAGTCCTGCAGAACTTCTAGCACCACTTCTAGCTGCCTGGGTGCTGGCTCAGCTCCTGCTCCAGTTCTGCCCTGGGCAAGTCCACTGCACTAGCCCTACCTGCCTTCCTCTGTCAAGACAGACTCCTATGTGGAGATATGTTGGCATGTGGTATTAATGATCTACTAAGGAACAGGCTTAGAATTACTTGGTATGTAATAAGCAGTCAAAATTAAAAATTTTAACTTATCTTTTCTTAATATTCCTCATTAGGAGCTCTAGATCTTGTGATAGTAAAATTAATGGAAGCTAGCTGGGTTCAAATTCTGACTGAAAGACTCATTTGGAGCACATTATTAAACTAAGATCAGCCTGTTAGGCTATAGGATTAATACTATCTACTTCATAACACACAGTTGTTACAGAACTAAATAAAATAAATGGAATTAAGCACTTTGTATAATGCCCAGCATGTAATAAATAGGAATTACTAAACTTCAGTGCAGTGGTTTTTAGACCTTATGATTACTGATACCAGATTTAAGATCAAAGATATCATATAGGACCCTATTTTCATATATCAATTGGAATTTAGCTCTACTAGTATCTAGAACTGCAGTAGCAAGAAGTAGTTTTTTAAATCAGTGTTTATCAACTCTTACAACAAAAATATATTAGAAAAAACTGAGTGAAATATAGTTAAAAAAGTATATTCACACATGTATATTCACTAAAGGCAGACCACAGTCAAAAAAAGTTAGAAAATTCCTTATGAATTTCAAAAGTCTAGTTTGACCCCTGTTGTGCAGTTAGTCAAGAAAGAACTTTCACTGTGTTAACACACCCCTCACTTGGCTTTGTTTCATGGAAGAATTTCCAGTCTGTTATTTTAGTGCTGTGCTATTATGCATTAGATGAACTAGTTTTCCTGGTTGGTTTTCTATTTGTAACATTCAATTGATAATCAACCCAGATTTGTATACAAGAGTTGGGACTTTTAAACTCATTACGATGCTTTTTTGTATATACACAGCAAAGAGGCTATTTTCCAAATGATGTTATTTTGCCAACATCATGAATGAGATGCTGCTGATTTGACTGGCTTGTTAAGACGGTCTTTTTTTTCTGATTTCAGGATGTCCTCTTGTAGGTCACAATTTGTTAAGTGTTTTTTTTAACATGTATGGTGTTTAATTTTATTGAATATTCTTTAACACATCCACAATACTAGTATCTTGATGTGATGCTTCCTCTTTATCAGTGTTGTCCAATAGACCTTTCTGCCATGACAGAAATGTACGGTATCTGCACTGCACTGTCAATATGATAGCCACCATCCCATGTGGTTACTAAGCTCTTGAAATAAGTGGTGGGACTGAGATACTGAAATTTGATTTTGTAGAATTTTAATTAATTTAAATAGTCACACAAGGGTTTTGGTTCCTGTATTGAATGACTAATATGTAGGTTAGCAGAAGACATTTTAATTGGTGAGCATTATAATTTTCTTTTCCTGATCTTTTTCCTTACCTGCCTTCCTTTCTTTGATCCTTCCTTCCTTCCATTCCTTTTTCCTCCCTCTCTCCCTCACTTTTCCCTCTCTCTTTCTCTCTTTCTCTCCTTCCTTCCTTCCTTCCTTCCTTCCTTCCTTCCTTCCTTCCTTCCTTCCTTCCTTCTCTCTAGCACTGGAGCTCAATCCCAGGGCCTCAGCATGCAAGGAAAGTGCTCTACCACTGAAACACATCCCAGCCTTCAGGAGAGTTTTCAATTAAAGTCTCCTGAAAGAAAGCTGGGTGCACAAATATGATAATTACAATTTTAGGAATGGGAGGTCCATGCCTTTAATCCCAGAGGCTTGGGATTGTGAGGCAGGAGGATCATAAGCTCAAAGCCAGTCTCAATAAATTAGTGAGATCCTGTCTGAAAAAATAAGATCTCTGAATGTGACTCAGTGGTTAAGCTCCCCAGGGTTCACTCTGCAGTTCCAAGGGGAAGATAAGAATTTTACAAATGGGAAATAACATTTTTGAAATAATACAAGTTACATAATTTTAGCTTCAATTTAAAAGTTTACTCCTATTCTTAGACTTTATTTACAGGACATTCTGCTATTTTTTTCTTGAAAACATGGTACTTAAACAAATCTGACTTTTTCAAATGTGAAAATAGAATCCACTGAGAGTTAGCTGCCAATTCCTGATAGTATTTATTTGTAAGTTCCACAAATACAGAAAGGTCTTTTGTTTGTTTTTAGTACTGGAAATTGAACGCAGAGCCTTGCACATGTTAGGCAAGCACTTAACTGTGAGCTTTATTCCAGCCCAGTAAGTGCGTTTAAAGATTGTCTTGTCTCTGTTATCTAGCATAGTGATGGTATATAGTAAATTGTCATTAAATGTATGTTTAATTATTATAATTAAATATCAACAACCTAAAGCTTCAAACTACACAACAGTCCTTAAATCCTACAATCCAATAGTGACATCAGTTCATGTTAGTAGCAAGAAGGAGATGGGATCCAGGGCCACAGTGCAGTGATCCCTGGCTGGTAGCTGAAACCTCAGGATGCAAGCTGCATCAGCACAGCGCACTGCCATGTGTATGGACATATATTTGGAAACAGCCCAACTAGAATCAAGGTCTATTTACCCTACAGTCTTAGGTTCAGAGTTAGAAAGGACTTTCCACATGATTTAAACCAACATTCTTTCCCCAGAAGGATTTCTCTTTACAGTGTATTAAACATGGTTGCTATGGTCTGAATATGTTCTTCCCAAATGTATATGTTGTGACAATCACCATTGTGACAGCAGCAAAAGGGACATTGAGACTTACTATACTCTCAAAATCAACTTAAATACATTATTTCTCAATTCTAATGACATATACGTTTTCACTGGTTGATAGTACAGGTAGAAAAAGTATGTAATGTGATTTATAAGTCAAAACATGTGATTAGGTCATGGGGCTATGTATTTTTTAACAGAATGAATGCCCTTATATAAGAGGCTTCACACGTCATTCACATCCCTTTCCCCGCTTCTGCTTTCTGTCATCTGATGACGCAGCAATACACACCATCTTGGACAATGTGAGTATACTTAGTGTTACGTAAGTGTACACTCCAAAATGGTCTAAATGGCAAATTGTAAGTGTATTTTACAATAAAAACATCGAAAGATGCATTTTCTATTGTTCAGTGTTTCCTGCTATTATTTAGTGATCACATTCATTAAGAGCACTAACTAGCCAGGCACATTGGCTCATGCCTGTAATCCCATTGGGAGGCTGAGGCAGGAGAATTGCAAGTTCAAAGCCAGCCTCAGCAAAAGCAAAAGCAAGGTGCTAAAAAATTCAGTGAGACCCTGCTCTAAATAAAAAACAAAATAGGGTTGTGGATGTGGCTCTCTGGTACCCCAAAAAAGAAGCACTAATCAAAATTTCACAACCCTGTATTTGAGATTCAATTCTGCTTGCTGCGTCTCTGAAAACTAAAAGCATGTCACTTAGCTAAGCCTCAGTTTCCTCATCTGTAACACAGGAATTATAAAATGCTTACTTACCCATTAGAGGTTGCTGTGAAATTTCAACTTGGTAAAGTGTAAATACACAAAGAAAGCTCAATAAATGTTAGATCTGATTTTATTTTTAAGTTTTCAAACCAATATGATTCTTGTACTTTGTATAAGGAAGGCTAAAAAATGGCTTTAGCATTAAAAAGGCCATTTGTTCATTTCTCCTTAGTCCTTAATGTTATGGAGAACTATAAGACAACATGTCCTAAAATCCATTTCATATCATAGTCAAGTGATGAGCCCATGTGTTGACCACTGAGTCAATAGTTAATAATCTTAAAGTATCATACTCCAAGAGGCAACAATTTCAGAGAAGCCACAATAACTTATTGTACTTGAAATAATTTACATATAATAATGTGTGTATAAACCTGTACATATAATTTTTATCAAGTATAATATGATCATACAAAAACATTGACTCACAATATAATTCACACATACCAAAGAAGGCTATTTTTTTATTGTCCCTTTTACATCATATTTTAGGCAAGATGATGAAACCCAGAATATAACAGGAATGGACTAGTTTATAAAAACTGGGTATTTTATAAGTGAAACACATTCAGTCATCTACATCTCTCAAATTGCAAACAATGTGACTTACTGTACTCTCAAAATGAACTTAAATAAATTATTTCTCAATTCTAATGACATATACGTTTTCACTGGTTGATAGTCCAGGTAGAAAAAGTATGTAAAGTGATTTATTAGTCAAAACATTTCATACAAAAGGATTTTTTTTGGGGGGGTACTGGAAATTGAACTAAGGGACACTCAACCATTGAGCCGCATCCCCAGTCTTATTCTGAATTTTATTTAAAGAAAGGGTTGCTAAGAGTTTTGCCATTGCTAAGGCTGGCTTTCTACTTGAGATCCACCTGTCTCAGCCTCCCAAGCTACTGGGATTACAGGCACACATCCAAAGGAATGGTTTTAACCAAACCCTCATAATGGCAAGAGAAAATGCATTGAAATTAAAAATATCTGAAGCAAGCATTTTTAAAGACCATTATAAAAAATACAAAAAAGGTTAAAAATGTCATAAAATAAAAATTTATACAGATAAAGTTAAGAGGTTAAAAACTATCAAATGTATTAAAATCATCTAAAGTCAAATAAGATAATTTATCTATATAATTTAAATTATAATATAATATAAATATATTATATAAATATATAATACATATATAATATAAATTAAATACAATATAATTATATAACATTCTAATTTATATTATATTATATATAATACATTTATTTTATCATATATACATATAATTAAAATATATAAATTATATATATTTTATGTATATTAATATACAAGTATATTATATATTATTGATAATATATTATATATAATTTATATAATATATTTACATAACATACTTATATATTTATTATAAATTATATATATTAATATATAAATAGATAAATATATATTATATAAATTATATATATTACATATCTAAATGTTTATGATTCATATGTATTTAATATAATTATATATAATATATGAAATACATATATATTATAAACACATATAATAAAATAATACAAAAACTAAATATATAAATATTATTTTATTATATATAACATATTTATTATATATCATATAATATATTTGGATTTATATTAATTTATAGTATATTGCATATCATTGTAATGTAATTATATAAGAATATAATTTCTTTTATTAATAAGATAATAATACAATTATTATATTAGTATAATTTATATTAATATAATGTATAAAATGTAAGGATTATATTATAATTATATATAAACAACTTGTAATATATCATATAGATATATGTACATGTATAATATGTAGTATATAATATATAATATATAAATATATTATAATTTAAATTATACAGTTTAGTTATTTGGCTTTAGATGGTTTTAATGCTTCTGATAGTGTTTTATCCCTTAGCTTTATCTGTACAAATTTTTATTTTATGACAGTTCCAAACTTTTAGTATTTTTTTTTTTAAATAACAAACATTTATTGGTTTCACTTATGGTAGAAAAAAGTTCCTACACCAGATTTGCATGACCCAATCATTAAATAGAACATTTATGAGGTGAACACGCATCCTGACCCACATTTTTATATCCAGTTTTTTTAAGATAGCCAATTCCTCCTCTCTCTCTCTTCCCCAAAACATGTGAGCAACTGCTGATGGAAAGCAGTAAACAGCCACTTGGGCTATAGCATTTTCAACTCCACTTTGAGGTGAAGATTCCAATTACATTCGAGACTTAAGTTCTCTCAGTTTTCTCCTAAGGAAAGTTCTGAGTCCAGTATTTACAATATTACAGCACTAGCAGATCAGTGTCTTCAACTCGTCTCTTTCTGCTGTATCCTCTTCACCAGTTGGGGGAGGGCCTACACTTTCATTGAGTTTGCTGATAATTGGCTGAACAATTTCTTCTAGTTCCTTCTTTTTAGTTTTGAAGTCTTTAATGTCAGCTCCTTGGTGGTTTCCAGCCATTCAATCTTTTTCCTCTACAGCTTTTTCCATGGTCTCCTTATCTTCAGAGGAAAGTTTGCTTCCCAACTTTTCTTTATCTCCAATCTGATACTTTAGAGAGTAGGCATAGCTTTCCAACTCATTCCTAGTATCAATGCACTCCTTGAGTCTTTTGTCTTCCTCAGCAAACTTCTCAACATCATTATTCATCTTTTCAATTTCTTCAGGTGTCAGGCAATTTTGGTCATTGGTAATTGTAATATTATTTTTGTTCTCTGTACCTTTGTCTTCAACTGTCGCCCAAAGAATAGCATTCACATGTATCTCAAAAGTGACTTCAATCTGGGGGACCCCACAGGAGGAATTCCAGTGAGATCAAATGTACCGGGAAGGTGGTTGTCTTTTTTCAGGGGTCCTTTACCTTCATAGACCTTGATTGGAACAGTAGGTTGATTATCAGAAGCTGTAGAAAAGATCTGAGACTTCTTGGTGGGTACCACAGTGTTTCTTGGTATCAGTTTGGTCATGACACCTCCCACAGTTTCAGTACCAAGTGTCAGGGGACATACATCAAGCAGTATTAGGTCACCTGTATCTTGATCATCAGAGAGTACACCAGCCTGGACAGTGTCACCGTATGCAACAGCCTCATCTGGGTTTATGCCACAGGATGGCTCCTTGCCATTGAAGAACTCTTTAACAAGTTGTTGAATCTTTGGAATTTGAGTAGAGCCACCAAGAAGAACAATCTCATCAATATCAGACTTCTTCAAGTCAGAATCCTTCAGTACTTTCTGAACAGGCTTCATGGTAGACCAGAACAGGTCCATGTTTTCTCTTCAAATTTTGCCTAAGTCAGGGTTTCAGAAAAGTCTTCTCCTTCATAGAAGGACTCAATTTTAATTCTTGCTTAATGTTGAGCAGACAGGGCCCACTTGGCCTTTTCTACTTCACGCTGGAGTTTCTGCACAGCTCTGCTTTCTTTCCTAACATATTTGCCAGTCTTCTTTTTGTACAGCCCGATGAAATGTTCCATAACATGCTGGTCAAAGTCTTCTCCACCCCGATGAGTATCTCTATTGGTGGCCATGACTTTGAAGACATCAAATTGTCAATGGGGAGAAGAGACACATAGAAGGTTCCACCACCCGGATCAAACACCAGGATGTTCTTCTCTCCCTCCCTCTTATCCAGGCCATAAGCAATAGCAGCTGCTGTAGGCTCATTGATGATCCTCATAACATTCAGGCCAGCAATAGTTCCAGCATCTTTGGTTGCTTGCCACTGGCATCATTAAAATAGGCTGGTACAGTAACACTGCATGGGTAACCTTCTTTCCCGAATAAGCCTCCACAGTCTCTTTCATTTTAGTGAGAATCATAGCAGAGATTTCTTCTGGAGCAAATGTCTTAGTTTGCCCACCTCCAATATCAACCTGAATGTATGGTTTAGGTTTGTCTTCAAACACTTTGAAAGGCAAGAACTTGATGTCTTGCTGCACAGAAGGGTCATTCCCAGTGCTGCCAATGAGCCGCTGGGCATCAAAGACCATGTTCTCAGGATTGGAGGTGAGCTGATTCTTGACTGTATCGCGGATCAGACGTTCTTCTTCAGGGGTGAAGGCCACATAAAACGGCCTGATGCGGTTGCCCTGATCGTTGGAGATGATCTCCAGTGGCCATTCTTGAACACCCCGACGCAGGAGTAAGTGGCCCCCAGGTCGATGCCGACCACGGTACCCATGTCCTTTTCTTGTCATCCTCCTCAGCCATGCTGCGCAGAGCAGCAGAGAACTGCAGCCACCAGAGGGAGCTTCATCTTGCCCTAGCTGTTAGCCACTTGCTCTCGTCAGCAGAAAGCCAGAAGTCGCAGGCAATCCAGCAACAGGCCGCAGCTGAGAGCAGAGAGGTTACAGGTCTCTTACACTCCAGATGCCTCAACTCTGTCTGTGTTGTCTCTGCCAATGTCTCAGACTTTTTAGTATTGAAGTGCATTTTCTTTCTACAATTGTATTAATTACCATATGTAAAAATTAACAAGTAGAATGCTAGTAAACACAGATTCGCAAGCTTTTAGGCCACTATGTAAATATTAAAAAAGTTAAGTGAATTGCCAATGCTTCTATACATGCTATAACAACACAAGTGGTCAAAGATGCACTAGAACATTATGTGGGAAAAAATATATTCATACCCAATCAAGACTTTTCAGGCATGCCGCAGTCTGGCTGGGCACAATCAGGAGCCACTTGTCAAAAGAAACTAACTTTATTTTTAGAACCACACACGACAAACAAAATAGTCTCTCAGGAAAAACCCTCAGAGCCTCAACTGCCACCACCGGCTTTCCACAAGCCTCTCTCTCCCACCCAAGCTTCTCTCCACCTCTCACACAAGCTTCTCCCCACCTCCCACAATCCTCCTGCTCTTGAGGCCGATTGGCTGGGTCACGTGGGCGGAGCCAAAAAAGTCCCCCAATGAGCAGCTCCGTGGTCTGAAAGGGCAGGGAAACAGTCCAATGAGCATCACCGCAGAGGAGCCAATCAGCTAGATGTTGCTGGGGCTGCTGTGAGCCAATCATCAGCCGGCAGCTGGAAGTTTGCTGGCAGCTGGAAGTTTGCTGGGGCCCCTCAGGCTGTGGCTCTCAACATCTCCCCCTCTCTGTTTAAACAACAAGCATGTGGCTTAGGGACCGTGCCTGTTAGGCAGTCCAATTCAACATATGGTCCTTACCCGTCATCGGATGAACTGACCTCTAGGCGTCAGCCTCCTGTCTTAGGTTGGTACCACTGCAATTGGATCATACCCATCACTGACTACTGGTCCAGCATACAGCCATACTTGTGGATAGGCCTTTGCACCAGTGGGGTGGTGAGGTTCTTTGCCTCACCTCTGTTGGCCCCCAAATTTTAGACCATCACTAGTAGAGGAGGATGCAAAATGCCATGACATTAAGCCAATTGAGGGCTCCTTTGAAAAATTGTACCACCGGTGACACCATCAGCAAAAATACTCCAGCACTACCACAATTCGCTGTACCAACAGATAGTTCACAATGCATACAGGTGAGCTCACAATGTGTCCAGGCAAGTTCTGCAAGCAGTTCAGTGATGGCTATTGTAGAAACTGTAGATTGGTT